>NC_135271.1:6020000-6320000 GCF_051311805.1 Agelaius phoeniceus
GGAAAAAAAAAAAAAAAAAACAACCCAAAAAAACCAAAACAAACAAAAAAACCCCAAATCACCCCCAACAACAACAAAAAAGGCACCACGGTGGTCTCTTGTCCTGCCCTCTTCCTGTCCTTGTGTAGGGATGGAGCATCACTGTGCTTTCAGGAAGCTCTTTGTAGAAACTTCCACCATTACAAGCTCCTTTGCCCTCGGCGGATGCCTGCACTGGAATCCCTCATGGCTGGGTTCGGAGCACACTCAAGCTGGCTCTTCTAAAACCCGGGCTCCTTTTCCCCTTCAGCGTGCTCAGCACACCCTTTACCTCCACGCCGCTGTGCAGCTGGAGCAGCGGGACAGGGACCTTTGCAGCCTGAGCTGCCCTTGTTCCTTTCTGTCCCTGCACGGAACACAGCGGGGAGGAGAACGGCAGCAGGGCCCTGCGTGTCCCCGGGCTCAGGTTTTGCGCCGCTTCAGCTCCACGGAGATGCGGGTAAAGTGAAAAACACAAACAGTTTATTAAGGGAAAGCAAAGCGAAGGGGTGAGCTGGGAGGTAAAAAAGGGCATGGGCAGGGCCTGAGGGCTGCAGGGAAGGAGCTGCCAACAGGGAGGGAGATGGCAGGAGCTGCTGGAGCTTCACACAGGCTCAGCTGTGAGCAGCCAGAGCCATGCCTGGAGCTGCAGGTGGTCCCAACTGGAAATCATCGAAGGAGGCCGGTACAGGTACATCTGGTCCAGGAGACAAACAAAGTTCTGCAGATCTTCTTTGGAATTTCATCTGAATCCATGTGTTCATGCAGGATGGGCTCTCATCTTCCCTGAGGGCTTGAAGAGCTGGAAGAGAGAGGAACAGAGCCACGGTCAGAAGGCAAATGGAGGGAATCCAAGGAAAGCCTCCTGCCAGGGCCATCCCAGCTGGCTCTCGCCATGGCCAGGAGGGAGCGGGAGACAATGGCTTCGGGCGGAAGGTGCTGGCCATGGATCCGCCACGTGTCCCCGAAAGGTCTCCGGGCTGTGCCCCCGCTGCCCCTGGTGTGCACAGGGAGCAGAGCCCTGGGCAGCCCGGTGACGGATTGTAGCTGCGGGGCCAGGATTTGTAGCTGCTCCCCTGTAGTAAACCCCATAGATTTAGGAAAAGCACCATGGAGAATATGAACAATAGGAATGCTGAAACAGCAAAAGAAAATTCCTGTTTCCCTGTCCTCCGCCCCAAACCTATCTCTGTAACCCTATAAGGCAATGTCATGTTAACCCCTTACCCATTGGTCAAGCTTGGATCCTTTCCAACCCTATAAAAGAAGCATACTGTACCCCATTAGGGGAGAAAGAAGAAGAGCTGAGACCCCTCACGGACCTCCCCAAACAAAGCCATCTACATGGAACAGCCTGCGCCTTCTCCTTCTCCTCTCTCTCCGTCTGCTGCAGCCTCCAGCCCAGGGCACCACTACCTAGCAAGCAGAGCTGAAATCCTGAGAGCTTGCAATCGCTATAGAGCTGATAATCACCATGCTTGCTAGATGGCAGCCCCGAGGCGTTGGCATGAGCGAGCGAGCTTCGGGCACCCGGTCCCTACCCAGGGACTGAGCTCCTGAGCCCTATTGCTCTGCTTTATGATAAGGCCAAATAAGAGGCTTTATTATTTGGAGACCTCATCTATGGGTGGATGGACCAGCTAGGATTTCCCAGTTGCTGGGAATGGTTCTCCAGGTGCCTGGTGTAAAACAGGGCTCCCCAGCAAGTGCGGATCTGCAAGATGATAAACAATTGTCTTGCTTTGAAGAGAGAGGCGTCTGCTAATGAAGGCAGAAGGCTTCTCTGAAATGGAAAATGGAAATCCTCTCCCTTCAAATGATTCTAATTTAGAAATTCAAATGCTCTCAGTGAAAGATATGGGGATAGGAATGAGCCCGCAGAGCTGGGCAGTTTGCTGATGCTCTGAGCCCTTCCTAAAGATCCTGTGGGGTTGCCTTAGACACAATCCTGCCAGGGATTCCTTCCAGCCTGGGCCACTTGGGCTGGGCTGGGGGCAGCCCCAGGGCAGGCGGCAGTGTGTGCAAGGGCCCTGGCTGGCACGCTGCAGCACGGTCACCGTGCCATGGAACGGAACCCGGTGACCAAGGCCCCTTTGTGACACGTGGGAAATAGAAGCTTGCCCGGCTGCTGGGAGCACACAACGGGGCAGAACAGGACAGAGCGGTGCCGTGAGGAGCCCTCACACAGCACGCTCGTTCCTGTCTTACCCGCAGCCTTTGCGAGGCCTTATTCCTGCAGCTGAGCTCGAGGCCAGGCCACAGGACTTGGTGACGCGTGGCCTTGCCGAGACTTCTCTTCTGCAGGTGCTCTCGAGGGCAGGGCGTGGGACTTGGTGCCCCAGAGGCATCTCCCATCCCTGCCACCAGCGCCCTCGAGGCCCAACCACAATCGTTGTCAGGAGTCTCCTGTCCTTGTGGCAGGAGCCCTCGAGACCAGAGTGCAGGACTTGCTGTCCTGTAGCCTTGCCGAGGCTTCTGTCTTGAAGGTGCCTTCCAGGCACAACTGCAGGACTTGCTGACTCAGAGCTTTTCTGAGGCATCTCTCCTGCAAGTAGCCACAAATCCAGGCACTAACATGGAGCAGAGACCCCCGAGAGTGCCCAAGGTGGCCTGGGGGAAAGAGGAGGAAGAAGGCCCTGCAGCTGCCCCAGCACAGGAGACCAAAGAGGTGCTGCCAATTGAGCTGCTGCAGGAGGGTGAGTGGCAGAGCTGGGCCACAGGCTTGGTGCCTGCAGCCAGCTTGGCGCCTTTGCATCCCATCCCATCCCATCCCATCCCATCCCATCCCATCCCATCCCATCCCATCCCATCCCATCCCATCCCCTGGGCCATGCCCATGGACAGGACAGAAAAGGGGCCGGGGCCCCACAGGGGCTGTACTCCATCCCCTGGGCCATCCCGGGGCTCTCCCTGCCAGGGCAGCGCAGGGCTGGGCCGTGTTCTCCGGCCTCTCCCGCAGCCCCTCAGCTCTGCCTGCGCTTGCTCTTTGCCAGGTGCAGCCCTGGAGCGCACACAAGAGCAGGAGCCCGCCCGTGGCCTCTTCCGCAGAACAGCGCAGGTACCTGCAGCCATCCCCACCTGGGCTGGGCCTGCTGGAACCGCGCTTGGAGCATTGCCTGCAACATGCCTGGCTTCTTGCCCTTCTCCTACAGCTGGTTTGCAAATTCATCAAGAAAATTCGGGCGGAAGAGACCAGCACCATTGGCACTGGGCTCAGAGCCTATTCGCACATCTTGAAAACCAAGACCAGTGCTGCTCTGCTGGATATGCTCGTAGAGGAGGGCTTTTCCAACCCAAAGCAAGTAAGCAGCCTGTGGCCAGGCTTGATCCTCCCAGGAATTGCTTGCTCGCCCAAGCCATGCCTGCTGCTCACTGGAACTCTTGGAGGCCATGGCAGCGTGGTGGCAAGGGAAGCACTTGTCTGGAGAAGCTGGGGACATTCCTCCTTCTGGCAGCTTTCCAAGTCTCCCCATGCCTTCTCCAGGTGCCTGCCATGGTCAGGTACATCCACCAGTGGCTCCTGGCCAATCAGTTTGCTGAGCACAGGCTGAACAGGAGCCTACTGGATCTGACAGAAGCACAGCCTGCTGACGTAGTCGTGACGCTCCTGCGTGTGGCCCCGTCCTGTGACAGGTATGGGGCCCACGTGCCCAGAGGGGCTCAGGGCTCCCCAGCCCATCAACCTGTACAGCCTGGCCCAGGTTGTACAGGTTGTAGCCTGGCCTGAGCAACAGAGAGTTCCAGGGCCCTCTGGCTGCTCCCTTTGCCAGCCCTGGCACGTCAGCCCCCCAGCCTGCTGCCATGCTCCCTCGCTGCCCCTCAGGGGCCTGTCCCCACAGGGCTGGGCTGCCTGGCTGCTGCTGGCCAGTGGCATTGGGCAGAGGCAGAGCTGGCAGCCAGCTCAGCTCCCCACTGCTGCCCAGGCCCCGCTGCTGTGTCTGAGACCCCCCTGAGACAGAGCTTTAACCCCACAGAGCTGCTTTCACCATGTGGAAGAGCATCATGTGCTCGCCCAGGACTGCAGAGCCGGCGCTGCTGATACTCCTGCACGTGCTGGGGAGCTGGCCCAAGCACAGCACGTGCACCGCCGATGGGGACAAAACGGGTGTCTTTGTCCTGGCTGTGAGTTTCTCTAACTGGCCTTTGCTGGCCCCAAGGCCGCCTCTCCGTCCCCCTTCCCCCACTGGATCTCCCTGCCTCAGGCAGAGGCCTGAAACCTGGCCCAGGGGCAGCTCCAGGCCCAGCAGGCCCCGTGCTCCCCCTGCCTCTCTCCGGGCCTCTCCCTGCCAAGCTCGGGCCCTGCCACACGGACACCTGGGCACTGAGCGCTGTCTCTGGGGGCTTTGTCCTTTGCAGGCAACCGTGGTGATGTGGAAGATCCTCCAGGTGCCCTGTGTCCCACATATGGTGACGGTGCATTTCCCCCGCCTCTTTGTGCATCTGCTCCCCCAAGTGTTCTTCAGCACTCTGGATATGCCAGAGGAGGTCGATGCCTTCTGGAAGGGGACATGCCAGGAGGAATACGGCCTTGCCACCAGCCCCAACAGGTGCTCCATCCCACTTCTCCTGTCCCTGCCATGTCCCTGGCCAGGAGCCAGTACTCCCAGCATGACCTGGCCTTTGCTGTGCACGCAGGTTTGCAGTGCAGACCCTGAAGTGCCTGCTCTGCCGAATGCAGCACGAGGATGTGGTGGTGGCAATGGAAAGCCATTGTGGCTGGGACACGCTGCTATGTGCTGACACCCACCACTATGCCGTGGCTCTGCTGGCCAGGTGAGAGCCCCTTCTCCCCACAGCCTCTGAAATGTGTGCCCAGGGAGCTCCACAGAGTCCCCGAGTCGTGGGTCAGAGGGCCTTGTCACCGAGGGATGGCCAAGCAGACTGGAAAAGGCTGGCAGAGGAGGGTGCCCAGAAGAGCTGCCTCCCAAATAGCCCAGGGCCTCTTGCAGGATGCTGGGGAAAGAGCAGAGCTCTGGGAGTCAGTCCTGGCAGAGGTTTGTCCCCCTGGCCCACAGCCTTGGCTCCTTTTTCTCCTGCCAGGGAGATGTGCTGTGTCCCCATCCCCTTGTGCTCCCGCATCGCTCGCTATCTGCTGCGGCTGCTCAGCACACAGGAGCCACGCTGGCAGCTGCCCGCCCTGGCCTTCCTTGTGGAGGTGAGCCTGATGGCCAGCGCTGCCTGGCTGAGCTGCCTGCCAGCTCTCAGCCCTCTCGCAGCCGCCGCTGCCTGGGACAGTGCCCGCGCCCTGTGCTGCTGCCTGGGCCCAGCCCTGTGCGGCTCCGGGCTCCCGCCGGCCGGCTCCCCTGTCACTGCCCTGTGCCTTTCAGGTCCTCCAGTGCCTGGACTTGAGTGAACGTGGTGCTAAAAGAGTCCTGCAAATCTTGTCAAGGCAGCTGAAGAGCCAGTGCAGAGAGAGGCGTCGCCTGGCGCTCAGGGCCCTTCTTGAGCTCATTGAGGAGCCCTTCATGGTGAGAAGGGGGCAGGGGCTGAGGCTGAGCTGGGCAATGCAGTCGCTTGGGCTTGGCAGGGCTTTGGGCGCTGGGGCAGCTGCTCCCAGCTCTCCTGCCTCCCAGTTCAGCTGCTCCAGTGCTTGGCGACAGGCCTTTGGCCTCTGGGCCCTGCGGCAGCAGGATGGCATTTCACAAACTTGTCTTCCGCACAGACCAAAAGAATGTGGAGCCTGACTGAAAGTCTTGTGCAGTTCCTGTGGGATGCAGATGGAGAGGTAGTTTTCATGACAGTCATGCTACTCAGCTTTATCATCTTGGACAACAACACGCTGATGCCCGGCCCCATCACACTGCAGCTGCTTGAGGCGCTCCTGCCACTCTTTGACCACGTAAGGCTCACTGCCCCCAGCCACGGCCACTGCCTGCTGCCCGCACACTGTGTCCTGTGCATTTGCAGGCCTGCACCAAGCTGAGCCCCGTGCAGCTGCAATGCTGAGCTCTTGTCTTCTTGCTTCCATCCAGAACAATTGGCAGGTTCAGCTGATCTCCATCCTGCTCTTCCAAACGTTGGTGACTCTTCCACAGGAAAGGGAAAAAAAGGCCCTGAAGACACCCCTGCGCCAGAGCCTGCTGCCCCTCTTCTTCCACTGCCATGGTGGCAATCGGCTTGTGGCACAGGTGAGGACTCGTGGGCTGCTGCTATCTCCCTGGCAGGGGGCTCGGCTGCCTCCTGGCCTGGCGCCTGCCGGGCTGCAGCCTCCTGCAGGCCATGGCACAGGGACGCGGGTCCTGCACCCTGGGCTGTGGGGCCATCTCCGCGTCTCTGCTGCTCTCCAGGCTTCTGGGAAAACGCTGCTTTGTGTGGCCAAGTTCCTGAAGAGGAGGGATCTTGAAAGACTGGTGAAGAGCCAGAATCTGTGGAAGTTCAGCGAGTGCCTGGTAAGGACGGCCTGCAAGCCCCAGCCTCAGCCCAGAGAAGCCCCCTGAGGGCGGTGCAGGCAGCGCCCGGCCCAGGGGCTGAGCCCGCGCCAACCCTTCCCTCCTGCCACTATCTGCAGCTGGCAGAGGACAGGAGCAGAGCGGCCGAGCACCTGCGCCAGGCCCTGCGCTACCTGCGGAGCCCAAAGGAGCCCCTGCGAGAGGCGGCCATCAGGTTCATGGGTGAGCCACGAGCCCGGGCTCCCTCCCCGGCCCGGCCCACCGCAGCTCGGCCCCAGCCCCGCCTGCTGCCCCGGCAGCGCCAGCCGGGCCCGGCGCCGTGGAGCCCCGCCTGGCCTGGGCATTGCTGCTGCTGCCCTCTGGCAGCTGTGCCCTGGGGCAGCAGCGTGCGGCAAGGGCCCGGGCTGAGCCCTGCCGGGCCAGCAGCCCGTGTGGCCACAGCGCCGGCAGCGCCGCTGGCAGGGAGCTGTGCCACTGGCACCGTGACAGGCTCTGTGTTCACAGGGATGGCTGCGCGGCACCTGAGGGCGAAGAAGGAAGAGCTCCGGCTCCTCTGCAGCGGTGAGTGAGGCCAGTGGGGGCTGCCGGGGGAGCTGCAAGCCCTGCCCCGGCTGCCGAGGGCTCTGCTCCCTGTGCGCACCAGGGGTGGTGTGGGCAGAGCACACAGAGATTTCAGGGCCACCTGGGGGATTCGTGGCCAGCAGCTTCGGGCTGGTCCCCTTGGTCCCTGCTCCCTCCTGCCCATGGCTAGAGCCGGCTGCCATGGCCCTGCCAGGGCGCTCTCCTCGGCTCCCCGCAGATGCGGCATCTGACCATGGCTCTGTCCCTCTCTCTTTCAGCCCTTCAACACCTGACAGAGGACACCAGCAGTGCCATGTCAGACGTGGCACTTCCAACATTGGATGTCCTCCAGGCACTGCAGAGTGAGCCATATTCCATCTTCCAGAGGCTGCAAGATCAGCTCCGCAGGGCATGGAGGACTCGGCCTCGTCTGTCCAGGCTCGGCTGGCTGCGCTGCTGCAGCTCTGCAGAGAGCTGATGCCAGAGGCTCTGTCTGCTGGGACCACCTGAGCCAGGGGGAATTTTCTATTTCTTTCAGATTGTTCTTTTCTTCTTTTTGGTTTTTCTTTAGTACATCAATATAGAGTTTGTTACAATACACAGACTCCCAGGAGCTTTCTTTTGCTACCCAGGCTCTGCAGGGCTTAGGGGAAGAGGGGGACAAGGGTGCCTGGGCTGGGCCAGCTGCCCAGGCGTGCAGTGTTGCAGGGAAAATGGCCAGAAGCCCCTTGGCCTTTGGTGGTTCTGCTGAAGCCTTTGTGCTGCCCACAGAGCGGCTGGGCAGGGCCTGGAGCTGTGGGGATCCCTGCCAGAGCGGTGCCTGGAGATGGCCACAAGCCCTGTGCCAGGCAGGAAGCGCCATCCGTGTCCTCCTGCCCGTCTGCATCTGGCTGCATTGCTGAGGGCTCCCGGCTGCCTCTGGATGGGGCTCCTCTGGAGCTGCTGTGGGGCTGTGGCGCTGCTGCCGGGCAGCTTGGCCGGGCTGGGGCAGGGCCTGAGGGGCTGGGGCCATGAAGGGATGAGGGACTGGGAAGCCCTGACAGGACACGGCAGTGGGAAGGCACAAGGGGGATGTGTGAAGGAGTGGGTGGCTGTACCGTTGGCTGGTGGGGAATTGGGTTGGAGACAGAGAGAGCACTCACCCCGATGTTCATGTGGCAAACAGAGAGCGTTTATTCTCAAGCCCTTCCTTCTAAAGGGCCTTTGAAAAACCCCGCCTGGATAATTTCATTGCTCTGATCTCTATGCCCTGTCAGAATCTGGCCAGTGAAATGCTGCAGCCCTGGGTGAGATGTGACTGGGCGAGGCCCTGGCAGTCAAACCAGGGCTGGTACATTCACACAGCACAAGCCAGCGTGCACTGTGACACACGGCAACAGAGTGCAAGGCACAGCTCCGGGTGCTCCCCAGGAACCTCAGCTCTGGGAGCGCTGTCTGCCCCAAGCTCCAGGGGCTGCAGTGCGAGCCCGGCTGGGCTCTGCCCCTGGGCCATCCTGCAGGGACAGCTGGACACAGGGAGCACTCCCTGTGACTGTGGTCACAAGGGTTTGCAGGATGAAGAAGAGACGAGAATGTTGACTCCATGATCAGAAGGCTTGATTTATTATTTTATGATATATGTTACATTAAGACTATACTAAAAAGCAATAGAAAGGAAAGGTTTCTTCAGAAGCTAGCTAAGCTAAGAATAGAAAAGAATGAATAACAAAGATCAAGAGCCAGCTCTGCCATGAGTGGTCAAGAAATCCAAACACGCACAGGAGACCAATCATGGGTCTACCTGTTGCATTCCACAGCAGCAGATAACCATTGTTTACTTTGGTTGCTGAAACTGCAGCTTCTCACAAGGAAAAATCCTAAGAAAGGATTTTTCATGAAAGATGTCTGCGACATGTCACCTTTTTTTTTTTAGTTAAATTAAAAGGAAAAGTGTTTGTAATTTCCTCTGCTGTACTCATGCCGAAGAAAAAGACAAACACTTGACAGGTTATCTGTTGCCAATCAAACTCCACTCAAGTGCTCCTGTGGAATGCACTTGGAATTTCTTCACCCGTAGAACATAAATTTTATCATATCACTAAAACAATTTTATAATATAAGAAAATGAAAAAACAATGTAAAGAAAATTCAAGTCCAAGCAGCTGAGTTTCAGGAAAAGTCCATGGCTTGAAGATGTTCCTCTTTGCCATATCTGAAAGTTTCTTTTGGTCCTGAAACAGGCTTGCTACAGAAAAAGTCCATCAATAGTTATCAAAAGTCCATTGACAGTCTTCAAACAATTTTGAGAAAATTTCTGAAATGTCTTGTCACAGCCCTTTATTGTCCAACTTGGGCTGAAGCCAATCCCTGGCTCCTCAATGCCTCTGAGCTGCTGCCAGCTCTTTCACCCTTTTTTATTCAATTCAATTTTTTTTTTTTTTTTTTTTTGTCTTGTCGGAAAGAGCAGCAGCAGCAGAGGAGCCAGAGAGAGGCCCTTGGGGGCCCTGGCCCATGTGGAAGGATCAGGAACCCCAGACCTGGCCCACTGAAAGGTGGCCTAGGACCAGAAGGGGGAAGCAAAGCCCCCAAACCCAACAGGAGGCCGGGAGGTGGCCCTGGCCCAAGCAACCAAGCCAGACAGCCCAGGCCCAGCCCCCGAGGCAGGCTCTGCATTGGCACAGACCCGCACCCTGCTGCCAGTACAATGGCAGAAGGGGTGACCAAACGCTTCCTTTCCCCAAAATCACCGAGGCATGCTGGCAATGGGAAGACAGAAGCTGTCCCGAGAATCTTTGTCTCGGGTCTGGGGATGTCCTTTCCCCACAGCAGACAAGCGATGCTCGCTTCCTGCTGTGCCCTCTGCCTCTGCAATGCAAATGCACCAGGTGTTCCTCCCATCTGCCTCACGGCACCACCTCCACCCCCTCTGGGCTGGGGACCAGGGGCAGAACTTTTGGGACCCACCCCCCCCTCGCTACTGGGGCGCGCGAGGGGCGGCAGAGAGATTCGCATCCCCCAGGGGGAAACCCCGGACCAAACACCCCCCAACCCGCCAAAAATGCTGATCTTGAAAACAGGCAGCCGGGCTGCGCCCACAGCCAGCTGTCGGGCCATGCCTCCTCCACGGAAGGACAGGCTGACGCCCTCTTCCCCTGTCCCAGCTCCCCCCGTAGGGGCAGTCCCGGAACAACCCGAAAAACTCGGGGAGGAAGTCACGCTGGATGCAGGAGGCGCCGCTGCAGCTGCCGCTGGCTGCAGGGCAGCGTCTGACGCAGACACGGAGGACGGAGTCCCCGCAGGCGGCAGAACTGCCGGGGCCGGCAGCGGGGCCACCTGGGGAGGCAGCGGGGGCGGTGGGGGCGGCACGGGGTCAGCAGCATCTTCTGCTCCGGACTCTGACATCGGCCGTGGAAGCGCTGTCGCAGAAGGCGGAAGAGTCCGCACGGGAGGCAGCGGGACGGCTGGGGGGAGCGGTGGATCGCTGTTGCCCAGCAACATCAGCGCAGCCGCGGGAAGTGGCGTTTCTGAGGTCTCAGATGCAGGCGGGGAAGCTGGCGGAACTGCAGCCGGAGCACCCACAGGCTCTGCCGGAGGGACGGCTGTGGGAGGGGCCGCGCGGGGAAGCGCCCACACGTGTGGGGCAGGTTGGGGCGGCGCTCGCGGTGCTGGGCGGGGCGGTGCTGCCCACTCCCATCCCCCCTGAGAGCAACAGGAGGGGGGAAAAAATGGCTCCGTCTGAGCATGCTCCGAAGACGCAGTAAAATAAACTTCGGCTGCGGGTGAAACTTCGCCCCCGCGCTGTGGTTCAGGGGGGCTGGAAAGCAGCAGATCGTCCCCCTCCAAAGGGTCTTCCCCCGGAATTGGGGGGAACTGGGCTTTCCCCTTGCAGTTAGCAATCCAGGGAAAAACAGCTGCTCTCCATTTCAAGACTAGAAAGAGCAACAAAAAGGTTGGATAAATCGAGGGGCATCCGAACCCACGGTCCAAAAAGAATTGGAAAATGGAGTCCATACACTCCCAGACAAACATATCAAGGGCATATAGCACATTCGTAAAAAACCCAAAGAGCTTTGCCCATCGAAAAAACTCAGAGAGATCTGTCTCCAACAGGAGAATTCCGTCCTCTTCACCCCATTTTTGCCAGAGGGCAATAAGTTTCTCCTCTGAAGGGGAGAATGGAACCTCATCCTCTAGGGGAGAAGTCCTCCAGATGAGCAGCCACAAACTGCAAATGGCCTCATCTTCAGGAGGGGAAAAACCAACAGTACCTTGTGACAGTGTCCAGGACTCTCTGGCTATCTGCATGGTGCTGCTGAGCTTTCTGAACATCTTCCTGGAGGCTTTTCAGAAGGTTCTCTTTGTGGTCAGCCTTGCTGTGAACTCTGTCCAAATTCGGATCTTCAGTTCTTCAGTTCCTGGCTAGAATCCATTTCTGTGGTCACTTGTGAAGCAAACATCAATGCCACACATTCGGGGTTTACCCAGTGTAGCAGTGCTCCTCTGGTGGTCTGACCAAATGATGATTGTCCTCCTCAGTCGAGGGGTCACCAATTGTGACCATGGTCACAAGGGTTTGCAGGATGAAGAAGAGACGAGAATGTTGACTCCATGATCAGAAGGCTTGATTTATTATTTTATGATATATGTTACATTAAGACTATACTAAAAAGAAATAGAAAGGAAAAGGTTTCTTCAGAAGCTAGCTAAGCTAAGAATAGACAAGAATGAATAACAAAGATCTGTGTCTCAGACAGAGAGCAAGAGCCAGCTCTGCCATGAGTGGTCAGTAAATCCAAGCATCCACAGGAGACCAGTCCCAGGTCTACCTGTTGCATTCCACAGCAGCAGATAACCATTGTTTACTTTTGGTTGCTGAAACTGCAGCTTCTCACAAGGAAAAATCCTAAGAAAGGATTTTTCATGAAAGATGTCTGCGACAGAAAACCTATGTTGCTAGGTCTACAGGTATCTCCAGGCTGGTCTTGAATCTAAGAAATGCCATAATTCAGGCTAAAAGTTGACTAAAATTGTTTTGAGTGTTGAAATCGTATGTTAAAAAAAAAAAACCAAAACAAGTGCTACCATCTAAAACTCAAAGTATTCTTTCCTTCTATGCACTAAATAGTTGAGCAGGAAAGTAAGTCTAGTAATAGTCTCCATAGAAGGGAAGGTTATGTTCCCATGAGTTCTGAACCCTTTAGGCAGTGAAAACGCTGATAAAATTAGGATACTAATATCCTTCCCATCAGGATGCATATGAATGTGTGAATTATTACAGTGCAGCAGTAGTGCATTGAACTATTCTAAGAAGGTTTCTGATTATTGATACTTCAAGCTACTTTGTTTCACAAAGCATATGTCAAATATGCTGCCAAATAACTTTTCATTAATAGCTCTTGGTAATCTTTGGTTAAATATACATGCAAATATCTGTTCTCTAAACAGTTAAGAATAACTTAAGGCAAATAATTAATATTGTTACCTGAATGTTTAAATCACTTGATCTGAGCAGTATACCTATAAGAATAATTTGTTACTTTCTGTATATTAATACAGGCCAGCTTTACTTTATCACAGAGCCCATCCACTGGAATTCTGCCATCAACTCCAGGAGCAGGTAGATGTCCTGTCAAAATTTCTGTTCTCTTTTCTTACTGCTTTCTTTAATACAGAAAAAGCATCACTGTTCAAGCTACATCAGTTCCTTGCTAGTTTATGAAGAGGTGGTGTATTTGTTAGCTTTTCAAAAGGTATGTGGCTATGAGTAGGAAATCATTATTTCTTCTGAGACTGAGTTTCAAGCAGCTTTTCTTGTTCCCTGTTCCAAATGTGGTGTTGAACTGAGCACAGAGGTGGTTGTAATTGAGTGAAGAAGCCCAGATTGATGGATTGCCTTCCATCTTCACAAGGTTTGATATCTTGTGTATGAACTGGTGGCTTCTTGCTAAGCTTTATTGTGTTGGCCTGTTCCTATTTGGCAACTGTATTAAGCTATTGGTGTTTTGAAGTTGAAGAGAACACTAGGTTGCTAGTCCTAAAAACTTCCTAGTGTGTTTGCAGATGTGAAGTTAGGATTGACTTACTTGTTCTGTCTGTGAGTAAATCCCCATCAAACTCTTCCACATCCAAGTGAAATGCTTGACACTGAATTTATTCTTTTCTAATAAACCTCTGTCTTGCAAAAGAAATCTGTTCAGCAATATCATTTCAATTGAACAGCTTCTTCAAGCATGTGAAGCCCTGCAAGTATTGGGCAGCCTAAGAAGACTACTCTATCTCCTGCTCAGCTGGATCCTTTTGATACTCAAGGTGATTCCCTTCCTTCAGAAGATCAACTCGATGACACATGGGTAACTGTATTTGGGTAAGTTGATTTCCAAAGTATTGGAAAAACCTGGGTGAAGTCTTTAGAGCATACGAGAAAAATCTTTGGGGGCATTGATGTTGTCTGGCATTGGTATGTGCTGCAAGTACAGCTATGGTTAAAGCAAGCAAACACATACATTTCAGTTAGCCATTTAAACTGAGCTACACATGATTTTTTCTAGTTAGAAAAGCACCATTCTGCTGTTGGGGTGTGTGCTAAAGTGCCTAGAAGGTGGTATTTCTCAAGTCACTGCTTCTGATATTACAGTGCTCTCTTCTGCATTTCTGTAAATGCTTCATAGGGTTGGATCTTAACACCTGAATTCTTAAACCACTCAATTTTATGAGTGGTTTAAGTGGTTACACTCAATTCTGTCTTTCAGATTTCCTCAAGCATCAGCTTCCTAGATTCTACTACAGTTTGCTCAGTATGGAAACATATTCAAGCATGTGGTATGTCTTAGTTTGACACTTATGTCAGAAAACATTGTGAATTAAGCATTTAAAAAAATACATTTCACAATTTTCACTTGATCTCATTCAGATGTCCAACACAGGAAACTGGACGCATATTCGATATCAGTCTAAGCTTCAAGCCCGGAAAGCCTTAAGCAAAGATGGAAAAGTTTTTGGTGAATCTATCATGATTGGTGTCAAGCCTTGTATAGAAAAAGGAAGTTAATAGTTGCTTTTAGTTCAAAGGCACTCTGCTTTTGGCCTTGCTTTTTATTTTCCCTGATGTGTTTAATTTTTTTTCTTATGGAATTGCAAACTGTAGGTAGTTCATCTATATAGATATAGTCTGTTACACATTCACATCAGTTTTTTCTTAAATACGTGCCCACATTTCCTGCTGAGAAAGACCATGATGAGCACTCTCTGTGCTCTTGGGAAGTTACAATGCACACAATTCTATTGCTGTACGAGATGAGGAAGTGAAACCATCATATAAAACACAACTCACATAAGTTTCCTGACTGGAATTTAGGGCCTGCAGTAGATACCTAATGGCAGATTAAGACTGTGGCTGCTCCTAATTGTATCTCTCTATTTTTTATGTGACTATGTGCTTCTGGCTCTTGAATTTATCTTAGTACTTTGGATTGAAAATTTGTTAGCGAGGAAATCCCAATCGTGTTCTCCCACCTGCCCCTATAAAAACATGTCACTCTCTTGTAAGTAGTAGCTGGGGGTAGACATGGCTGTCTTGTAGTCTTAATATTAACATGAGTCCTTAATGTCTAGGTATTGGCAATATCCTGACCTTTAACACTTGCAGCCCTTTGCACTGGGTACTGTACATTAGCTTAAGAAAATAACAGTCATTCCTCAGTCATTCTGCACAGATTATTTTTTTTGGTCTCCTTTAAGGATATATGATACTAAAGGGTAATGTAAGCTTTCTAATGTAAACTATTCTGAGAAGGCAGCCTTAGAAACTGAACTTGCAATTCCTGAAGTTTTAGCAGACTGAAACATTTCTTACACTCAATAAAAAGCTGTGCCCCTACCCAAGCCGTTCTCTTCCCTGGGCCACGCGGGCTCTGCTCCAGGCTCCTGTGGGCCCGAGCCGGGTGCCCATGGAGCCCTGGCCCAGTCGGTGCCACACGGTGATTTTGTCAGTGGAAATGTTCATTGGCAAGTGAATGGAAAAGAGGTTTGGCAAAGGGAGGATTTGAATGGTTGTTTTTACAAACTCAATCCTAACAAATCCATCTAGGATGGGTTAAAACCCATGCGGACTATCAGATTTTACAAATATCATAGAATGATCAAGTGGAGCAGCTGACAAAAGTCAGCAAGATAAAAATTGATCCACAGCACACAATTTGATCAATGGTTACATTGTGAAATAGGGCACAATGGAAATTGTTTTTTGCAGCACAAACCTGAGGCTGGCAATTGCCCTGAAAGATGTGGAACAGTATTCTCAGTGCCCAGTGCCCACACAGTGTTCCCAGTGCCAGCTGAGGCTTAAACAAAACCATCCAGACCTGGCATGACCCCTACATGTCAAAAGTAACAAAACACTCTGGTCAACTGATAAGAAACTCAATAAGCTAAGCTGCAACCTGGGGTGTAACAGCTCTATACTTTTATCATCAATGTTTTTGGCTGAAGTATCAGTGAACGAGACATCTCCAGGTTCAGAGTTGGCAGTAAATGCAGGGTTATTTATTATAGGTTAACTTTTGTAACGTTAATGTGCCTGGAGTGGGGAGAGGGATGAGCGTGTGTTCTTCCCCACCCTCCTCCACCTTTTGTTGTTTCCCACAGGAGTTCAGTGGGGTTTCCTCCAATAGATTGTTCAGCGGAGGGAGTGAGACTTCTTTTAAAATGTTTTGCAAGAGCTGCAGTCCGTGAATTAAGCATCTGAGTTGCTTTTATTTCAGGGTTTTAGCAGGCTTTTGCTTCTCATCCTGGAGCAGTTCACCTTAGCAGCTTGCTCCTTTTATTCCACTGACTTGCCTTTTGGACATGATCAAGTTCTGCAGCAAGCAATGCCACTGCCTAGAGCCTTTCTTAAAAACCAATCACTTTTTTAATAACCAATCATCTTTACAGTAGCCAATTTCCCCTTATCCTTTTTTTTTTTTTCATCAAGTCCGCCCCAGGTGTAGGGAGGCGACTACTGAATTAATCAAGGAAGAATAACAAAATATTTTCCCCTGAAGTTTTCCTATAGCCCCCACAGAGGAAACTGCATGATAAATACCTAGGCTTGCATAGGGACAACACCATCTCCACAAGGCAGCCACTACAGAATTTGCCTCAGGACTAAAACTGCCAATTCTAGTTCTCCACAACAAACCACAGACTGGTGGAGTTGCAGAATTGGTTTCAGGACTGAAACCTGCCAATTCTGGCTTTTAACAACAAAACACAAAAAGCACAGGGGCATGGGTCCCCTCCAAACAGGAGCTTGTCAGCTCTGCACAAAACCCCACATAGACAAAGGAATTAAATCCCTAAACCCATTGACCACAATATCCAAAATTCCTTCAGAGAAAGATGCTTTCAAACTTCCAAGCCTACCGAGTAAACTACAATTCCCAGAACCCCTTGAATAATTGAAGATATTTTTGACAATTCTCCCACCTTAGGGAGAAAATTTCAGGTGGATGGAGAGGCCCCTGTCTTTACTAGGAAACACACCTCCTCTCCATCTGAACCCACTTTAAAAGTTAACAAGGGCTCTGGTGTGGTGTGTCCCTGCTACAATGGGAGCCCCTGACACATCTAATAATCCATCTCCATTATCCCCTGGACTTCCTCCTCCTGAGGGTCCAGCTGTTTTTGTGAACATTCCCACTTCCAGTGTCCCTCTGCCCAGCAGATAGCACACTGATTCTTTCCCAGCTGCTGTTTGGCTTGGCTCTCCCCTGCTGAGGAGGGAATGCTTCTGCCACTTCCTTGTAGCCGACCCTGTCCCTTCTATTATGGGGAACCACTTGGGTCCTGGGGCCCTCGGGGCTGTAAAAATTCTGCCATCACCTTTGTCCTTGCTTTCTCCTTTTCAGCATCCCTTTTTACATACACTTGCTGTATCTTTCTAAGCAGTTCATCCAGGGATATATTCCACCCTTCCTCTAGTCCTCCCTGATAGTGCCGGTGGGTACTCATTTTCTGCAGCTCAAAGCCATTCGTCTTTCCAGTGAACCAAACAAAATCGTTAAAAGAAAATCCTAATCTTCCACCAACAATCTGCATTTCCTGGATTTTCTTTCCTCCTTGTTCTCACTCTCTTTATTACACACCTTATTCCACAGCCAGTCCCTGTCCTGCCAAAGTGTCCAAACGTGGCCCCCAGGTCGTGATTCTCCCACAGGGAACAAGAAGGCAGAGCTGTACTTTATTGGCCACTAAGTTATCTCTACCGGGGGAGGACTGACCTTTTTGGAATCTACTCATTTGTTCAGTTTCCTTTTGTAACACTGACTGGACTTTCATTCCATGAGGGCTTTTATTCCTTTAGAATTATGGTATTATCATCCCTCACAGAAAAACATTTGCAAACCAATGGATGGCCATTTTTTTTGCTTCTGTGTTACGTTTTCTAAAGTGACTCTCAGTGGTTGACATTAAGGCAAATGAGTTACTGCTTTGAGTTGGAAGCAACCTTGAAAACCTTTCATGTTGCTTTAAATGAATGAGGAGATAGTTGGCTCTCACAATTAAGAGATGAATATTATGTGTACGGTAAGAGAATTTTTCTAGCTGTACAGTTATGTTATTTTTGCATGTTCTCTCCATAGTACTCTTTCCCTTCCCCCCTTATTGCTGTCACTAGTGGCGCATTTAGAGGAGGGAGAGCTTGTTACCAGGAGGCAGAGCATGGCAACACCTGACCTCCAGTCAAGGTGTAAGAAAGTGACTTCCACCATTGGATAGCAGGGAAAGAGTTGACTGACAAAACTTTGAGAGGGGCTAAGGGTATAAAAGGCAGAGCATCCACTTTGTAGATGAGCACGTGGCTTTTGATTGAGACTCGCAGTCTTGTAATTTTTCCTTAATCGCTCTTTGTTGTATTTTTGTTAAGGTTTAATAAACCTTTGAAATTTTAAAAGTGAGCCTTGTTTCTCACAATGTTCTTAGGGCATCTCAATTAATTTGGGAAGTATGCAGTTTTTTTGAACTACTCGAGCGAGTTGAGCAATGAGAGGTAAAGCTCTCCTGAAGCGAGGATTCTTTAATGCCAGATTCTTCAATGCCAGATTCTTCTGTGTTTTCAAGGTAGAGATGTTTTTCTCTGGCGGCAAATGACTTCAATGAGAAAATAATTCCAGCACGGAGTAAGAGCTTTGGACAGAGACCAAGTGTTGCCAGCAGCTGCTCCAGGTGCTCTGGCCATCAGCCCCCAGTGCAGGTGGGCTTTGGCTCCCTGTGGCACAGAAGCCCCCCGGGGGCACAGGTCTCTGGGGCAGGAGACGGGCACCAGCGCTGCCAGGGCTCGGGGGGTGGCAGCTCTGCTTGGGCGGGGACTCTGCCACAGCTGCTGCTGTCAGCGCTGCCCGGGCCCCAGGGCTCAGAGCAGCATTCGTGCCCGGGCCCACACGTTCCTTGTGCGTGTCACACCCGCGGGGTTAGGATGGCCACGGGCCGGGACGTGTCCCAAGGAGGCCGTGCCAGCTTCCCTGGAAGGCCCCGTGCCCTTCCTGGCGCGGCTGCGTCGGCAGCCCTGGGGGCTCCTTCTGCTGCCCTGAGCCCGCAGAGCAGGGCAGCGTTTGCTGATGCTCTGAGCCCTTCCTAAAGATCCTGTGGGGCTTCCTTAGACACCTGGGGCCAGGCATTCCTTCCAGCCTGGGCCACTTTGGCTGGGCTGGGGGCGGCCCCAAGGCAGGTGGAAGTGTGTGCAAGGGCGCTTTGTGACACGCTGCAGCACGGTCACCGTGCCATGGAATGGAACCCAGTGTCCAAGGGCCCTTTGTGACACGTGGGAAATAGAAGCTTGCCCAGGTGCTCGGAGCACGTGACGGGACAGGACAGAGCAGTGCTGTGAGGAGCCCCCGCACAGCGCACTCGTTCATGTCCCACCCGGAGCTTTTCCGAGGCGTTGTTACTGCAGCTGACTGCGAGGCCAGACTGCGGGACTTGGTGACTCAGAACTTTTCCAAGGCATCTCCCATTCACTGTCAGTGCCATCAAGTCCAGACCGTGGGATCTGGTCACCTAAATTGTTAATGAGGAGTCTCCTGTCATTGTGGCAGGAGCCCTAAAGACCAAAGTGCAGGACTTCCTGTCCTGCAGCCTTCCTGAGGCTTCCCTGTCGCAGGTGCCTTGAAGGCACAACTGCAATTGTTGACTTGCAATATCCTGAGGCATCTTTCTAGAAGGTGCCGTCAAGGCCGGGTGGTGGAATGGCGGACAGATTTCTCAGCCCTTTCAAAGTGTTCAGGGGGAAAAAAAAGAATGACCCTGGAGCTGCCCAAGCACAACAGCCTGAAGATCTGGAACAGATCCAGACACTGAAGGATGGTGAGTAGCAGAGCTGGGCCACAGGGCTGATGGCTACAGCCAGCTTGGCCCCATCCCATCCCATCCCATCCCATCCCATCCCATCCCATCCCATCCCATCCCATCCCATCCCATCCCATCCCATCCCATCCCCTGGGGACATGCTCATGGACAGGATGGAACAGGGCCTGGGCAGACACCCTGCAGTGGCTTTGCTCCATCCCCTGGGCCATCCCAGGGCTCTCCCTGCCTGGGGAGCGCAGGGCTGGGCTGTGTTCTCTGGCCTCTCCCGCAGCCCCTCAGCTCTGGCTGCGCTCGCTCTTTGCCAGATGCAGCCCTGGACAAGACACAAGAGCAGGAACCCGGCCCTGGCCGCTTCTGCCAAACCCTGAAGGTACCTGCAGCCATCCCCACCTGGGCTGGGCCTGCTGTCCCTGCTCAGCCCAGCACCATGCTTGGAGCACGCCATGCAACGTCCCTGCCTTCCCTGTCCTTTGTTCTGCTGCAGAGGTTACGGAAGTTCCTGCACATTCGGCGTAGGAAGACCGGCACCTCAGCAGCTGAGGGCAGAGCTGAGCCTGACTCAGGGCTGACTGAGCTCCAGGCAGAGCCTGATGTCAGCCCAGATTTGGCTGAGCGCTCACAAGACTTTGACACCTCAGTGACTGAAAGCTGGGCAAAGGCTCTTCTCACATCAATGATGGAGGATGTGGTCATCACAAACAGTGACAATGAAGAGACTGAGGACATCTCAAATACTGGCACCATGCCCACTCCCATTGTGATTCATGCTCCCACTATGGATTTTTTTGAGGACAGTGCTGTTCCTTCTCAGCAGCAGGTAAGCAGCATGGGCCAGGCCTGGAGGCCTGCCCGGACCATGTGTCCCCTCAAGCCATGGTCACTGGGCCCCCTCAGCCTTTGAGTCCAGCACAGTGTGGCGGGAAGGGAAGCACTTCTTGGGGGAAGCTGGGCAAGTTTCTGCCTTGGACAGCACTCAAAATCTCCCCCATGCCTCCTCCAGGTGCCAGCCATTGTAAGGAGCATCCACCAGAGGCTGGTGTCCCATGGCACTGTGGTTGCCAGGCTGCAAAGTGACATAGTGAGGCTGGCTGAAGAACACCCTGCCGACGTGGTGCTGACCCTCCTGCGCTGTGCCCCAACGTGTGACAGGTACGGGGCCCACGTGCCTGCACAGCTCAGGGCTCACCAGCCTTTGGGGCCCATGGCCCTGCACAGCCTGTGCTATGGGCTCTGCCAGACAGGCAGAGAGGTCCAGGACCCTGGGGCCCCTCTGTTTCCCGAGCCTGCTGCCAATGCTCCCTCCCTGCCCCTCAGGGCACCGGGGCTCTGTCACCTGGGCCCCCACAGCTGCACAGGGCACGGTACTGGGACTGAGATGCCCCTGACACAGAGCTCTGATCCCACAGAGCTGCTGCAATGATATGGAGAACCATTGGCTCATCTGGACCAGCAATGGAGAAAGTGCTGCCAACACTGCTCTGCGTGATGGAGGATTGGCCACTGCACAGCACATGCACCTCTGATGGGGATGACACAAATGTTTCTGCCCTAGCTGTGAGTTTCTGGATTTGGCCTCCTCTTGCCCCTCAGTCTCCTCCCCAGCAGCTCTCCATCCTCTCCATGCCTCAAGTGCTGGGCTGAACCCTGGGCAAGGGACAGGCTCAGGGGGCACCAGGCCCGCTGCTCATCCTGCATCTGCCCTTGGGCCCTGCCCCATGGACACCTCGGCACTGAGCCCTGTCTTGGGCTGCTTCTTTTGCAGGCAACTCTGGTGATCTGGCTGATTGTGCCTGAGTGCCACAAGGCGATGATCCCATATTCTGGGCACCTGTTTGTGGCTCTGCTCTTCCATGTTGTCATCACCACACAGCAGATGCTACCAGAGGAAGTTGATACCTTCTGGAGAGCATGCCAGGAGGAACACCACCTTCCTAGCAAGCCCAACAGGTCCCAGTCCTCCTGTCCTTCCCATGCCCTTGTGGCCAGTGCCAGTGCTCCCAGTGTGACCTGGGCTTTGCTCTGCACACAGGTTTGCAGTGCAGGCCATGAAGGCTCTGCTGTGCCGGCTGCGCTGTGACAAAGAGGTGATGGCTATGGAGCGCAAGCGTGGTTGGAAGATGCTGCTGTGTGCTGACACCCAGCACTATGCTGTGGGTCTGCTGGCCAGGTGAGACCCCCTGCTCCTCATTGCCCCCGGCATTTGTGCCCTGTGCCCCACTCAGTCCCTGTGGTCATGGGCCAGAGAGCCTCATCACTGAGGGACAGCCAAGGAGACTGAAAAAGGCTGGGAGAGGAGGGTGCCCAAATGAGCTGCCTCATAAAGCGCCTACATCTCTTCCAGGGATTCTGGGGAAAGACCAGACCTCTGTGAGTCAGTCCTGGGAGAGGTTTAGCACACTCACCTCAGGGTCTTGGTGTCTTTTTCTCCCCTTCCAGGGAGATGTTCCGTATCTTTATGCCCTTGTGTTCCCTCATTGCAATCCATCTACTCAAGCGACTGCACAGAGAAGAGCCACGCTGGGATCTGCCCTTCCTGGCATTCTTTGTGGAGGTGAGCCTGGTGGCCAGCGCTGCCTGGCTGAGCTGCCTGCCAGCTCTCTGCCCTCTCACAGCCACAGCTGCCTGGGACGGTGCCCACGCCCTGTGCTGCTGCCTGGGCCCAGCCCTGTGCGCTTCTGAGCTCCCGCTGGCCAGCTCCCCTGTCACTGCCCTGTGCCTTTCAGGTCTTTCAGTGCCTAGACTTGAGGAAATGTGGTGACAGCACACTGGAGATCATGTCAAGGCACCTGCAGAGTGAGTGCAGGGAGCGGCGGCGCCTGGCGCTCAGAGGCCTTGTGGTGCTCAGCAAGGATCCCTTGAGGGTGAGAAGGGGGCAGTGGCTGAAGTTGTATGAGCAGTGTGGGGTTGGGGAATGCAGTTCATTTGTCTTGGCTGGGCTTCAGGAGCTGAGGCAGCTGCTCCCAGCTCTCCTGCCTCACCTGCCCCAGTGCTTTGGGTCAGGCCTTTCGCCTGTGGGCCCTGCAGCTGCAGGGTGGCCTTGCAGTGCCAGGGCGGTGGTGGCGGTGCAGCCATCCATGGCTTTCCAGCACTGCCTTGTGTTCCACACAGGCCAGAAGAATGTGCAGTCTGTCTAAAAACCTTGTGGAGCTCTTGGGTGATGCAGAAGGATATGTTGTCAGCATGACTCTCTCTGTGCTCACAAATATACTTGAGAATGAACACATCCTGATATCCAGCACCACTGCCCCGAAGCTGGCTGAGGCACTCCTGCCGCTCTTTGACTGTGTAAGGCTCTTGTGTCCCCTGCCATGGGCACTGGTTGCTGCCCAGAAATTTTGTGGATTTTCAGGCCTTTGCCCAGATGGGCTCGGAGAAGTTGGTGCTGAGGTATTTTCTTTTTTTCCAGGATGACATCGATATGCAGCTGCTCTCCCTAAATCTCTTCTTCAAGGTGATGGACTTGGTAGTGAACAAAAGAAAAAAAACTCTGAAGAAGATTGTGAGCCAGAGCCTGCTGCCACTCTTCTTTCATTGCCATGATGAGAACAAGCGCGTGGCAAAGGTGAGGTTTTGAGTTATGCTGGTGCATACCTGGAAAGGGGTCTCGGATGTCTCCTGGTTGGCTTCTCCCAGGCTCAGCCTTCTGCTCCTGGCCTTGGCACAGGGATGCAAATCCTTTTCTTGGGCTGCAGTAGCAGCTCCACATCTGTGCTCCTCTCCAGGCCTCTCGCGAACTGCTGCTTTGTGTGGTAGAGTTCCTGAAGAAGAGGAAGCTCAAGCAACTACTTGAGAGGGAGAAGATGTTGAAGTTTGCCAACTGCCTGGTAAGGAGGGCCTGGAAGCCCCAGGCTCAGCCTGGAGAAGGCCCCTGAGGGCGGTGCTCAGTGTGCGGGGCTGGGCAGCTGTGCCCCTGCCCGCTGCTGCAGCCAGAGGCCGCGCGGGCTCTTCTCCAGGCTCCCGTGGGCCCCAGACGGGTGCCCATGGAGCCCCGGCCCGGCGGGGCTGCGGGCCGGCACCGCGGCTCCCCGGGCAGCAGCCGGCCCTCTGCCCCCTGCCCTTGGGAGCCCTTGGCCAGCGGCTGCTGGCCGCGCCTCAGGCCTGTGCGGCCAGGGCAGGCCAGGGCTGGGCGCAGGCAGCGCCCGGCCCAGGGGCGGAGCTCGCGCCAACCCTTCCCTCCTGCCGCTCTCTGCAGCTGGCAGAGGACAGGAGCAGAGCGGCCGAGCACCTGCGCCGGGCCCTGCGCTACCTGCGGAGCCCACAGGAGCCCCTGCGAGAGGCGGCCGTCAGATTCATAGGTGAGCCACGAGCCCGGGCTCCCTCCCCGGCCCATCCCGCCGCAGCTCGGCCCCAGCCCCGCTTGCTGCCCCGGCAGCGCCAGCCGGGCCCGGCGCCGTGGAGCCCCGCCCGGCCTGGGCATTGCTGCTGCCGCCCTCTGGCAGCCGTGCCCTTGGGCAGCAGCGTGCGGCAAGGGCCAGGCTGAGCCCTGCCGGGCCAGCAGCCCGTGTGGCCAGAGCGCCGGCAGCGCCACCGGCAGGGATGTTTGCCGCTGGCGCCCTGACAGGCTCTGTGTTCACAGGGTCTGCCAAGGTACTCATGAGGGGCCAGAAGGAAGAGCTCGAGGTCCTCAATGAGGGTGAGTGCCGGAGCGGGCTGACAGCGGGGGCTGGCGAGGGGAGCTGCAAGCCCTGCCCAGCTGCGGCAGGCTTCGCTCCCTCTGCGGACGAGGGGTGGCGTGGGCAGAGCACCGTGAGATTTCAGGGACACGGGCCAGGGGCTTCGTGAGCAGCCCTTTGCAGCTGATCCTGCTGGCCCCTCCTCTCTTCTGGCCTATCCAAGAGCAGACTTTGACAATCACTTGGCATGAGGTTCTCCTAGGATTCCTGCAGACGTGGGCCCTAACTGTGGCCATCTTCCTCTCTGTTTCAGCCATTCACACCCAGAAGAAAGGCAGTTTATCCCACTGTAGCAGGAATATTCAAGCCCAGTTTACAAGCAGAGCTGAAGAATTAAGTTTATCTTCAAGATCCAGTGAATCAGTGACCCAAGAACAGCATCAGGAGACACTGAAGAGGACGCCATCTCCCATTGCCACTGGAGTTCCAGGCACAGATGATGATTGGCACAGCTGAGCTTTTGGGACACTCCTGTGGCTTCAGCCCTCTCCCTGCCTGTAGATAGATCCCTCCCTCCAGCTCTCTCACCGTGTCCATCCCCTTTTGTTCCATTCCAGCTCATCCCTTTGCTTCGCCTTATATTAATAAACAGTTTGGCATCTTCACTTTGCCTGCATCCCTGTGGAGCTGAAGCAAATCCAGGGCCCTGGGACACACAGGCCCCTGCTGCCGTTGTCTCCCACGCTGTGTTTTGTGCACAGACCCAGAGGAACGGGGGCAGATCAGGCTGGAAAGGTCCCTGTGCTGAAGGTGCAGTTCCACAGCACTGTGCAGTTCCACATCTTGCTGAGCACACTGAAGGCCAGCAGTGGGACAAGGAGCCTGTGTGTGTCAGGGACCAAAGTTGTGTCTAAGGCCCTGCCATATTTGGTCCCCTGTTGTGCACGTCAACAAGATAATGAAGAGCAGAGAACGAAGGCAACCTTATGGTTTACCTGGTGGAAATTTGACCCTTAAGGGAAACAATGGACGGGTCAATCAATGGGAAGTAAACCTGTGAAAGATAAAAAATGGAGCTGTGGTTGGCATGGAGGTGGTATCACAGGTCACAGCGGCTTCATCTCACGCACTGGCCAAGCATGAGATGAAGTCAGAACTGGAAAAACTCCACTCCAGAGAAGGAGATATCAGGCCTGATACTGGGGTAGAGGGACGAGAAGGACAAAATGCACACCCTCTTGATGGAGGGGATGCCCTGAATGTGGGTGGCCTGCCCCTTCCACTGAAGCACCATGCTCCGTCTCCTGCTGCTGCTCAGTGGCTTTTCACCATTCCAGGGGTTGTACATATTCTTTGCAACAGCAACTGATATAACAAATCTTACTTCCAATCACAAGAGCATTTCAGACATTCCACATGGGAATCCTACAGAACCTGTACCACCCTTGTATTTAAAAGAGCCAACCTGAGTATGCTCTGAACCCATCTGAGAGGGATTCCATGGCAAGCATCCACGGAGGGTAAAGGAGCTTGGAATCCTGGAAGCTTTCAAGAATAGCTTCCTGAAAGCACAGCAGTGCTCCATCCCTGCACAGGATGAGGAAGAGGGCAGAAGCAGAGAGCATCCGGACTTAGCAGGGAGCTCTGGCTGTGCCTGAGGGCAAATGAAGCAGCAGCACGGTGCCCGAGACTCGGACACGCGGCCGTGCCGGTGCCCGCAGCGCTGCCAGGCAGTGCCGGGATCCCGCCTGTGCTTCTGCTCCCCACAAGTGAGGAACGGCAGCCCCAGGCTCAGAGCCAGCCAGAAAGCCAACCAAGGGAGAGCAGAGGGAGGGCACCCTTCCAGTCTCTCTTGGGCATGGCTGCAAAACAGCGCCTGCTGCTTCTTCCTCCGCCTGCGTTTGGGCTGTGCTGGTGGCAGAGCCAGCCAGGTTGGGCTCTGTGTTCCAAAGCCTGTTGGGAGCGGGCATGAAAAGCACGGCGTGCACAGCAGAGAGTCCTGGAAGGTGCTGGCAAGAGCATCCTGCAGGAACAGGGCGCTGGTCCCTGGCCAGGAACAGCCTGGTTTTGGTGCCGTGAGCGCAGGTAGGAGTTGAGGCAGGTGAAGAGGCCATGGGCAGCTTGTGTTTCTGGAGGGCCTGGGGCTGCACCTCTGAACCTGCACCTGGAAACTCACTTGGGGCAATAGGAACTAGAGCTGGAGTGGCTGTCCTGAAAGGACCTGAAGTCATTCAGCCTTGCCAGCATTTCTTTAGGGTGTGTTGGTGCTCCCCAGGAAAGCTGCACATTTGGGTAAACACCTTTGGAGGAAAGGGGCTTGCTTCTCAAGGAAAGTGCTTCCCAGGGAGCTCCCAGTGAGGCAAGTGTGAGTGTCCCCCTTTGGCTCTCTGTGCTCCTTTCAGTCCTTGAGGCCTGTTGCACATGGCAGTGGGACAGGGAGAAGGCAGTGAAGAGCAGGTTTGGCATCTGCCTGGACCTGTCCGCTCCTGTCCCGCTGGGTCCCAGCAGTGCCTGGCAGCAGTCCTGCATCCACGTCAGGATGCTGGCCAAGAGAGGCCCTGGAAGCTGAGGCAGCTGATTTGAAACCAACCCAAGCACCTGCAGCAGGATGTGTTACCCCCTTTGGACAGAGGGTGGGCAGGAGCATCTGTGTCCAGCCATGAGCCCCAAAGCTCTCTGTGAGAGCTGTGAATTAAAAGGCCTTTACACACACGCTTTTCACATCTTTCCTGTCTGCTGTGTTTCAACTCTTGGCAAGATGCATTTGCCTGCTGCTTGGTGGCAGCTGCTGTGGCCCAGGGCCAGCACAGAGCTGGGCTGTGTGGGCCAGGCAGCGTGGAGAGCCTTGGCTGATCTTGGTGCGTCCCTGGCCTCAGCAAAGGCCTCCCAAGGTGTCCTGCTCATTGGCTCTCCCTGTGCATCTTGGAGAGAACAAGGCAGGCATTTCTGGCAGCTGGGCATCAGCCAGCCTTAAAATGGGGGCGTGTGGTGGAGTGAGCCCAGCTGAGATACGCTGAGCGCAGCCCAGTGCTCCTTGCTCCTCTCTGCTGAGCCGGGAGCGTTTGTCTGCTTTCGGGATGGCCCTGGCTGTGTCAGGGCTGCTCCGTGGACACGAGACAGCCGCTCCTGTCCCGCTGGGTCCCAGCAGTGCCTGGCAGCAGTCCTGCATCCACGTCAGGATGCTGGCCAAGAGAGGCCCTGGAAGCTGAGGCAGCTGATTTGAAGCTTTTGCAGATCCACACAGAAGATGGCCAGTAGCGTTCCCTCAGGATACAGCAGTCCTGAGGGGCCTCCCCAGAGCTGCCTGATGCCGCCCACTCCTTGTGGCACCAGTTGTTTTCCTGTGGGATGTTCTACCTCCCCCAAGAGTGAAGAAGGAGCTGGAGAAAGAGCTTGCCAGGCTGCTCTGTGTGGAGGAATGGCTACATGACAGGGGCCACGTTCTGGACCAAGAATCGGGAGGATGCAGCTAATCTGGGTCTCTGCACCTGCAAAACACTGTGTCCTTGAGCATAGCTGTGGTACAATAACAAGCAGTGAGAGAGACATGAGAAAAGAAAGATGTAATCCCTAAGGTATGAGGAAGAGCTGATATCGTATTATAGCCAATAGATTGCTTAGCTTGCAGAATATGTATCAGCTTATTACTTGTTGTGCATAAAAGTCTGATGCTCTCTTCAACAAACGAAGCTTGCTAAACACTCATATTGAGCATCCAAGTTTCCCTCACCACGACAAATGGCCCCCAAACAGGGACCCTACAGAGGGCTTGAACCTGCGAGCCACGGTCCGGTGCAGTATTCCATGTCGGTGCCGATGCAGCACGAGAGGCAAAAGAGCGGGGTCCGTGTCCCTGAGCGACCTTAGAGAAGGGTCTCGGCTGGCGAAAGAGCGGGCTCCGTGCCCCGAGCGACCTTAGAGAAAGGTCTCGGCTGACTAAGCGCCGCTGACGTCGTGCAAGGGCTGCAACAGCGCTGATGACTAAATTAGAAGGTAATGGAGAGACAAGCGGCATATGACCTTTTAAAATGCTTTTTACAAAAGCGGGGATTACAGGGTATTGACCTGGGAAAACAGTACCAGGCAGAGCAGAAGGCTGCTCAGGCAGCCGCCACCCGATTGGGAATGCCTGTTTCTAGTGAGAATAGCGGGGCCTCAGCGTCTACATCTTCTTGTCCCCTGCCCCCAGCAACTAACACAGTGTATCTGCCGGCGGGGATGGCCTTTGCGCCAGCCGCCCGAGCCGCTCCTTCTGCACCTCCACTGGCAGCGAGGGATTGCCCCCCCCTCCGGCCGGCGGGGAAAGAACAAAGGAAATGCTTGACCCCGAGGCAGTGTGAATTGCTAATGAAAGGCGTAAGGCATGGCGAGAAATTACAAGAGAGGCGATAGCTGCAGGTGACCAAGCAGCTGTTGATGCCTTGCTTGAGGTGGCTTGGCCGGTGGTTTATGCACCAAATCCTGCTGGAGGCTTGCAAGCAACTTTCACTGCCTTAGATTGGAAATGGCTGGCACAGCTCCGTGCCACTGTAAGTGAGTGTGGTATCCATGGAGAGCCCACTCATCAAATGCTCAATTATTTGTGGGGAGGAAACATACTGTTGCCATCGGATATTAAAAGCCTCATGAGGCTAGTGCTTACCCAGCATCAACAGTTGTTGTTCAATGCTCACTGGCAGGCTGCGTGCCAAGAGTCTGTGGCTACCCCGAGACAGCCAGGGGATCCGCTATATGGAGTTACTTTAGAGGAACTTATGGGGATAGGGGCATACCTAAGGACGGAGGCGCAAGCATTAATTGGGCCCGAGAAGCTGAGAGAGGCTGTGAGATTAGCCCATGTGGGGCTCAATAGGGTGAAATCCCCAGGGGGTGTTCCCTCATACATGGGAATTAAACAAGGAAGAGAAGAGCCAATTGGGTTGTTTATTGACAGAGTGGCGAATGTTATTCAGACAGCAGGGGTCTCTGAATATATGCCCGGAGCACTACTAAAGCAATGTGCCCTACAGAATTGCAATCCCACCACTAGGAGTATACTTGCCACACTCCCTGGTACCTGGACTGTTGAGGAGGCTTTAGAATGAATGGCTCAGGTGCCGGTGGGGCTGCAGGCTATGTTAGTGAATGCAGTAAGAGAATTGGGAAGTAGTTTCAGGGAGCAGGCGCAGGCGATGCAGAGTCAGGTGTTGGCTGCCCTTGCCCCCTGGCAAGCGTCGGTAAATCGGCTTCAAAGAAAAGGACCATCACGATTCCGATGCTTCCGCTGCGGAACTGCTGGCCATATGCGCCGGGATTGTACAATGGGAGCTGTGTGGTGCCGGCGCTGCAAGTCCAACGCACACAATGAGTCAGCCTGCCGGCACGTCTCGGGAAACGGGAAGCCCAGCAGGAGGGGTCACCCCGCTCCGACACAAGTGGCGGCCCAAAGTCCAAGCACCTTCCCAGCACAAGTGCCTCCTCCTTCCGCCCCACAACCAGCGGAAGCCTTGGGTTGGACCTGGCAACCTCAAGAGGCTGCACCTTAGTAGACTGCAAACCGCAGCATATCCCAACAGGGATTAAGGGCCCTGTTACAGCCAGCGGACAAACCGTAGGAGCTTTGTTGATTGGACGCTCGTCCGCCAGCATGTCAGGACTTACTATTCTTGTTGGACTAATTGATGCTGATTATACAGGTGAAATACAAATAATGGCACAAACACTATTCCCACCATTGTTTATTCCGGCTGGATCATGAATTGCTCAATTAATCCCTTTGCCTCAATTAACCGGAGGGACTGTACCACTTGGCAAGCAGCAATGTGGTGAAGGTAGTTTTGATTCCACAGGAACAATGGCATTGTTAACAGTGGACTTAAAGCATCGTCCTAAAAAACATATTGACCTCCACTATCAGGGTCAAACCATCACCCTGGTTGCGCTCCTAGACACCGGTGCAGACGTCAGCATCACAGGGACACAGAAATGGCCACCCCAGTGGCCCACCCAGGCGGCAAATGCCACAGTCGCAGGAGTAGGAGGACTCACGCTTGCACGGAAATCCCCTCTGCTGAAAATTATTATAGAGGAAAAGACTGTCACCTGTACAGTTTCTGTAATACCACTCCCTGAGGGTGTCCACGCCTTGCTGGGCCATGATGTGTTGGTGCAGTTGGGAATGGTCCCTACCACAGATCTCCCTTTGTGGGGGAGGCCATTGCATGGACTTTCCCGATCCCACTCCGATGGAAAACAGAGGACCCAGTGTGGGTTGAGCAATGGCCTTTAAAAGGGGAAAGTCTCATTCAGGTACACAAGCTGGTGCAGGAGCAGTTTGACCAAGGACATCTCTGTTTATTTGTTAGTCCTTGGAATACTCCTGGTTTGTGATCAAGAGGAAATCTAGCAAATATCGGCTCCTGCATGATCTATGTGCCGTCAATGATCAGATGCATAGTATGGGAGCCCTGCAGCCCGGACTGCCTAATCCTGCAATGCTCCCTGAAGGATGGTCCCTCCTCATTATTGATCTAAAAGACTGTTTCTTCACCATCGCCTTGCATGAGGCAGATAAGCAGCGCTTGGCTTTTACCCTGCCTGCGTTGAAAAGAGAAGGGCCTGCCCAGAGATATGAGTGGATGGTACTCCCACAGGGCATGCATTGCTCTCCCACTCTTTGTCAACTGTATGTTGATGTAGCCTTGCAGCCAATTCGAAAGGTGTGGCCTGAAGTTATAATTTACCATTATATGGATGACATTCTTTTTGCTCAATCATCACTGTTCTCTCCAGAGCAAAAACAACAATTGGCTCAACAGCTCCAACAGCAAGGCCTGGTGATTGCTACAGAAAAGGTGCAGGAAACGAGCCCTTGGAAATACCTAGGGTGGAAAATCACTGACCAACATATTCAGCCTCAATAACTCACTATTATGATTGATCTTCAAACACTCCATGATGCTCAGCGACTATTAGGAGATCTGCAATGGCTTTGCCCGGTGATTGGCATTCCTAACGAACATCTTGAGGAGCTGCGACCTCTTTTAAAGGGTACACACCCCGTGGCTACAGTATCCTTACTTCACGACAAAGAAGAGACCTGCAGGACATTACCTCCATGGTTGCCCATCATGTTACTCATTGCTGCCAGGAGGGCCTTCCGTTGAATCTTACCATCCTGGCAGGAGACAGGCACCTATTAGGGGCCATCACGCAGCACAAAAAGAAAACGGGGGAGAAGCAGGCAGCCGAACAGATCGTGTTAGAGTGGGTTGCCCCTCCCCTACAGCCCCAAAGAACGGTGCAGGAAAAAGTACGGATATTGGTGGAGCTGATTAAGAAAGGCAGACTCCGAATTCTGCAAATTACAGGAGAGCGACTGGGTGAAATTCACGTTCCTATGCATGAAGAAGACCTAAAGTGGTATTTGCTCAACTCCACAGCCCTCCAGACTGCATTGCTAGAAGATGGAGCTGCAATTCGCATTGAGCCTTTAAAATCACCTGTATTAGCATGGATGGCAAATCAGGCTGGATAACTATTCCGAAATGGGCTGATCAACCACTGCTGAATGCTGTTACGGTGTTTACAGATGCTGGGAAGCGGTCTCGAATAGCTGCTGCCACTTGGAGAGACGTTGATGGATGGCATCATCAAATCCTGCAGGCAGAGCAAAACGATTCCCTGCAGACCCTTGAGCTATTTGCAGTAGTATGGGCACTGTCACATTGGTTGCACAAACCCTTGAATATTGTCACAGATTCACTATATGTGGCAGGGGTAGCAAATTGCACTGAGGATGCAAGTATTAGGGACACAAACAACAAACAGTTAGGAGAGCTCCTGATGCAGCTCCAGCGGGCCACATGGCAAAGGACTGCCGGCTATGCTGCTTGGCACATTCGCCGTCATCAATGGGACCAAGGACTTGGAGAGGGCAATGCGAGGGCAAATCATCTAGTGACTGTGACAAGAGAAGCCCCATTGTCGCCTCATTGCCGAGCTAGAGACTCATGCAATATTCCACCAGAATGCTCGGGGTCTCCACCGAGCATATGGTCTTTCCCTGGAAGAGGCTAGGGCCATTGTAAAGGCCTGTCCTATATGCAGCCATCATAATCAAGATTTAGGGCTTGGAGCAGGAGTAAATCCAAGGGGGTTGAAGGCCAATGAAGTGTGGCAGATGGATGTCACGCACATGCCTGCATTAGGTCGGTTAAAATACCTGCATGTTACCATTGACACTTACAGCCACATGATTTGGGCTACCCCTCAGCCTGGGGAAAAGTCAAGGGACATAAAACGGCACCTTACAGGTTGCTTCGCTGTTATGGGAGTGCCTCATTGTATCAAAACTGACAATGGGCCTGCCTACAAAAGCAAGACAGTTATGCAATTCATGCAAACATGGGATATAAAGCACGTAACTGGCACAGCTCATTCCCCTACAGGTCAGGCAATAGTGGAACAAGCTAATGGACCTGTGAAGAGGTATCTTGAGAAATTCCAGAGCATAGTGGACCCACGTGAAAGGGTTAATAAGAGCCTGTTTGGAATGAATCATTTGTATGTGTTTGGCGACCACCAAGAACCTCCTGTAATTAGGCATCAAGTTGGCCCTACAGAAGAGCACAAACAGGCATCCATGTGGGTCCTTTACAGAGACCCCAAGACAGGACAGTGGAACGGGCCTGCAGAAGAGGTCTTTGTGGGCCGGAGTTACCTTTGTGTGTTTACCCCAACAGGCAACATCTGGGTCCCGAGCCGGTGGACCAAACTTTCTGTCGGCCATCCTGGATCCAGCAGCCAACGAGGAGGTTGCTCCAGCTCCACCTGGCAATCGACCCACTTCTCCGGCCAGCGAGACAGCTGATTGACCCTCAATTACTCAACTGGGGGACTCTTGACCAGCTGGCACAGCTGATAGCTACCTTGCCTATTACAGCACCTCGTGGCCTTGCGCACGCTATTTGTAGAAACTGTGGGGACAAGCGTTGCGGCTTTTGGATAAAGATTTTCTGTGGTGGCTGTGAGAGATCTCTGGGTGCGTCAGAGTGTGCAGACAGGATTGTGGTGTGTTGAGTGTGGTCGTGAGTGGAGAAGGAAAACAGTGCTTGCTGCATTGCAGGAGGAAACCGGATTACCTGGAATCAAGGGGTTATCCCTATATGAGAGTTGGGAGCAAAGGGAGATTGCTAGGTTAAAGTGGGAAGTACAGTGGCAAGTTAGCAGAATTAAGAGCCAAACAAAGACAAGCATCCTGCAGGAAATCTGTGGTAAACATGTTGACCTGCTAGGACATTGGACGGTTCAACCAAGGCAGATGGTGGAGCTATGTCATCACCTTAGTATTCTCCCTCCTCCTAGTAGAGTCAGCGAGCCACGTAGAAGGCGCAACAGTAGGAGGAGGGTTAGGAATTCCCTGCATGGCCCCAACTCAGCCTAAGACCAATATTTGGGTCACTCTCGCAAACCTGACAAATCAAGAGGCCATTTGTTTGTCCTTGTCTTCTCCAGGTAATCCATTTACAACCTGCTTGGTTGGGCTACCAGCGGATCCTTGGCCATGCCCTTCAAGTACACCCACCTGCAGGACCAATGATGCTAGGGCAAGTGTAGATAACTGGGAACAATGGGTTTCCCATTTTTCCATAGCATCGCAGGAACCCCAAGAATTGGAACTGCTAGGCTCAGTGATGGCGGATGCATGCCTCAATTTTAACCATATAAGCCAGGTGCCAGCCAAGAACCATTCCACTATTATAACCTCCAGCATGGCTGTCTACTGAAATGCAACAGCCTGGTGCAATTATACCACAAAGAAAGTATCAATCTCATCAAATGACCCTATTCAAATGCCAGCAGGTTACTTTTTAATATGTGGAGACCGCGCCTGGCCTGGTATCCCATCTATGCTGCGAGGGGGGCCATGTACAATTGGATGGCTGTCTCTACTTACACCAAACACTTCCATGATACTGAACATGAGCCGCCGCCATCGTCGAAGTAAAAGAATGGCCCATGCATTTACTGCTGACTGCAAAGATGATGTAAAATTTTGGTCCCCAGGGGCCATAATTGTGGCATCCTTTCTGGCTCCAGGGGTAGCAGCAGCAGGCACCCATGCCACCCTAAATAAGTTGGGATGCTGGCTTGCGAAGCAAACCAATGCCACTTCTATGGCGCTTTCTAGCCTTTTGCTTGATGTTGATTCTATTCGCCATGCAACGCTTCAAAATAGAGCTGCAATTGATTTTCTTTTGCTTGCACAAGGCCATGGTTGTGAAGAATTTGAAGGCATGTGTTGCATGAACCTTTCTGACCATTCGCAATCCATCCACTCCCAGCTCTCTGAGTTGCAGAAGTTAACCGGAAACCTACAGGTAGAATCAGGCTTTGGTATTGATGGATGGCTCAAATCTTTAGGCCTGGGATCATGGCTACGCTCTATTGTTAAGGCTGGCATTATAGTAGGCATTATAGCTTTGTTGGTAGTATTAGTTTTGCCTTGCTTTTGCATATGCTTACAAAATCTGGTGCAAAGGATGATATCTGCTGCATTTAATCAAACATTGCTTGTGCAAAAAGAAAACAGGGGAATTGTGAAGGAATGGCTACGTGACAGGGGCCACTTTCTGGACCAAGAATCGGGAGGATGCAGCTAATCTGGGTCTCTGCACCTGCAAAACACTGTGTCCTTGAGCATAGCTGTGGTACAATAACAAGCAGTGAGAGAGACATGAGAAAAGAAAGATGTAATCCCTAAGGTATGAGGAAGAGCTGATATCATATTATAGCCAATAGATTGCTTAGCTTGCAGAATATGTATCAGCTTATTACTTGTTGTGCATAAAAGTCTGATGCTCTCTTCAACAAACAAAGCTTGCTAAACACTCATATTGTGCATCCAAGTTTCCCTCACCGCAACATGGTCAGAGGCAGTCACAGCCATTCCATGGTGACATCCCAGGGCACCTTGGGCTGCAAAGGCACCCATCTGTCACAGGCACTCACAGGGGCTCCACGGTGACATCCCAGGAGTCCCCAGGCTGCCAAAGAGCCGGGATGTCCTAGACACTCACAGGGGTTCCTGTCAGGGGCACAGTGGGAGCTTCTAGCAATGTTTAATATTAGAGAAGCTCCTGTTGGGTCTCAATGTGCAGAAAGGAGCCCCCACAGATCCCCAAATGTCACCTTTGAGTCAGAGATGACACAGACTCAGATCAGAAGGCTAAGGGCTAAAAGCCACCTGTTTTTTCAATCCTCTTCTTTTATATCTTGTTTTGCTACAGGTGGACCTCATTGGTCATTTAATCAACACATTTCACATGATTGGCCAATTAAGACAACACCCTTCAGTAAACAATTTTATGGAAAAAAGCTAACTTATTTCAAACATTGTCAGGGCACCAGTTATTGATGTTTGTTTTATGTTGGGCCTTTCTGGGGGCTCCCTTGATGGGGTAAACCCTCTGTAGCCGTTCTGTGCCAGGTAAAAGGAGATGCAAGGGACTTTTTTGGTCTTCAGCTTCTTGTTTATGGTTATCTTATCTAAAGTTATGCATGCTGTGAACACCAGGCTCAGCATGCTGGAGAAACACCGCAAAATGGCTCTAAAATGTACAGTTTCAAGGTCTTTCAAAAATTTTCTCATCCAATTAATTTTTAAAACCTACAGTATTTCTACTTATAGAAAAAAAACTCATCCCTTGACTGTCCACATAACCTCTGCCCTGTGCTTTTCTTGAACAGTGACCCTGTGCCACCAACACTGCAGAAAATGGAGTAGATGGAGAAGAAGAAGACAGGGACTACACCCAAATTCCTGCATCTTGCTTCCTATCTACACCATACTAAAAATCCCAAAACCTAAATTTCTCACCCAAGGGACATAGTATAGTACTCTCTATTACCTATTTAACACTTTGGTAAATTCTAATCAATCTCAAAGTCTTGGAAGTTCTCTCGGTGGGCAAAGGTGAAAGGCAGTCAGGACCCCTCAGAGCAGACAGAGAAATATTCCCTTTGCCTTGGATTCCCACACATTTAACCTAAAATCCTTTAACTTGTGAAGTTACCCAAAAATGTTCCAGGTAAATAGGATTAGAGAGAGAAGAAACAAAGACCAACAGAAAGACAGAAGATCCATAGAAAGACACACACATAGGCACCAACTGCTGGGGTTCCAGCATCACCAACAGAGGAACCCCAGGAGAAGGCAGGAACCAGACCCTGGGCTGGTCTCGTGCTCCGGCTTTTAACCCCCTGGGCCTTCATGGCCCCGCCCCTGGGGTGGGACTGCCAGTTGCTTGTCCAATCAGAGACAGGATAGCCCCAGCTGCTGGTGTGTGATTGATTGACAGCTGGGCCAATCAGAGCTGGGTCAGCACCGCCCCTGCTGTTTGATTGACAGCTCTGCCAGGCCAGGGCTGGGGGCGGGGCTCTGTCCCACCACAAACCAAGGCCTGACCCGGCCCTGGCCCCACACGGGCATTCCGAGCATCCCAAGGTGTCTCGGGACATGGATCTCATCCAGCCTCTGACAGCGACCACAGTGACACTACGGAACCTCATGGAGCCATGGGTCAGTTGTGACAATAGAGATCCAAGGAAATGATGGTGAGACTCTGGAATCCAGGAATCATGGAATCAAGGAGACCATTGTGCAAATCATGGGCCCTATGGAAGCAAGGATCAATGATCAAACTGTGGTTTGATTGTGATTGATTTAAAATAGAAACAAGGAGCCATTGTTTCACAGCGGGGCTGCGTGGGGCCAATGGACCCTTGTGACTCTGTTGGGGCTCATGAAACCAAGAAGCCATTGTGACATTGCCAGACCTCATGGAATCAAGGAGACCATTGTGACAGTGTTAGGACCCATGAAGTCAATGGAACATGGAACAGGTCTGCCTGGTTTGGCCTCCTGGGGGCTTTCTGACAGGTCCCACTGAATTTGACATGTCAAGAGCCACTTCCCATCTGACCGTGAAGCACTGGGGCTCCGTGCTTTTATTCCTATGGAAAAGAACTGTCTTTCTTGTCTTGCTACCCATGGCCAAAATTGGGATTCTGTTTTTAAAATTCTCTATATCCAAGGGTTACTCCCAGACAAAATCTGCCCATACAGTCAAGTCTGGCTAGACCTGGCCTCTGGTGGCTGCCTCTCATCTGCCCCTGCACCACTGGGGCTCACTTGTTTCCTTCTATGGGGACCACTTTGACACTGCGGAGCATTGTGGAACCAATGGGCCATGGTGACACTGCAGGCCCTTGTGGAACCTGTTACACTGTAGGAACTTGTGGAACCAAGGGGAACATTGTGACCCTGCAGGGTACCATGGATCAAAGGGGCCACTGTGACACTGTGGGGCCTTGTGGAACCAAGGACATCTTTGTGGCTCTGCTGGGCCGCATGGTTCCAAGGGGCCAGTGTAAAACAGCAGGGCTTTGTGGAACCTAGAGGCCATTGCTGCATTTCAGGGCCTCGTGGAGCCAAAGGGTCGTTGTGATCCTGCAGGGCACCGTGGATCCATGGAGAGCATTGTGGCATTGCAAGGCCCCATGGAACCATGGAGACCCTTGTGACACTGTGGGGCCCCATGGAAGGAAGGGGACATTGTGACACTTTGGAGCCTTGTGGAACCAAGGACATCTTTGTGGCTCTGTTGGGCCACATGGTCCCAAGGGGCCAGAGCAAAGTAGTGGTGTGGGAGTTAACCCAGCTGTAACTCAGAGTCAGACAGATTTTACCCCAAAAGTACTGGGTGCGAGTTTCAAGCCCTGGGAATCATTTGTTTAACTTAGGGTGAGTTTGAGAGTTCCCCCATAAGCCTTTAGTGTTCTTATGCTAAGTTGTCCAAGTTCTCCTCCCCTATTGGTTACTTGTTTCCCCTAAAGGGTTATTGTTCTAGAGTGTTCTACCCTCAAGTGTATATTTTGTTGCTTCACCTTTATCTCAGGTCTTTGAATCCCACCCCTCATACTGTGCTCGACCTCTCCCTGTTTATTGTTTTTCACCCTGTTACTAAAGTTCTTTTTGGGCAACTCCATTGATCCTGCTTGTAGGAGTGCTGGGGGCTAGGATGGTTGGGACGGACGGAGACGAGAGATCTCTGAAGCCAGGTCTTGGAACTTGTGGTTTATTGCAAAGGGTGTGGGTGCAGGGGCCTTGTTTGGAGCTGCCAGCCACAGTTCAGAGCAGGCCCGAGAGAGGAGCTCGAAAGAGGCGCCCAAAATGGATGCCCAAAAGAGGAGGGGAGTTCCCATTACAATACAATAAATCTTCTTCTGTGCTGCATATTCTAATTTTCACTAACCAATCTGGTACAGGATACAAATCTTATAGCATTTACATACAGCCTATGAGAATCATTACATTACCATACTGTGTTACATTTAAAACCCTAAAAACTCCTCTTTGCACCCCTTCTGCCAAGCTAGTAGGGTCTGCTCTGACCCTTGGACCTGTCTGCATGCAGAGGGTCTTGTTTCATCAAAAGAAGATTACCTTCAGCCGTCCATACCATTGTTTTCCAGTTGTTCAGTAACTAAGGCTTGGTATCTCAAAGCTTGCTTTCATTTCAATCTCCCTTATAGTTTCCATATTCTCAAAATCTTTTGCCAGGCAATCATATTTATAAAGCTTTCCTGTTTCATCTTCCCCAGCATCTGCTCCTTTTCATTTTCACCACCCTGGCCCTGAAGTCAGGGAACCAGAAAGGTTTGTCACAGCCACCCTCATTGTGACATTTGGCACCCCAACAGGGACTCTGACCTTCAGTCATGTCAGCTGGGGTTGGCTGATGGATAGGCCAGAGCTCCCCGGGATTTTGGATTGTGCTGGGCCAGCAGATTCATCATTGCTTTGAGAGACCTCGGCCAGGATCCACAGGGACAAGGACAGTTTCACCTGCGTAGGATTGCAGGGGGGAAGGGGAAAGGCAAGAAAATTATTGCCCATTTTGCCACTGTGTTTTTACAATATGCATCCACATTCCATAACTGATTTGGGGTGTTCCAGTGGCTGCTCCACCTAAGGCAGAGAAAGAGAAAAATGGGCAGCCGGATGTCCAAAGTAGAAAGGTGTGTATATGGATGCTTTAAGTTAATTTTCACTTATCATGACCAAATATCTTCAGAGAACAAATTAAAATCAATCCTGAAGTGGATAATTAAACATTTTCCAGATGCCCCTGAACCCGACCGTCCTCCCTCCATTTTGGCTCCTCCACTTCCTGCTACCACAACCTTCTCTTCCACCCTGAATGAACCTCCAGACTCCACCCCCACAACTGTGGGTCACGCCCCCACTGTCAATCATCCTACCTTCACCCTGGGCTATGCTCCAGAAGGCCACTCTAAAAGTCCACCATCCTAAATCAAGGCCCTTCCTCCCCAACACCTCACAAAATGGCAGCGCCATTTGCCTCACCCTCCTGCAACAATATAACCCCATGATCAAAGATACTAAGCCCAAATTGTCACCCAACTATTTCTAATCCAAATGTTTCTGTTCCAAGTTATTCTTCCTCCACAGAGCACAGTTGGGACTCAGAGCCACCTCACTGCTCAGTCCCAGAAAATCCCTGGGAAAGGAATAAGACTGGCAAATAGTCTCAAAATTCCTCATTGCCCCTGTATCTTATGAAAGAAGGGGGCAGAATCCCAGGGATCAGCCATTGGTTTATGGGGAAATCAAGGATCTGTGTAGGGCATCTAAAGACCATAGGAAGGACTGACCTTGTTTTAATGGCCTAATGAGGGCCATGTTTACAGCACATGTCTTAACCCCCAATGATTTAAAATATATTATGTCCATGTTGTTGTCACCTACAGTACAAACCCTGTGGGAAGGGGGATGGAAGTGTTTACTAAATCAATTAATAGCAGACTATGCTAATAATGAGGCAAGGGCAGAATTGACAATCAACCATCTAGCTGGAGAAGGACAGCACAGCCTACCAGATGATCAAGCAGCAGGTATCCCCAGAGAAGTATTGGATGATATCAAAGAGATGGCTTTGAAAGCTTTAATCCAGGTATCGGATGGTAGCACCCCAGGTTTGGACTACCTTGGGTGGCTGCAGTTTAAGTTTTAGGACAATTAGACCATCCTGGGTGCCTGTTAAGTAAGCAAACCAATGCTGCCTCCCTCACATTGAGTGGCTGCTCTCAGACACAGAGACCATCAGACATGCCACCTTGCAGAACAGCGATAGAGTTTTTACTCTGGGCACATGGGCATGGCTGTGTAGACTCTGAGGGCATGTGCTGCATGAACCTCTCCAGCCACAGCGAGTCAATCCACAAGAGCATTCAGGTACTGAAGGAAGGGTTCAAGAAGCTTCAAGTGGAAAACAAAGACTGGTTCAATAAACTCTTCCAATCTAAGGGACTAAAGGGTTGGACGATGTCTAGCTAAAACAGGACTATTGATTCTCTTAATGGTTGTTGTTGTAATGTTAATTGTCCCATGTTTGTTTGGATGCTTTTAGAAAGTCTTACAAAATTCTTTCAGGTCCATCTTTGTTGTAAATAAGAAAGGGGGAAGATACCCAACACAGAATCCTCGTGGACTCCTGGGAGGAGAGAATTGGAGACCAGGATGGCACAAAAACCTCTCAGAGACACAGTGTGGGAAGGAAAATCCTTGAAAGTACCTAAAAGTATTCTTAAATCGATAAAGTACCTTAAAAACCTTGAGTATCTCAAGGCATTAATGAGCCCCACTGAGTGTCAGTACAAAGCTCTCCAGGGACTCGTTAAAGCAGATAATTGGGGCCATGATTGCACAAACCTCTCACAGAGTCTGTATCAAAAGGGAAACACCAAGTACCTTAAAATAACTGAAGTACCCTGAAGCATTAATGAGCCCACTGAGTGTTGTTACTGACAAAGCCTCTCCAGGGACTAATTACAGCAGATAATTGGAGGCCAGGATTGCAGAAACCTCTCAGAGACTCCAAGGCAAAAGCCAAAGCCAAAGTCCTTTGAAAAACCTGCAGTCCCTGCAGGGAGCATGAAGGAGCCCCCAGGGCCATTGCTGAGCAAGGCTCCCCAGGGACTCCTTGCAGCAGATCCTTGAGGCCACTGGGATGTGGGCTAGGGGGGGATGCTGAGGGCAGCACAAGGGGCTGACAGTGCCCAGCCTGGCTGGGGCTGTGCCAGGAGGCCCCAGGGCCTCAGCACAAGGTGTCTCCTCCCAGTCCTTGGTGGCACAGACCCTGCTGTGCCCCAGGGCACCAAGACTTGGCTTCTCTTTGTCCCCACCTGTCATCACTGCCTGCAGTTCTCTGCTCTGCCTGGGGCCTGGAGACACTTGCTCAGTCGTGTCCCTCTCTGGGACCTATTAAAAGTCCAAGAAACTTTGGAGCTGGATTCTGCCTTGGAGTTTCTGAGAGGTTTCTTCAGCTCCCTCTCAGGGACTGATGTTCAGGGCCTGAGCACAAAGCTCCAGAGGCTCATTAAAGTCCTTGTGCTGTGTCTGTGCTGCTGAGCTGGGCTGGGCTCCTGGCACAGAGGCAGCTCCTGGTCACCAAGAAGAGCTTCAAAAGCACATTTCTCTGGATGAGCAGCTCTTCTGCCAGCCCAGCAGGGCTGGGGCACTGCCTGCAGCCAGCCTGGGCACAGCACAGAGGCACAGAGAGCTTCAATCAGTCAGGGCTGGGAAGGGGCTGAGAAGTGCCTGGGGCACAATCACTGCCAGCCCTTGGCACAGGAACCTCTGGCTGCAGGACAATGCAGCTGCAGCTCCTGGAGCCATCTCCTCAAGCTGCAACATCCCAATGCCTGCAGAGCCTGTGAGTACATTCTCTGATTGTCTCCTGTGCAGAGCAGCCAGGGGTGCCCAGGGCTGTCCTGCAGAGCAGGGTCCTGCAGCCCAGGGCGCTGTGCTGGGGCAGGGACTCTGCTGCCTGCCAGGGACAGCTCTCAGCCAGCCCTGGCAGCTGCTCCCAGCGCTGGGGGACAAGATCTGGCTGGGAGGAGACAGCTGGTGAGGCTTGGAAGTGTTCTCCTTGTGTGGGGAGGAAGCTGCATTGTTCAGGACTGCTCCCAGCATGGCATTTAACTGCAGAACATTTCCAAGTAGATTATGCAGGGAGCACAGAAAGGCAGGGGCTGCATGAAAGGGAAAATCCTGCTTTTTTAATCTACTACTCTGTGTTGCCTGGATGCAAAATGGCACATAGATATTCATCTCTCAGTTCAGGTTCAGAAAAAGAAACAAGTTTTTTCTCAGATCTTTCTAAACCAGGCAGTTACAGAAAAGAGCACAGGGCCCTTTACTGTTGCTTTTCCAGCCTCCTCATGGTTGCTCTGACATTGCCATCAGAGCCTGCAGAGCCAGAGCTGCCCCTGGGCAGTGCCTGAGCTGGGAGGGCTCTGCAGGGCAGAGCTGAGCCCCCAGGGCTGGGCTGGGCTCTGGCAGCACTGGCAGGGCCCAGCCCTGGGCACAGGGAAGCAGCTGCTGGCAGGGACAGCTCCAGGCAGCAGAGCCCTGGGCAGGCCAGGCTGTGCTGGGATATTTCAAGTCCTCTCCACACCCAGCTATTTCATGATTACTTTTCTTACAGGTCCCCATGCCAAGACAGAAGAAATGTCGAACAGCAGCTCCATCAGGCACTTCCTCCTGCTGGCATTGGCAGACACGCGGCAGCTGCAGCTCCTGCACTTCTGCCTCTTGCTGGGCATCTCCCTGGCTGCCCTCCTGGGCAACGGCCTCATCATCAGCGCCGTAGCCTGCGGCCACCACCTGCACACGCCCATGTTCTTCTTCCTGCTCAACCTGGCCCTCACTGACCTGGGCTCCATCTGCACCACTGTCCCCAAAGCCATGCACAATTCCCTCTGGGACACCAGCAACATCTCCTACACTGGATGTGCTGCTCAGCTCTTTTTCTTTATGTTCTTCATCTCAGCAGAATTTTATCTCCTGACTGTGATGTGCTACGACCGCTACGTGTCCATCTGCAAACCCCTGCACTACGGGACCCTCCTGGGCAGCAGAGCTTGTGCCCACATGGCAGCAGCTGCCTGGGCCAGTGCCTTTCTCAATGCTCTCATGCACACGGCCAATACATTTTCCCTGCCCCTGTGCCATGGCAATGCCCTGGGCCAGTTCTTCTGTGAAGTCCCACAGATCATCAAGCTCTCCTGCTCACACTCAAACCTCAGGGAAATTGGGCTCATTTTGGCTAGCCTTTGTTTAGCATTTGGCTGTTTTGTGTTCATTGTTTTCTCCTATGTGCAGATCTTCAGGGCTGTGCTGAGGATCCCCCCTGAGCAGGGACAGCACAAAGCCTTTTCCACCTGCCTCCCTCACCTGGCCGTGGTGTCCTTGTTTATCAGCACTGTCATGTTCGCTCACCTGAAGCCCCCTTCCCTGTCCTCCCCATCCCTGGATCTGTCAGTGTCAGTTCTGTACTCGGTGGTGACTCCAGCCCTGAACCCCCTCATCTACAGCCTGAGGAACCAGGAGCTCAAGGCTGCAGTGTGGAGACTGATGACTGGATGCTTTTAGGAACATTAAACTGCTGGCCAGTTTCTACAAATCACTTGTAATAAAAGTAGTCTTTCATATTTCTTGGTGGTTTGGATGTAGGGTCTTTTTTCTCTTTAGTTTTTTTAGTTTCTTTTAGTTTTAGTTTTTCATACTATCTACAAAGAAATGTCATTATTTCTGCCATTTCTCATTTAATTTCTCTCCACCTTCCCTGTGCCCACAGACTGTGTCAATGAGGGGTTTTGCTCTCAATAGCTTTAGAGGAACTAAAGGATCTCCCAGCAGAGTTTTCTGCAGAGATGCCCTTTTGTTGCCTTCTCTGGAGCTGCAGCAGCAATGTCTGTGTGCAGAGCTGGGGCAGATCAGTGCTGGCCCAGCAGCTGTGCCCAGCAGCAGCAGCAGCAGCACTTGGTGTTGCCAGTGCTGCTGCCGTGGCCCTGCCCCGCTGCCCTGGTGGCCCTGGTGTTGCTGCAGGGCCTGAGTGCTCTCGGGGCCGGGCACAGCCCTGGGGGTGGCAGTGCCGGGGCTGCAGCAGGGACAGGCCATGGGCACTGCTGGGGCAGCGCTGACGTCTCAGGCCAGGCCCTGGGGGCTCCAGGCTCCTTGCCCAGGCTCTCTCAAGAACACGGCCAGGCCAATGCTCAGCACAGAAACCCCCGTCAGCAGCCCCAGGCTGGCCGTGGGCAGGCTGGGGGCAAACAGCATGGCTGGGGCTCTGCAAGGGCCCTGGGGCAGACGGGAAGGAGCAGCAGAGCAGGGGCTGATCCATGCCCAGTGCGCTGCACAGCCCAGGGCAGCGTCCCAGAGCGTCCTCATGCAGCTGCCAACAACATCCCCCCTCTGCAGCCCTGGCCTCTCCCCCAGCTCACACAGGTGCCCCATCCTTGCAGGCACAGACACGGCAGCACTGCCTCAGCAGCCCCTGTTTGCATTGCACACAGCAGGGGCAACACCCCCATGCTGTTGCTGTGGGGACATGAACCTGAGGGAGCACAAATGCCATCAGCCCCTGGAGCCAGCAAGGGCTGGGGGACACCAGGGAAACCACTCGGCTTTGTCCTGGCCTCTGCACTCAGCCAGAAAGTTTGTTCCCATCAGCTGGGAGTTTCCTGTGCCACTGCAGACGCTGTTGCTCAGAGCCAGGGCTGCCTGGCAGCCACCCCCAAACTGCCCTGAGCATTTCCTTGGCTTCACCTTTCCTTTCTTTACTCTTTCCTGATACAAATTTCTTCTAATTGCCCACCCCTCTTCCCTCCTTTTCAAGAGGAGGCCCAGGGCTCATCCTGCAACTGCTCCAAGGGTGGTTTCAGAGAATCCCAGAATCAGCAAGGCTGGAAAAGACCGTGGAGATCATCAAGTCCAACCTGTGCCCTAACACTGCCTTTTCCCCTCTGAGCCTCCTCTTCTCCAGGATAAACAACCCCAGCTCTCTCAGCCTCTCCTCACAGGTCTTGTGTTCCAGACCCCTCTCCAGCCTTGTTGCCCTTCTCTGGACACGCTCGAGCCCCTCCATGTCCTTTCTAAATTGCGGAGCCCAGAACTGGACAGAGCACTCAAGGTGCTGCCCAACCAGTGCTGAGCACAGGGGAAGAATCACTGCCCTGCTCCTGCTGGCCACTCCATTCTTGATCCAGGCCAGGAGCCATTGGCCTTCTTGCCCACCTGGGCACACTGTTGCCTCATGTCCAGCCTGCTGTCCATCAGTCCCTGCAGGTCCCTTTCTGCCTGGCTGCTCTCAAGCCACTCTGTCCCCAGCCTGTAGTGCTGCAGGGGTGGTTGTGGCCAAAGTGCAGGACCCGGCACTGGGACTTGTTAAACCTCACCTTGTTGGATTTGGTCCCTGGATCCAGCCTGTCCAGGGCCCTGTGCAGAGCCCTCCTACCCTCCAGCAGATCCACACTGACACCCAACTTGGTGTCACCAGGTTTTCCCAGAGTGTCCCAATGGTTTCCTAGAGGCCTCCCCATGTCACAATGTCCCCATGGTTCCATGGGACCCCTTGGTGTCACAAAGTCCCTTGCATCCTTGGGCCCCGCAGTGTCACAATGGATCCTTGGTTCCATGAGGTCTGGCAGTGCAGTAATGCTCTCCTTGGTTCCACAGTGTCACAATGGCCTCTTGGTCCCAAGGGCCACCACGGTGTCAAACATGTTTTCTTTCGTCCCAGGAGTCCCCGAGGAGCAGCCCGGGCCCCTTGGTTCCATGGGGCCCTGCAGTGTCACCATGGCCCCATCATGACACCAGGTCCTGCTCTGTCTCACTGCTCTGCATGGTTCCACAAGGCCCTGCAGTGTCACAGTGGCCTCTGAGGTTCCAGCAGGACCCAGACTGTCACCATGGACTCCTTGCTTCCATCCAGCCCCACAGTGTCACAATGGCCCCATGGCTCTGTGCTTCCATGTCGTACACAGTGTCACCATGGTCCTCTTAGTGCCACCAGGCCCCGCAGTGTCAGAATGGCCCCTTGCTTCCCCAGGGCCCTGCAGTATCACAATCATCAGAGAATCAACCAGGTTGGAAACGACCTTGGAGAGCATCAAGTCCAACCTGGGACCCAACACCACCTTGTCACCCAGACCATGGCACTGATTGCCACATCCAGTCTTTCCTTAAACACCTCCAGGGATGGTGACTCACACACCTCCCTGGGAAGCCCATTCCAATGCCCAATCACCCTTTGTGTGGATAATATTTCCTAAACTTCCCCTGGTGCAGCAAAAGGCTGTGTCCTCTTGTCCTGTCACTGTTCCCTGGAAAAAGAGCCCGACCCCCACCTGGCTGCACCCTCCTGTCAGGGAGTTGTAGAGAGTGATGAGGTCTCCACTGAGCCTCCTCTTCTGCAGGATAAACAACTCCAGCCCCCTCAGCCACTACGCCTCACAAGACTTTCTTCCAGTCCCCTCCCCAGCCTTGTTTCCCTTCTCTGGACATGCTCCAGCTCCTCCATGTCCTTCCTAATTTGAGGGCCCAGAACTACACACAGCACTCGAGGTGCTGCCCAACCAGTGCCCAGCACAGGGGAAGAATCCCTGCCCTGTTCCTGCTGGCCACACCATTCCTGATCCATAGGAGTGCCAGGGGTTGGATGAGGGAAATTGTCGGGAGGGGGTGGGGAAAAATTCTGATTGATTGTCAGCCATGAAGGGTGTTGATTTTTCATATCTGTTCAAACTGCATTAGAAGCTGCTGGGGATCAATATCAATTGGACACTGCTGAGATCAAGCAATAAACAGGAAAAAAAAAACTTAACAGAACAAAACTGTACTTTCGGCATTGTTTTATACTATTGTATATTCCATTTGAGTACACTTCTGTCACCTTTCTAATTAACCACATTAAGAACTGAAAACTTGAAATATTCCCCATGGGGCCTTTTCTTGTTCAGGTATTCGGAACAAATGTTTATGAGTTCTTCTCACTGAATTCCTGAACTGAGGAGCTCAAGAAAGAGGAGGCCTCTGGAGTAGCAAAATTCATCAGCAACCTCCAAGTGGCTGAGGATCCATGCCCATCAGAGCAGCAATGAACAGAAATGGGCACAGCTTTGTGGCTGCCCCAGCTTTGGCATTGGCCCTGGGCCTGGAGCTGGAGCAGCTCTTGAGGGCCCCAAGGCCGGGGCTCTGGTGCTGCCCTGGGCAGATGGGATGGCAGCAGGGGCTGCAGAGTTCTCAGCACCTCAGGCCGAGGGGAGCGGGGCAGCCAGGGAGCCTCCTTTGGCCTTGGCCAAGCGCCTTTCCCCATGGCTGGGGCTGAGTCCTGTGGCAGCTGCAGCTGCTGCTGTGCCCTTGGAAGGGGCTGAGGCCGTGGGGCCAGTGCCCAGAGCAGCCTGGCCTGAGCAGAGCTGTGGGGCCAGAGCCGGCTGGGCTGGGCTGGGCTCAGAGAGGCCCTTGGTGCTGCCCAGAGCTCAGGGCAGCTGGCAGAGCTTGCAGGGAGCTGGGCTGGGCTCCGAGAGCCTGGCCCAGAAACCATCAGTGTCCATCTCAGCCTGGCTGAGCGTGCAGGGGCAGGACTCAGGCCAGGCCTTGTGGGGCAGGGCCAGCTCCTGTGCAAGGCATTGCAAACAGGCAAGTGACCCAGAGAGGAGGCTGCTCTGTGCCCTTGGTGGCAGGGACAGAGCAGGGAGGGGGCCCAGGACATTTGTCAGTGCCAGCCTCTGTGCCCATACGTTGGCAGCCCTGGCTGCTGAGCCCAGCTTTGGCCTGGGCTGAGTTTGGCTGTGGCCCAGCTCCATCCTCCTGCGGGGCTCAGGGCCTGTTCCCGGCCATGGCCAGCCCTGGCTGCCTCTCTGCTGGCCCAGAGGCCGGCAGAGCCGGGGCAGGGCTGTCTGTGCAGCCCCACAGGTGCCAGGGGCTCTGCAGGAGCTGGCAGAGGCTGCCCAGCAGGGAGGCCATGGGGCACAGAGCCCCAAGGCTGCTGTGGGCACCACGGCACAGGGGCCGTTCCCAGCCGCAATGCTCCTGGCCTGGGCTGGGCCTGCACAGGGGCTGGGCCACCATGGCTGGGCCAGCACAGGGCCACAAAGGGGCCACGCAGCCGCTGCCGGGGCTGACAGCAAGGCCAGGCACACACAAGCAATTGCTGAGCATGGCCTGTACTGGCCAGGCCTGACTGTGCCAAAGGCAGAGCTCAGCTGCCCTTGGGGGCTGCAGCAACACTCCAGAGCCCAAAGAGCCTCCATGGCTGTGCTGGAGACCAAGGCTGCAGCAGGGAAATGCAGGGCTGCTGCAGGATGGGGAGGCCATTGAATTCCAGCACACACCTCAGCTCTCTGATGATCCCAGCACCATGCTGGGCCCTGTTTCAGACTGGAGCAGAGCAGATGTTGATGGGACAGGAGCCCTGCGGGGCTGTCAGGGACCTGCAGCTTGCAAGGTGCTCTGCTCTCCCTCAGGTGCTCTCGGAGAGATTCAATCCCAGCTGGGCACCTCAGGGCACAAGTGGCACTGCCTGTTCATGGGCACACAGCTGATGCCTGCCTGGAAAGGGGCACAGGTTTTAGTACTGATTAGTTTCCTAATATACCAGAAAATCTTTATTATCTGGGTCATTTAAGTAATTTTTAGAAATGGCAAAATTTTCTCGCCAGGAATGGGGATTTCCTGGAGATCTCCTGGATTCTTCTACTGATGGCAGAAGAAGAAATACTGATCTTCCCCTCCACCTTTGCCACCAACATTCAGTCTAATATTTCATTACTCTCTTCCTTCAGGTGTTTCCAGCTTTCCTGTTTAAATGGCCATGTCTAAGGATGTCTCTTCATTTAGAGCATCTGGATCTTTGTCCTTCCTGCTGCTCCCAGATTTCCTCCTTCAGCTGTTCTCTGATAATTCCAATGCATCTCCCTTAACAGGCTTCATGCCTTGAGCATCAGGGAGTTGCCCAATCTTTCAGAAGTTTAAATAACTCCTTAGTCAGCATCTTAGTTGTAGTTTTATTTTTTATATCACCTCTTTTTATGTCTGTGTCCTAACTCCTTCCTGTATTGTGATCCCTTGTGGATGGTGGACATGTCAGATGTTGCTGGGATGCAAAAGAAGCTCAGAGAAGTGTTTTGATGTTTATTAAAATTTATCATGTTCACATTTTTTATGTTGGCCATCAAGAAAACCTTTCTTTGCCTCTGAGTCTCACCAGTTCCTGGTCCCTCAAAGAACACAAACCTTCTGAGTTGTGGTTCCCACTGCAGTGGCTGCACTTGGACCTCCCTCCATAGCCAGAGCAGAGCTCCCTTGTCCCAGAGAGTCCCTGGCAAAGGAGGGATGAAGGAAACAGGACAGGTTGTGGGGATCAGGGGCAGGACACAGCCAGGGAGAAGAATGACTTTTGCATTTGATGGAGCTGTGCCTTCCCTTGGCTTTGTTGGCTGACAAGAAATGAACATCCCTCTGTGTCTCGGGCAGCTCCTTCTCCAAGGAAAGCAGGTGGGAGTTGGAGCCAAGGAGCTGAAAGCTGCAGGTGCAGCCTGGGTTGGAGGGAGCTCAGATTTGCACAAGGCTGCTCTGAGTGCCAGGGCTTGGATGGGGGAAATGGTGGGGTGGGGGTAGGGACAGAGTCTGATTGATTGTCAGCCATGAAGGGTCTTGATTTTCATATCTGTTCCAACTGCATGAGGAGGTGATTGGATACAGTGTCAATTGGAGATTGCACATGTCAGTGAATTAACAGGAAAACAAAACTAAACAGGACCTAAAAAATCTTTTCTCACTGTCTTTTTAAATAGCATGTATTTGAATACACAACTGAGATCTACTTAACCACAAAGGATTTGAAAATTAAAATCAAATGATTCCCAGAGGCTTGGCTTGTTCAGCTGTTCTGAATGTTCATGAGCCCTGGGACACTGAATTCCTGCACTGAAGAGCTGAAGGCTGAACAAGCCTCTGGAGCAGTGAAATTCAGCAGCAGCCTCCAAGTTGCTGAGGATGTCAGCAGCCCCCACTGAGGCCATCCCTGCCCAGAGACCGTGGGGGAATGGGCAGACAAGGAGAGCGTCCCTGGGGCTGGGGCAGCACAACTCAGAGGCACCAGCGGCTCCAGCTGGGCAATGGAGTGTGGAATGTGGCTGGGAAAGCCCTGCCTGGGCTGGGCCAAGCAGGACACACAAGCCCTGACCCCCATCCACTAAAGAATTCTCTCAAGGAGACATTTAAAAGGAATTACAATTGTCTTTGTCCTCTGAGTTGGACTCCCTGGAGAAATACCAACAAGAGATTGTCAGGAGCTCAAAAGACCTTAACAGCCTTTACTGGTGACTTTAGAAAATCAGAGAAATTTTGGCAAAAGTTTTTTTATGACATTGTAGTGGTTTTTGTTTGTTAATTTAAATTTTTTCTAATGTTGAGATTTCTTAATTAATGTATTGATGAATGTGGTGGTTTTAGTGTCGGTTAACTATTTATGTATTTTTTTGTGTTGTGAGATAGGATTAGCAGAAAGGTAAAATAGGCTTAAAAGTCCAAAAGGGTATAAAAAAAATTTTATTAAAAGTAACTAAAATGAAAAAAGTAGTAAGAATTAAAATAAACTCTTTAGAACACTTTATTTTTCTTTACAACTTTTTCTTTTTTTGACAATGTAAAGAAACTAAATCTAAAATTTCTAGTTAGTTTACAATTTCTAGAATAGTCTTTTTTTAGTTGACTTAGGGAGAGAAGTTTTTCTTGTTAAGGTTATGGAGATTTTTTTACAAGAGGAAAAAATAGGAATTTTTGGTTCTTAATTTTGTCATGGATCACAGTTGTCTAGGGAACTTTGTTATTCTGAAGTTGGTTTTTGTGCTACAAGCTGTTTTACAGCTTGTTGATGGGCCAAGTCAACTTATGGGGTATTGTTTTAAAGATGAATTCTTTAAAGGTAAAAGTTTTTATTATTTATTTTTAAAATTATTTTTATCTCTGGGAATAGAGATCTTCTCTAGGGGATACTGGATTACTTTTTTTTTTCTGTTTAAACTTTTTATGAAATTAAAGCTTTTTTTAAAGTTGTTTATTTTAGTATGCAGGCTTTTGTTTGATATGATTTTAATATTTTTATTTTTTATAGTTTTATGTGTTATAAAGAAAAAGAGATTTTCTTTATAGTTTATAAGAGAATTTTAATTTTAAAATTAAGATATTTTTCCTTCTTTTTTAATTAGGATTTAGATTCATCTTTACTGACTTTGATGGTTTTATGGGTTTTTTATCTGCTTATATTTTGTTTTTTTCATTTACTCGAGGGAGGATTGAAGTATTGAAAGGGTTAACAACTGATCTGCTGGTAACTTGTGGTGGAAGTTGTGGTTGGGTTGTGTAAAATTGGTTTTATGGCTGGTTTTGGGGTTTTTGTGTTTAATTTTAGTTCTAGGGATATTTTGTGTGAGTTGTAGGTTGTAGGGGATTTTGGTTTGAGTTGTGTTGCGGGGCGGGGACTTGATGGTGAGATTTTAATAGCTGTGTCTGGCTTTGTTCTGGTTGGGGTTTTGTAGCCTCTTTTGTTTTCCTGTTTGGGAGTTGTTGGGGTTTGGTTTGGTCAGAATGGGGCTGATGGGGGTGGGGGGTCAGCCTGGGGAGGGGGAAAGGGGCTCAGCCCATAGCAGGGTTGCTTGGTTTGGTTTGGTTTGGTTTGGTTTGGTTGAGATGGGGGCCAGGGCCAGGGCCGCTGCTTCTTTGTTGACTGGGAAAGAAAGAGGAGGTTTCTGGGTTTTTTCATCTTTAACATTTGTATTTAACAGAGGCATGTTCAGTATCTTAGTGGTTTAACAGATTGTCAGTTACACAAAAAGTTTTGTATTACTTTTTAAAATTCTTCTCATGTCAAACTACGACAGACAGTCAACAAAAAACACTTCTCAAAGCCCATTCAACTCCACAAACTCTAAGTCTGTTCAATTTAATGTTAATCAAAATTTTCAGGAGCACAGAAACAGAAGAAGCAGACACAGAAAGAGAGAAAGACAAAAAAGATACAGAGAGGCACACACACAGTTATCAAATCCTGGATTTCAGTGGTGTTCAGACAGAAATTCCAAGAGGATCCAGGGTCAAAATGTGTGCTTGCCTTGTGGTCAGCCTTCAATACCCCTTGGTCTTCCTGGGCCCTTCCCCCAGGTGGGGCTTGGGCTCATTTGGTCCCTCAGGAGCTGGGCTGGGGCTGCAGAGGTGGCTGTGGAGCATTGCCTGTGCTGTGCCAGGGACTGGCAGCCACTGCTGGGCTGGGATAGAGGCTCTGGGGGGATTGGGGTTCCAGGGCAGGGCAGGGCTGGGGTTCCAGGGCAGGGCAAGGCTGGACCTGCCCCTTCCTCCCCCACACATGAAATGTTTTGAGCCAACAATCTCCACCAGTCTCTCACAACAGGGAATGTTGGAGATGCAATCCAAATTCTGCTTATGGGTGCCTGGAGGAGAACAGTTCTTTCCTATAGGAAGGAAAGCACAGAGCCTCGGTGTTTGGAAGGCAGGTGAGAGCCTCACTAGGCCAAGGTCTGGCAGATTTGTCAGGAATGGCAGTTTTTGTCTTGGAGCAGTCGTTGGATTTAGGGAAGGTGGAAGCCAGTCTTGGCCATGGATGCCTGGAGAAGCAGGACAGTTCTTTTCCATAGGAAGGAAAGCAAGCAGCATTCCCCAGTGTTTTGGGGACAGATGGGAGGTGACCCTTGTGAAACCATTCCAGCCAGACTTGTCCTGGCAATACTCCTATGGGAACAATCACTGGACATAAGGAAATTTGGAGGTGAAATCCCAATTCTTGCCATGGGTGCCTGGCGGAGAAGGAGAGTTCTTTTCCCTTGGGAAGGAAAGCATGGAACCCCAGTGCTTCAGCAGCAGATGAGAAGAGACCTTCAACATGCCAAGGTCAGCTGGACCAGTCAGGTGGTCCCTGGGAGGCCAAGCCAGCCAGACCTGTTCCATGTTCTTTTGGTTTTATGGCGCCCCATAGTGTGACAATGGCTCCTTGGATGCATGGGGCCCCTCAGTGTCATAATGGTGACTTGATTCCATGGGATCCAACAGTGTCACAATAGACCCTTCTTTTGATTGGGTTCCACAGTGTCACAGTGGCCCCAAGGTTTCATAAGGCCCCGCAGTGTCACAATGGTCTCCGTGGTTCCACAGGCCCCACAATGTCACGGGACTCCTCTGTTCCATGAGCCCTGCAATGTCACAATGGACCTTGGACCCTGGGGGTTTGCAGTGTCACAATGGTCTCCTTTGGCTGCACAGTGTCACAATGGGCCAATAATGACACAAGGCCCCAAGATGTCACAATGGAGCTTTGGTTCTGTCATGGTTTGACACTGGCACAATGCCAGTGCTCCCATGAGGATACCTTCCCCCTGGTTTCTGCTGTGAGATGTGACCAGGAATAAGCAAAGCAGGCTCCTACTTAGGAAAGAAAGAAAACAAAACTTTATTAACTACACTACAACTACAGATAAAAAGGAACACACACAGGGAAAATGAAAACCTCACAAATACATTTCCTCCTCCCCCCACCAAATTTCCAACACAATACATCTATTCCTCAAATCACCAACTCTTGGTCCAGCACCACCCTTCAGACAATCAATCCTCAGTTCATCAAGAGGAGAGGAGTCCTTCTTGTACCATGGGCTTCCCCTGGAAACACAGCTGAAGCCTCGTGTGTTTCCGTGTCACTCGTGGCACCGCCCGGAGTCCATCTGCCGTCGTGACCTCTTCCTTTCATGTCCAGTGCTCTCACCACTGAACACGGACCAGAGCTGCTTCTAGGGTTGTCTTTTTAGGGATGCTTTGTCCCGATCCAAAAAGGGCACAGTCTCTCCTTTGGGACACCTGTCCCCACAATCTCTCCTTTGGGACACCTGTCCCCCCCATATTTGTCACCCCCTGGGGCCGAGAGGTACCAACACTGAACCCTCTTGGTTGGCTCTGTGGCCATTGCCTCCCCCTAGAATGCAGTCTCTGTGTCACAAGGAACATGGTTCTGTCCATGGCTGTACAAAAAGAGTCCAGCAAAAGCCACTCCATCATCTCTTCCCACTAGGATTCTTCTCTATTCTTCCACTATTTCTCACTCGCCCAGACCTCTCTCACACTTGAACATTTCCTTCCTCATCTTCCATTCTGTCTTCTAGGAAAGGTCAATGATCTGTAAAGTTCTCATTCTCCGAAAAGGGGTTAAAAGCTCCTACAAGTGGCCGGTGCACCCCCCCCTTCTTCTCCGTCCCAGCCGTGCTGCCGGCACAGGCCCATGTTTATCCAGTTTCAAGGTTACAGTCCCAGGCAGCGGCTCTCTCTCTCTCTCTCTCTCTCTCTCTCTCTCTCTCTGTGTCTCTCAGGGGTGGCTGCCCGATGGCTCCCGGTGTCTCTCTCTCTCTCTCTCTCTCTTCCACCCTTCCACCCCCGGGCTCAGGCCTACCTCTCCCGGCCACATGGCTTTTCCCCTCCCCCTGCCCAGCCAGCAGCTGAGCCGGGGGAGAGACCCGAACTCTTTCCTGCTGGAAACCCAAAAAAAGGACCCTCCCAGGGGAGAGCTCTGATTTTAACCCCGTGTTCTCAGAGGTGTGTCCAATGTCCCAATGGCCAGGTTAAATGCCAATATTAAAGTCTGAACATCCATTGGCCCAAAACACAGCATCCCAAAAAACACATTTCCTGTCAAACCACCACACAGAGAAAGGCCAGGGACCCAAGAAGGAGTGGCTGTGGAGACCAGCACCTGAGAGACAGCGTTTGTGTCAGCTGGAGCATCCGGCAGGAGCGGGCAACACCGTGCCTTCTGCTGCTGATGGTCCCTTCAGCAGGGACCCCTGCAGTACCCTTTCAAGCTCCAGTGAAGACCTCTATCTTGCCTTTTAGTTACCTAAGTTAATTAGCTGTTTATTAGATTGATAAGTAATTGATAATTCTCAATTAATTGTTAATAAAAAATTGTTAATAAATTGTTGATTGTCAGCTTGTCTTGGTTTGAAAGACAGATGTCTGCAGGACCTCTCTAGAATGGAGAATATGACCCCCTTCCCTCCAAATTATTATAAATTTTGAAATTGAGGGGCTTTCAGGCAAAGATATGGGAAGAGGAGTAACAGTTCTTTACCAATATGTACAGCAAGGCAAACAAACAACACCACCGGCAGCAACAAACAGAAACAGATACCCAAGGGCAGCTTTCCCTCGGCTGCAGGCACTTTCCTTTTGGTGTAGTTCTGGTCACAGCCAAGCAGGGAAGGGAGGCAAATAAATAATGAATAAAGCAATTGCTTGAGAAATTTTAATTATTATTGAAGGCCCCAGAAAGTGACACAGCACTCGAGATGTTCTTCATCAGTGCCCAGCACAGGACAGTCACTGCCCTGATCCTGATGGCTGCACTATTGCTGATGCAGGCCAGGCTGCCGATTGGCCTTTTTCCCCACCTGGGCACACCTGGGCTCAGGTTCAGGTGTTGTCAATCGGCTTCACAGCCACTCTTTCCACAGCTGGGAGCTGCAGAGGATTAGTGTGGCCAAAGTGTACAACCCAGCACTTGGTCCTGTTTAACCTCATGCCAGTGGTCTCAGCCCATGGATCCAGCCTGTCCAGGGCCCTGTGCAGCCTTCCTGTCCTCCAGCAGATCTGCCCTCTGACCCATCCTGGCATCATCCAAGGGAGGACATTGAGGATCTGGACCAAATCCAGAGAAGAGAAAGGAAGTTGATTAAGGGTCTGGAGAATAAGTCTGATGAGAAATGGCTGAGAGAACTGAGGGAGCTCAGGAGGGCTCAGTCTTGAGCAAAGGAGGCCCAGGAGGAACATTGTCACTGTCTACACCACCCTGACAGGAGGTTGTGGTAGGATGGGGATTGGGCTCTCCTCACAGACAAGCAGTGACAGGACAAGACACAGTCTTAAGCTGCACCAGGGAGCCAGGGAGGTTAAGTTGGACATCAGAGGAATTTCTTCACAGAAAGGTTTCTTAAGCATTGGAAGGCACTGCCCAGGGTCTCTGAATATGTTCAAAGACCAGCTGGATGTGGCACTCAGTGCTCTGGTCTGTTTGACAAGGTGGTGTTTGGTCCAAAGCTTGAGGCAATGATCTCAGTGATCTCTTACAACCTCATTGATTCTGGGATTCTTTGAAGTTAACACCTGGTAAAGACAGACAATCCTTTCAAGTTAAGTATGTGTGCTGGTTCAGGGTAAATTTGGGAGAGAATCCCCTAAGGGGTTCCTCTAGGAAGCAGATTCAATCAGCCTCTCCCCCAGCCAGTCGGGGAAAAATACCTCCTTGGAGAAAAGTGGAAAAACCTGTTTTTTGGAAAAACCTTGTTTAATAAACCTCCATTTATTAAACAAGAAAACCTAAACCTAAAAGATGAATCAATAAAACCTCTTGCTGCTGGAAAAGAGATGACAAACTCAGAAAGTCCCTCCCCAGGCTGCAGCTCAGCTCACTCAGGCTCTGATCAGTCCCTCTGGTGCTGGAAATGCCGCAGCCCAGGCCTGGCCTGGTGGGCCACAGGTGCAGCTGCCGGTGCTCTTCTGGTGTTCAGAGCAGGTCTAAACAGGTCCAAAGAAAAGTAAAAAAACTCACAGCCCAGGGAACTTTTTTGCCTCGGCTAGCTAAAACTAACTAAAACAAAGGAGAGCTCTGTCCCAGCATCTGTCCATCTGCAGACAACATGGTCCAGGAGCAGGAATGTGGAGGAGTGAGTGCAGTGTCTGAAAACAAAACTCTGTGCTTCTTCTCTCCCCACGTCGCACTTGGAACAAGTCTTAAAGGTGCAAAACTTATTATTCAGCAAAACAGAACAGATTACTGGGGATAAAAGCATCCCCCAAATATAGTCAGCCTAGGACAGTATGATAAACTATAATGTTTTGTAAAAGGATTTTACAGGAGCTCACATGTTAGCCTGACCAATCAATATGATAGACATAAATCCCTAAAATTGTTAACTGTTCCCTGGCCTATTTACCCACAAAGCACACAGTATTCTACAGTTTTAGAGCTATAATGAATCTTTAAAATCATATTAAGGTAGAATTAAATAATAATTTAATTGCCAATAGCAAGAATCCTGTTAAATTGTTTGAGCAGGAAGAGCAAATCCACCTGCCTTTGAAAATTTGTAATAAAGTTAATGGTATAAGTTCTTCAGCAGCAATTGTTTGAGTTGTCTCTGGATATAACATATGGGTAATTTAACCATGATTTTCTTGAATTGCACTGTGTTTTCTTTATCATTGTGCATGTTTTCCTTAATTTTCTAGCTTGTGTGGGCAGGGACAAAATACACAAGATACAAATTCATGAAGAATTCAGGAGGTTCTGGATTGTTCATGCATAATCTGTGACCAAAGCCTCATGTTAGCCATACAGTGCAGTCTCAAGCACAGCACAAAGATTTTCAGCTTAGAAAAGCACAGTTTTTATAATAAAACATGTTACCTTTTTTTATGTAGTAGCTATTTCTATCATGCCTGCCTTTGACTTGCTCTTACATGGTTTAAATGTAAGACACTCCAAACACATGCCAAAAGAACTCAGTCAGGGGACTCCAGCCTGAAGCAGGTACGCCAGTGCTCTGGCCAGAATCTGCTTATCAGCTTTCATGTGACATTCTCACGTGTTACGAGTTGAAAGTGAAGTCTTGTCTTGAATTAGTCTAATGAAACATTTTCCATTTGGAATAGAGAAGACCATAATTCTAATATTTTATGAAAGCCTTACAAATTAACTTGGGAAGAATAAATAGAAGATCTTTTCATGTATGTAATTGGAAGAGAATTTTGTGTTCTAGCAGCTTCTCATGATTTATCTTAATGGTGGGAAATTTACTGAGATGACAAAGAGAGGAGCAAGGAATCTGCCTGCCTATATGTTTCCTCTTGTTGTCTAACAGTAGCTGCATCACTGGAAAACATGTTGTAATGAGAATATTTATTTTTTCAGTAGGAGAGTAAACTGTTTTCTGGATTGAGCTAAATAACTTTTAAAGCCCAGAAATTAAATTTTGAAATGTGTCAACTTAGATTCTAGCTTTGTTTTCAGCTGCTGCTGATGCAGGTTTTCTCTTTTGGTGTCCAACTGACGTACTGTATGAATACTTAATAAATAAGTTGCACATAGGGTGGTGGGAAAAGATGGTATATTGCCATACTTTCTTTGACTTAATCACAGCCTATGCAGTACTTCTAAGGATCTGTAGGGAATAAAGTTATCCCTACAGGTATGTCTTTAATAAGCTTTTACCCTAGAGAGTTGCCAGAATGTGATTTGTATCTGTTATTGATTGTGAAAAATGCGTATTATGTGATTGGCTCTTCACAAGTATTAAAATGAATACTATATGTGTTATGTTGGAAAGTTTTGTTGTATCTTTTTTTTTTTTGTATTGCTGTATTAATCTTTTTAAGCAGTGTGGTAAATATAGTTTTAGGCTATAGCACAGTATTAAAATAAAAATTATGTGAGGTAAGATACTTTTTGTAACTAGCACAAGGAATGGATAAGATAACCAAGAAATTCTTCACATAAAGGTAACAGCAACGAGACACCAAAAGAAGAATTATTGCCCCCTTATTGGGACAATCCAGACTTCTTCCAGACTTCTAGGAGCCAAGAAATTGATGTACAAGATGAGGGGGGGCAGCAGAAATTAAGCAGAAGACACCCTTTGTGTGAAAGGAATGTTTGAATCATGTATGAGATATATGAATATGCAACAGGCTATTTCTTTTAAGGGCTCCTTCCTTTGTTAGCAAAGTGTGCTTTTGTGGCAGAGCAAAGCACCTGGACGTCCCTAATTCTTTGCTTTTATTGTCTTTTATTGTCCTAACTTTGATTGTCCAAATTCTTATTGTTCTAATTTTTATTACTGTTTTATTACTATTAAACTTCTAAAATTTTAACACGTGATTGGCATTTTTCACACTGCCACTGGGTGAGTTCCCACCTCAGGGAGAGGGAGGAGGTGATGATCCCACCCATGGCTGCTGCTGGGTCTGAGATAAAGCTGAGCCAGAGCTTCAGCATCTCTCCCAAAATCACAGAATCACAGAATGGCTTGGTTTGAAAGAGACCTTCAAGTTCATTTCATTCCACCCTCTGCCCTGGGCAGGGACACCTTCCACTATCCCAGGCTGCTCCAAGCCCCGTCCAACCTGGCCTTGGACCCTGCCAGGGATCCAGGGGAAGCCACAGCTGCTCTGGGCAAGCTCTGATCTCTGCCCAGGTGAGCAGGGACAGGACCCGAGGGAACGGCTGGAGCTGGGCCAGGGCAGGGCTGGGCTGGGGATCAGCCAAAGCTTCTTCCCCCAGAGGGGGCTTGGGCACTGCCCAGGCTCCCCAGGGAATGGGCACAGCCCCGAGGCTGCCGGAGCTCCAGAGGCCTTTGGACACCACTCCCAGGGCTGCCCAGGCTGCAATTGTTGGGGGGACTGTGCAGGGCCGGGGTCTGGACTGTGGATGCGCTGGTGGGTGACAAGGTGGGAGTTTTGCTTGAAGCCCTTCCCGCAGTCAGGGCAGCGGAAGGGCCTCTCATCCATGTGAATCTGCACATGCAGGAGGAGATTTGAGCTGGTCTGAAACCTCTTCCCACACGTGGGGCACTCGTAGGGTCTCTCCCCAGAGTGGATGAGCTGGTGCCTGATGAGGTGGGACTTGCGCTTGAAGCCCTTCCTGCAATCAGGGCAGTGGAAGGGCCTTTCTTCTGTGTGAATCTGCTGGTGCCTGGCGAGATCAGAGCTGGTGTGAAACCTCTTCTGACACTCAGGACACTCGTAGGGCCTCTCCCCAGTGTGGATGCGTTGGTGGGTCAAAAGGGTGGAGCTGCAGCTGAAGCCCTTCCCACACCCCACACTCATAGGGCCATTCCCCAGTGTGGATCATCTGGTGGCTGATCAGGGTGCTGCTCTGCCTGAAGCTCTTCCCACACTCCAAGCACTTGTGGGGCTTCTCCCCATTGGGAAACTGCCCATGGACCACCAGCTCTGAGCTCTGGCTGAAGCTCTGACCACCTTCCTGGCTCAGGGTGGGACTTTCCTCCTCAGAGCACCCTGGGCTGGGTTTGGAGCCCATCCTCATGGGGGATTTCTGGGGATTTTCCTCCCCATTGGAATTCTGCACTGTGGAGCCATTTAAAATGGCCTCTTCCACGTGGTTCTGCGGTGGGGATTTGTCCTCCCTGGTCTCCATCCTCAGCTCCTTCCCTGGGAGAGGAAGGCCAAGGAGAGGATGGGATTTGCCTCCGTGCCACAGGGAAGGGGAAGGAGATCCCCCCAGTGCATCCCCAGCAGGACGGGGTTGGCAGCAGGGTTGTCCTGCAGCCGGGGGCTGTGCTGGGCTGGGAGATGGAGCAGGAGAGAGGGGGAAAGGGGCATTGACTTCCTCCTCACCTGCCTGGGGCTCTTGGGGCTCCTTCCTCTTCCTGGAAGACTCCTTCTCCATTCAATCAAGGTTTGGGAATGGGAAATCCTGTTCTGGGAAGAAAACAAAGGGTGCGCAAATTGTCTTTTGTACTGGTTTGAAGGCAAACCTGGGGGAGGGTCTAAGTCAGAATTGCAATTTAATAAGAAAATGAAGATCAAGGCAATGCTACAGAAACACTGCCTTAAACTGACAGAGTCAGGATATAACCTGACACCCTGTTGCTGGTCAGGGTGGTGGCTGCAGTCCCATTAAATGGTGGCTGCAGTCCTGTGGGAGTGATGAACGTGATTCTGTCCAAGCAGTGATCCTGTAGAAGGGTCTGGTCTTCCTCTGAAGGTCCAGTGGTGGTTCTGGAGCTCTTGTCCTCTGGGAATCCAGTAGGCAAGCTGCTCCTGGTGTTGCAAGGCTCAGCTTATATGCAGGTAGGAATGCTTGGATCCTCCCCCTGGGCGGAGCATCCCACAATGGGATGATGGAATTTTATCAGCCCTGCAGTGACACTCAATGGCCCATTCCCAGAAGATATCTCCCCTGGAGGGCGTTATCAGGGCTGAGGCATGGAAGAGATCAAGAACACTGCCCCGCCTGTTTATAGCAGTTGATGAAGATGGGGATTGAAAACATGCCCTTGGTTCCATCTTACACTGCAGCCTGAAACAGTGGGGGAATCCCTGCTCAGGGGGTGAACACCACCTCCCTTACCCAAACTGGCTCAGGTGTGAAACCCCCACCCCAGGAAGGCCACACACACAGGGGACAATGTCACACTTGCCCTGCTCCAGGGGAGGTCTCTGTCCCTGTCACTACCTTGCTGTCCCCCCTTTTCTCATTCACAGGCCGGGGGCTTTGCCAAATCTAAGAATAAGTTTTTTCTTTGTCCCTGTCACCTTTGTGACATCTACACAGAGCTTTCCCTTCCTTTTAATAATCTTTTCATAACAGCGATATCACAGTTTATTGGGCCGAATTTCCACTTTTCTTTTATCAGAATGTGGCAGCAGCTGAGCTGGAGCTGTGCAGGACCAATGGATTTTGGAATTGCCACAAAATTGCTTCTATTGTCAGTTTATTAAATTTTGGGATTTGTTTGTGTGTTCACCACAAGTGACTTATGGGAAGAGCAAATTCAAGGCATTTTCTGCAGGGTTAAGTTTGATTTCTGTCAAGAAAAACTTTACTTTGTCCGGTGCCCAGGGGTTGCTCAAGGGGTGTCTGTTCCACTCGCCCTGGGGGATGCTTGGGAGGGGCTTGGGGGGTTGTCCCTGTCCCTGTCACCCCAGGCCATTCCCCAGGGGTGTCCCTGTCCCTGTCACCCCAGGCCATTCCCCAGGGGTGTCCCTGTCCCTGTCACCCCTGGCCATTCCCCAGGGGTCTCCATCATTCTCACCCCAGGGAATGCCTGGCGGGTCTCCCTCCCTCTCTCCCCTGTGCCAGGGGGTGCTCGGGGCAGTCTCTGTCCCTCTCAGCCCAGGGGATGCTCGGGGCTCTCTGTCCCCTGGCCCTGGGGGATGCTCGGGGGGTCTCCATCCCTCTGGCCTCAGGCACTGCCTGTGCAGGGCTGGGCACCAGGGGCTCTGTGTCCCTCTCACCGCTGAGGCTGCTCAGGGCTGGGGGGGCTCTGCCACCTTCTCACCCCTGGGGAGGCCGGGGGGGTCTCTGTCCCTCTCAGCCCTGCTGGGACCCCACCCAAACATCATCGGGGTCACAGGGACAGAGACACCCCCAAAGCCCCAGAAGGGCTGAACCTGGGATTTGGTTTGGGGCCGAGGATTTAGGAAGGGGCTGGAATTGGGGCTGGGCTTGGAGTTGGGGCTGAGATTTGGATTAGAGCTGGGATTGGGGTTAAGGCTAGACATGGGATTGGCTTTAGGGCTGGGGCTGGGATTGGGTCTGGGGCTAGACGAGTCTGGCACTGTGATGGGATTAAATACAGAACTGTGAGTGTGTCTAAACATGGAGTGAGATTGAGACCAGGATCAGGGTCAGGTTTGGGACTGAGCTCACCCAGAGCAGGACAGGAGGGGATGTCACTGTGGGAAGGTTTGGGGAAAATCCTGTTTTGGGGAAAAACAAGGTGTGAATGCGTTTGGTTGGGGATTCCTCCCACACAAGTCCATCTCTAGAAGTCACCTGATGTCCATAAAAACCTTCAAAAATCAAGAGTGGATCAAAAAAAGCCACCAGGAGTGTCCCATGTCCAGTCTCATCCCTCTGGGATTCTGGTGGTCCCCTGTCTCTGGGCTGTTGGGGATCCCATGGGTCCTGGGGATCCCCCCTCTCCAGCATCCTGCTAGGGGATGCTGGGGGGTTTTGGGGTCCCAGGGTCCCTCTCTCCAGGCTCCCCTCAATCCAGCCACTTGGGCTTCCCCCTTCTTTCCACCACCCTGTCCAGGTTTAGGGCAAATTTGGTTGAAAACCCCCAAAAGAAGTTTCCTCTAGAATGCAGATTCAGCAGCCCCACCCTCAGCCAGTTCAGGAAAATATTTCCTTGGAGAAAAGTGGAAAAAACTTTATTTAACAGGCAAAGCATTCATCAGCACAAAATTGAACAATATTAAGCAATAAAACATCCTGCTGCTGGAAAATAGATGACAAACTCGGCAAGTCCCTCCGTGGGCTGGGGCTTGGCTCACTCAATGTCTTATCAGTCTCTTATCAGTCTCTTATCAGTCCCTTATCAGTCTTTGGAAATGCTGCAGCCCAGGCTCAGCCCAGTGGGCCACAGGTGGGAGCTGCCGGTGGTGTTCTGGGTGTTCAGTCCAGAGCAGGTTTTAAACAGCTGCAAAGAAAAAGAAAAACCACAGTCCAGGGAACTTCTCTGCCTCAGTGAGCTAAAAACTAACTAAAAGCAAAGGAGAGCTCTGTCCTGCCCTCTGTCCATCCAGGAGCCGGAATGTGGAGGAGTGAGAGCAGTGTCTGAAAACAAACTGCAGCTTCTTCCTCCTCCCCTTGGCTCTCAGAACCAGCCTTAAAGGTGCAGAACTCATTTCTGGGCTAAAGGGACCGATGGGGCACGAGCATCATGAAGTCACCCCAGGACGCGCCCCTGTCAGGGTCAGGGGGTCCCGTCCCCGCCTCATCTCCGGGCTGCCGGGGGTGCCCCAGCTCCAGTATCGCCCCTTCCCCTCTCCCCGCCCCGGGGGTCCCCCGTTCCACAGCCCCGGCTCTCACGGGGATCCCCAAAACCAATGTCCCGCCCCGTCGGTACCGGGCCATCCCCACGTGGCCCCCCCGGGACCCTCTCGAGGGGCGATCGTGGCTCCTCTGCCCCCGAAAAAGCTCCTCTTAGGGAGCCCGGAGATACCCAGGGCTCGAGTCTGGGATCTACCGGCTCCGAACACTCTCCAAAAAAAACCTCCCAGACACCCCTGGCTGGAGTTATTTGGGAATTTAGCTACTTGAGCTGTGCTTCTTCTGGGACTTTCAGCAGCCTTGGGTTCCTCACCTTTGAGTAAATGAACTTTATCAGTCACTCTGATATCATTTGCTCCCTCTCTCCCTGTGATTTTAACAAACTTTTCAAGGAAGGACAACAAAATATTTTCTTTTTCCTGGCCACCCACCACAGCCATTTTCCTCATAGTTTCTCCCGTAAGTTCCACAGGAGGAAGGAGGGACTGCGTACAAGTTTCCAAGAGTTCCTCCAGGGAGAACCACAACCTCCTCAGTGGAGGGAACCATGATGTTGTGAAAGGCACTTGGGGTCAGACAAGAGTACCTGAACTCACGGTGCCAAAATAATGTTGCAATTTGGTTAAGAAAATTTCCGGAGTAATGCCTCCACCTCAATTAAGGTGCTAACAAGAACAAATCCAAGGCGGATTTTATTAAACAGTAAATGTGAGGTAGAGAGAGAGTTGGAAAGAAAGAGAAAAGGGGGGAGAGCAAGGGAGTGACAGGGACAGAGACCTCCCCTGGAGCAGGGCAAGTGTGACATTGCCCCTGTGTGTGTGGCCTTCCCGGGGTGGGGGTTTTACACCTGAGCCAGTTTGGATAAGGGGGGTGGTGTTCACCCCCTGAGCAGGGATTCCCCCACTGTTTCAGGCTGCAATGTAAGATGGAACCAAATGCATGTTTTCAATCCCCATCTTCATCAACTGCTCTAAACAGGTGGGGCAGTGTTCTTGATCTCTTCCATGACTCAGCCCTGATAACGCCCTCCAGGGGAGAGATCTTCTGTGAATGGGCCATTGAGTGTCACTGCAGGACTGATAAAATTCCATCATCCCATTGTGGGATGCTCCGCCCAGGGGGAGGATCCAAGCATTCCTACCTGGATATAAGCTGAGCCTTGCAGCACCAGGAGCAGCTTGCCTACTGGATTCCCAGAGGACAAGAGCTCCAGAACCACCCCTGGACCTCCAGAGGAAGACCAGACCCTTCTACAGGATCACTGCCTCGACAGAATCACGTTCATCACTCCAACAGGACTGCAGCCACCATTTAATGGGACTGCAGCCACCACCCTGACCAGCAACAGGGTGTCAGGTTATATCCTGACTCTGTCAGTTTAAGGCCGTGTTTCTGTATCATTGCCTTGATCTTCTTTTCTTATTAAATTGTAATCCTGGTTTAGACCCTCCCCAGGTTTACCTTGAAACCAGTACAAAATTCAATGCGCTCATCCCTTGTTTTCCTCCAAAAACAGGATTTCTCATCCCCAAACCTTTGCCAGATGGAGGAGGAGGCTGCAAGGAAGAGGAAGGAGCCCCGGGACATTCAGTAAGGTGAGGAGGAAGTCAGTGCCCCTTTCCCCCTCTCTCCTGCTCCATCTCCCAGCCCAGCACGGCCCCCGGCTGCAGGACAACCCTGCTGCCAACCCCGTCCTGCCGGGGATGCACTGGGGGGATCTCCTTCCCCTTCCCTGTGGCACGGAGGCAAATCCCATCCTCTCCTTGTCCTGCCTCCCCCCGGGAAGAAACTGAGGATGGAGACCAGGGAGGAGAAATCCCCACAGCAGAACCTCATGGATGAGGCCATTTTGAGTGACTCCAGGGCACAGGAATCCAATGGGGAGGAAAAGCCCCAGAGATCCCACAGGAGGAGGGGCTCAAAACCCAGCCCAGGGTGCTCTGAGGAGGAAAGACCCACCCTGAGCCAGGAAGGTGGACAGAGCTTCAGCCAGAGCTCAGAGCTGGTGGTCCATGGGCAGCTTCCCAATGGGGAGAAGCCCCACAAGTGCTTGGAGTGTGGGGAGAGCTTCAGGCAGAGCAGCACCCTGATCAGCCACCAGATGATCCACAATGGGGAATGGCCCTACGAGTGTGGGGGGGTGTGGGAAGGGCTTCAGCTGCAGCTCCCACCTCATCATCCACCAAGGCATCTACAATGGGGAGAGGCCCTACGAGTGTCCCCAGTGTCAGAAGAGGTTTCAGACCAGCTCCAGTCGCCTCCAGCACCAGCAGATTCACACCGATGAGAGGCCCTTCCACTGCCCTGACTGTGGGAAGGGCTTCAAGTGCAACTCCACCCTCATCACCCACCGGCGCATCCACGCTGGGGAGAGGGAGAGGCCCTACGAGTGTCAGAAGAGGTTTCACACCAACTCCGATCTCTTCCAGCACCAGCAGATTCACATGGATGAGAGGCCCTTCTGCTGCCCTGACTGTGGGATGGGCTTCAAGCGCAACTCCCACCTCATCAGGCACCAGCGGATCCACACCGGGGAGAAGCCCTACAAGTGTGGGGAATGTGGGATGAGCTTCAGCCAGAACTCTAACCTGATCTCCCACCAGAAGACCCACACCGGGAACGACCCTATGAATGTGGGGAATATATGAAGAGCTTTAGGCAGAAGTCTCTCTTGATCTGCCACCAGAGGATCCACACTGGGGAAAGGCCATACAACTGTGGGGAATGTGGGATGACCTTTAGTAGGAAGACCCAAATGATCATCCACCAAATAATCCACACAGGGGAGCAGCCCTACAAGTTCCCCGAGTGTGGGAAGAGGTTTCACACCAGCTCTCAGCTCCTCCAGCACCAGCGGATTCACACGGATCAGAGGCCCTTCCTCTGCCCCGACTGCGGGAAGGGCTTCAAGCACAACTCCACCCTCGTCACCCACCAGCGCATCCACACTGGGGAGAGGCCCTACGAGTGTCCCCAGTGTGGGAAGAGCTTCACCAGCAGCTCTCACTTGACCTGACACCAACGGACACATCAGTAAAAGAAGCCCTGCACATGCCCCAGCTGCAGGAAGAGCTTCTTGCACTGCTCCAGCTTTATCCCCCATTGGAGACACCATGTTGGTCAGGGCCCTGGTGATCCATGTTCCCTGTGATCCATGCTGGGAAGACACCTCTCCCTTTTCCTGCCCCTGCCAATGACTTTATGTGGGATTGGAGAACATGAGGGTCTGGCCATGGCTGTGTCATTACATTCACTTCCACCTCAGGTCATTGCCAGGGGCAGGAAAGGGACTCTCTCTCTCCCTGAGGAGAAGGGTGTCCTTTCCAGACAGGAGGAAATAAATTGCCAGGAAGAACTAGTTGTTGATGTTGTAGCTTTCTATGTAAAAATTTTACTTATCCCTTCTGTTATCAATATTGTTTCTGTTCCTTTTGCTCCTTATCTCGTTGCTGTTCCCAATAAGATGTTTTTCTCCCAGCCCGGGATCTTTGCCTTTTGTGCTTTCCATGGGAGGCGGGAGGGCAGCGAGGGCAGCGCGGTTTTAGCGGGAGCAGGAAATTGGGGAATCCCATTCCTGAAGCCTGGCCCGTGGAGACCGAGCATCCCAGGTGGTGCCAGCCCTGGTGGCCATGGCAGCAGCCTTGGGAGCGGGTCCCTGGCTGGGGCTGTGGGAACCTCTTCCCTCTGGTGCCCAGGGACAGGAGCGGAGGGAGCGGCTGCAGCTGAGTCGGGGCAGGCTCAGGTTGGATGTCAGGAAAAGGTTTTTGCCCAGAGGCTGCTGGGGCCCTGGCCAGGCTCCCCAGGGAAGGGTCCCAGCTCCAGGGCTCTCTGAGCTCCAGCAGCGTTTGGCCAGCGCTGCCAGGCCCAGGCTGGCATTGTTGGGGTGTCCTGTGCAGGGCCAGCAGTTGGACTGGAGGATCCTGATGGGTCCCTCCCAGCTCAGCCAATTCTGTGCTTCTGGGATCCCACGAGCCTGGGGATGGGGTGGCCAATGGTTGCCATGGCAACGGCCTCTGGCTACAGGCCTGAGCTGGTGTCCATGGCAACCACCCCTGGCATGGGGTCTCCATGGAGCTGCCAAGGGACTGAGCATAGCAACAGGGGGATGGTGATGGTTGCCATGGAAACTGAGCATAGCAACAGGGGGCTGGTGATGGTTGCCATGGAAACTGACCATAGCAACAGGGGGCTGGTGATGGTTGCCTGCTAAGGATCAGATTTGTCACAGTCACCCAAGGGGGTTCCATGGGGACTTTCCAAGAGTCTCCAGGCTGTTCCAGAGCTGGAATGTCACACGCAGAGACAGGGGCTCCATGGAGACCTCCCAGGGCTTTCTGGGGATGGTAAAGAGCCCTGTGGTCAGAGGCAGTCACAGCCATTCCATGGTGACATCCCAGGGCACCTTGGGCTGCAAAGGCACCGATCTGTCACAGGCACTCACGGGGGCTCCACGGTGACATCCCAGGAGTCCCCAGGCTGCCAAAGATCCGGGATGTCCCAGACACTCACAGGGGTTCCTGTCACAGGCACTGTGGGAGCTTCAGGCAAAGTTTATTAGAGAAGCTCCTGTTGGGTCACGAGGTGCAGAAACAATCCCCAATAGCCCCCAGAGATCCCCAAATGTCACTGTTGAATCAGTGTTCAGTGCCTTCCTTCCTATGGATAAGAACCATCCTTCTCCTCCAGGTGTCCATATCTGAAATTAGGATTCCACCTCTAAATTTCTGTATATCCAAGGGTTGCTCCCAGGCACAATCTGCCAGTACCATCAAGTCTGGCTGGCCTTGGCCTCTGGTGACTGCCCCTGTAACACTGGGGCTGGGTGCTTTCCTTGCCATGGAGATCCCTGGGACACTGTGGGGACCTCATGGAACCAAGGGGATCATTGTGGCACCACTGGAGCCCATGGAACCAAGGAGCCATGGTGACACAGCGGGGCTTCATGGAACCCAGAGACCATTATGGCTCTGTGGGGCCTGATGGAACCATGGAGACCATTGTGACCCTTCAGGGCCTGGTGTCACCAAGGGGGCATTATGACACCTCAGGGCCTCAGGGAAGCAAGGGACCATTGGGACACTGTGGGGCCCCATGCAACTGAGGGAACATGGAACAGGTCTGGCTGGTTTGGCTTCCCAGGGGCCACATGACAGGTCTGGGCGATGTGAGGATGTCAAGGGCTGCCTCTCATCAGCTCCTGGAGCACTGGGGCTCCGTGCTTTCCTTGCTATGGAAAGAACTGTCCCTCTTTTCAGATGCCCATTGCCAAAATTGGTACTCTCCTTAAAACAATTCCTGAATGCAAGTGTACTTCTCAGAACAAAACCTGCCAGCTCTTGCTGGCCTTGGCCTCTGGTGGTCGCTTCTCATCTGCCCCTGAAACACTGGGGCTCTGTTCCTTCCTTCCTATGGAAAGGAGCTGGCCTTCATGTCCAGGGGCCATGGCGAAAATTAGAATTTGGCCTCCCAAATTCCGTATATCCAAGGATTGCTCCCAGACAAAAGTAGCCAGGACAGACAGGTCAGGCTGGCTGTGTCCTCTGGTGATTTTCTTAGAGGATGAGATGAATGTTTTCATATGAAAACACTTTGGAGACGGTCCAGAGATCTCTCAATGTGGGGTTTTGAGGCCTTGGGCACATGAGCACTACATATGGACAAAGGAGTGTGAAATACAAAGCTGTGTTTCGTGTCAGGTACAAACAGGCGACGTGTGTATTTGTGAATGCGAAATGTGTGGACCCCAACAATGGGAGAGCTGTGAATTCTAACAATAACTGAGGAAAATAAAGCATGGGAAAAGGCCTTTGAACTTATCTTTTGTTTGCAATTAACCCTGGTTGATTTAGGAGCATTGGAATTAAGGTGTTAAGGATGTTGCTTTTTGCTTGCATTTAATCCATAAAGAGCCCTGCAATAATAACCTTTTGAAGTATAATTTTAGTATATTACTTGTATCCTTGAAACTATAGCTTTGGAATATATATAAAGGAAATATGCTTATCTCACGCCTTATGGAAGCAGAGAAAAACAGCTTGAGAAAGGAAGATCAACATCACCTCAAGGATTTATGGTTTCAACCAAAGGGAAGCTGGACATCACTGTTATTAGATTTATAGTCTCTGCAATAAAAGGTGGACCCACATCTGGGGAGCTGGACTCCACCAGATGGGATTCGTCTTTCTTCTTTTGGAAACTGGACTGCCACCATCTGGGATCCTCCTTTTGAGATACATCCTGAGAGAAACTAAAATCACAATAGTGTATAGAATTGTGATGTAATAATTTGGAATAAAAATTGCTGATGAGTAAAAATTGGAAATAGAAACTGCTGAAAAAGCTGAGGAGTACCCCTATAAATACCTGTAACTCTCAATTATCGGTGTGCAGTTGGAGGGAAAACTTCCCCCACTGTACCCAGCGCTGTATTGCTCATACTTTACCATATTAAATAATAAATTGATTGCTGCTTGAATATTGGCCTAGTCAAGCTTCTTATTCATAACAAAACTTTGTTCCTTTAGCCTGGCTGCAGAGACCCCCAGGGCGTTTTCTGCACCCAGTCCCAGCCCCCAGCGCTTGCTGAAGGCGCTCCCTGCAAATGTCCTGGAGCTGCCAGGGCCCTGTCCTTACTGTCACCTGCTGGGGCTGGCCATGGACAGAGCTCCTGGACTTGCATTTCCAGCTGTTCTGCAGCCAAAGCCGAGGGCTCTGCAGCTGCCTGCAATAGGAGGCTCTCTCCGGGGGAAATCTCTCCCTCCTGTGCCAGCCCGTGGCAATGCTGAATGTTCCTCCATTTTTTAGATCTTTTTAAATATTTACCTCAAATAGAAGAAGAAAGGCTCCAGAATAGACACCAAAAGTTTAAAAAAGGAATAATTCTCTTTTTCTCTGTTTCTCCAGTCTCCCTACTTTCTCTCTACTATTCCTCATTTTCCTAGGAATTTCTCAGCACCCTCTGTCTCCTTTTTCTATCCAACACGCCTTTAAACTTTAAACAGCAGCATTTGAAGTTTCCTGTCCTGGTGTAACATGTGTTTTGGGTTTGGGTATCCCAGGACATGCACTCCTGAAGATTCCAAATTACTTTGTGCTGTTCCTGCTGTCTCCTGGAATGATTTCACCCCAGCCATAGCTGTAACAGTTCATGTAAAAATATTTATTATCCATTTACCACTGTCACTCTGCTCTTGGCACGATTCTTTCTTCACCCTTATGGATGAAGAAAATGTGCTCTCTCCAAGGGATAGAAGGGAATAAAAACTGCTCTGGAACTCCAGCCAGAATGTGCCTATGAGAAGGAAAAAATGCCTGAAATATGTTTTTTATCTGTCCAGTCTTAGCCAGACCTGGTGTCTTCTCCCAACCAGTCATTTCAAACCATGAAGACATAGCAGAGGAATATTGACCTCATTTTCTCTACTGTTGGATATGCTGATATTTTTATTTAGCCTTACAAGGTAAAAATTAATTAAATTCTTCCTGTGGAGAAACTGAGGCACAGGAGAAGATTTGGATTCATCTGCATAATTTGGGGTGTCTGTAATTTATTCATCTTGATTTAATTATCGTCAATTAAAGACAATCTAATCAACAAACTGAATAGAGTTTAGAGTGTGAATCACCTAACAAAGTTCACGTCTGGTTTAGGGTGAAATAAATCACAGAATGTGTTGGGTTGGAAAAACCCTTCAAGATCATCCAGTTCTCCACAGCCTGAGTGTGATCCTGCTGCCTTGGCACTGAATTTATTGAAACTTTAGTCAACCAATCTGTGCATTTACATATTGCTGGTCAACAGGACAGGGAGCCAAGAGGAGCCCCATTCCCTCCTACAGCCCATTGGACACTTTGGGACACCTAAAATAGCTCCAGGAACCAAAGACCAGGCCAACGAGGTGACTCCACACATCACTTCTGCAGCCGGGGCAGAGGGACCTGGGAGATCACCCAAATCATGGAATTGCAGAATGGCAAAGGTTGGAAAAGGGCTCCAAGTTCATCCAGTCCAACTGTCAACACCATTAAACCCTGTCCTCATCCACACCCCCTTTGAACACTTCCAGGGATGGTGACTCCACCACTACTCTGGGAAGCCTGTTCCAATGCTTGATAATGTAAATTAAAATTCCCAGATTTTAGTGCCTGGAATAATTTTCCCAAGGTTAATTCTGATACCTAAAGATACTGAAATCACATCATCCAGCACTGGGGGTCACGAGCTGCTCACTGTGCCCTGGGATACTTGATGGGGCTCTGGAAAGAGAGGAAAACAGCTGGAAAAGGAATTGTCCAGCCCTTGGTCACTCATTACAGTAATGGCTTGAGGAAGACCTTAAAAAGGAGAAAATGAGGCTCAGGGGAGACCTTATTGCTCTCTACAACCACTGAAAGGAGGCTGAGTGAGGTCAGGGTTGGTTTCTTCTCCCAGGAAAGAATAGCACATGGAGAAAGGGCCTCAAGCTGTGACACAGCAGGTCCAGGTTGGATATTATGAAAGATTTCTTCACTGAAAGGATGGTTAGCATTAGAATGGACTGCCCAGGGAAATGGTGGAGATATCATCCCTCAAGTGCTCAAAAATGAGTAGGCATTGCACTTGGGTTGGTGGATGTGGTGGGATTCATTCAAAAATTGGACCCGATGATCTTGAAGGTCTTTTCCAACCTGAAGGGTTCCATGAAAACAGAGCTGCTGCAAAGCCTCCAGCTCCCTGGCAGGCTGTGGCTCTGTGCGTGGCTGTCTGGGCTGCGAGCACGAGGCGTTGGATGTCTGTTTATTTGTATTATTTATTAAGCAAATTATTTCTGTGCCCAGCATCTGGAAACACGTCATAAATAAAACACAGCAGAGTCTTAAATTTTGCTGCTATTCACAGGCAAATGTCCCTCGGCCCTCCCTGCACTGTCACAACAAACCTCTGTAAATAACATCCCCAGCTTGCTGTCAGTGCCAAAAGACATTGCAGAGCAAATCCAGCCTCCTGCCATCTTCTGGAGGAGAATTGGCAGGAGTCACCGACACCAAAAATGCAGCTCTGCACCTCCAGGAGAAACTGCCTAATGAGGAGAGTGGAGCACAGGAAGAGCAGATCCTCTTACATTTGGGGATTGCCACATGACCTCTAAAGACAATTCTATCTCCAGCTGTCTTCCAAATGGCTTTGAACAAAGCTCCAAGAGGGAATATTTTAGGTACGGGCGTTTCCCTAAGGAACTAAAATTTGTCATGACATGCAGTACAAAATATAAATCCACACACACTAGATCAGACTGCATTCCAGGTTCAGCCTAAAGTCCAGACTCTTCCACTCTGCACTAGCATTGAAGATGTGCTTATGGAGAGACGGCTCTGATTGAATTAAGGTGCCAAGGAGATCATCTACCAAAGTCAAACCCAGGGATTTTATTTAACAATAAATATGGGGTAGAGAAATTGAAGCAGATTGGAAACAGGAGAGTGAGAAGGAAAGAGAGGGAAAAGTGAGGGTGGGGTGGATAGGGGAAGAGATCAAACAGTGGACAGTACAAGACTCTTGTCTCCAGCAGTGTCCCATCAGTCCCTCCTCGCCCTGTGCTTCTCTGCACTGGGGTCCCGGTGGTTCTTGTGGAGGTGAGGACCCCAGGCCATCCATCCAGGCTTTACACCTTTCTCCACTCTATTTTAAGGGTACCCAGGGAGGCACTTTCCTAGTTGCCCTGTGAAAGGAGAATGGGTTTGCCTTCATTTACCTGCAATGCTGAGGCCCAAGGAGCATTTCTCAGCTCCCAAACCCCCCTCCCTGGGGGCAGGGTGGGGATGCACCCCCACACTGCAGCCCAGGCCTAAAGTCAGCTTCTGTGGAGTGCACGAGGCAGCGCTGTGACCCTTCCTCAGCCGGCTCTGCCTGACCAGGCTGCCTTGCTCTTGGCTTGGGGCTGAGGGGCTGGGGCCGGCAGCAGGACCTACCTTTGGCAAGTGTTTGCCTTGGCCACCACCCACCCATCCATGGGTGTGTGCCCAGGGTTGGTCCGTCCCTGCTGCCGGCGGCTCTGGGACCGGCCGCTGCCCCCGGGAGCTGGGCGTGCTCAGGGGGAGCCGGCGTCTCTGGGCATCGTCCTGGTGCGGGCCCCGGGCTCACTGCTCTGGCTGCCCCCTGAGGCAGCTGAAGGAGAAAAGGCGGCGCAGGGCCCGCCGGGCCGTCCTGGCCATGGAGCGCCGTGGCCGCGGGACCGGGGGCTGCGGGGCGGCTGCGCTGCCAGCGGGGCGGGCAGGAACGCTGCGTGCCAGGGGCTGGGCAGGCTCCGGGCAAGCTCCTGCCGGCGGCTCCTGCCCGCAGGGCTTTGCCTGGGCAGGGGCGGCCTGGGCACGGCCAGCCTCCATGCCTGCTTCTTCTGCCTCCTCCGCAGGGTCAGCAGGCGGGGCACAACCCACAGACACATTTGGGTCTTTGAGCAAAGCCCTGCGGAGAGGTTCGCCGTGCCCCTGGTCGCTGAGGTCACTGCCTGGAGACGTAGGCACTGGCTCTAACTCTTCGTCTTGTGGCGGGAGTGACAATGGGCTCTCTACCTCTCTGTCCCCCTCTCTTGCCATTTCTTGCTCCCCCTTCTCCAGGAGCTCGTTCAGCAGAGTTTCCAGGCACGGTGAGTCCTCAGAGTCAGAGCCCAAGTCTGCAAACAGCTCAAGAGACACAAGCTCTGAGCAATTTTGTGTCTCTGCTGTGGCCTCTTTGGTCACACAGCAAGAGCTGAGTGGCACCAAGGGGTCTGCAGCTGGTTCCAGGGTGGCGTCTGACGGATCCCTGAGGTTGTAGCTGGATGTCATGGGGCTTTCTTCATTGCTCATGGAGGAGGAGGTGTCTCCAAAGAGCTCTGCATGCATTTTCTCTTCCTCCAGCTTCTCCAGCTCCTCTCTCTTTTCTCTCCTAAGTTGTAGCAAATCCTCAGGCCCCATGCACAGCTGCTTGTGAAGTGCAGCATGCTTGGCTGGCTGACCAGTTGCCCTTTGCTCACAGGGGCCTCCAGAGAAAGGAGAAGCTGAGAAGCCTGAGCTTTCCTCAGGTACTGATGTGAGGAGGAGCTTGCTGTGGCCCTTGTCCCAGGGATCTCCAGCCAGCGCAGAAGCTTCTGCCTCTACCTCATTCTCCTTCAAGAACAGGGCAAGCCACAAACTCTGCAGGTCGCTGTCCCAGTGTCCTGCAGCCTGTGCTTCTGGGAGCTCTTCCTCCTCTCGCTTTTCCTCCAGCCCCTTGACAGGAGTGTCCCAGGGCTGTGAGTTTCCAGAGACAGAGCTCTGCTCTGCCAACTGGGCAGGGGAAGGGAGCTCAGAGCACTTTGCTGCCTCTTCTGTGGAGCCTTTGGTTGAGCTGGAAGCACTGGGCAGCTCCTGGGGCTCTGCATCCACCTCTTGGTGGGCACTTGACTGTTTGTGACTGCAGGTGGACATGATGGACCTGTCTTCTGACAGGTGTGGGCTGAGGCCTCCAAAAAGGTCTTTGTAGATGTGGCCACCATGCCCTTCCTGCACCTCAATGCCCCCCTCTTTCCCAGAGCGCCCCAGGTGCTTCCAGGCCGGCCGGGCCCCCGTGCAGAGCGGCACGCCACGCCACGTGCAGGTGTCACAGGGGGCAGGCGGTGGCCCTGCCTTGCCGCTGACCCCTGCCAGAGCCCTTCCGTTCTGCTCCCCAGGGAAGGCGTTCCCTGGGCTCTGCCTGCAGCCAGAGTGCCCCATGGAGAAGGTGGCACATGCTCTGGCTGGCCCCGGGCCATGGGGCCCACAGCATGGGCTGTGCCTCTGGGAGAGGATCCAGAGGCTGCTGCTGCAGGTGCTGCTGGCAGAGGGGGCAGCTTGGCACTGTCAGTGGACACGCTGGACATTTGACCACTGAGCTGGCCTGGAGGTGCCAGTGTCACCTTAGGGCCGTGGAGAGGTGGCAAGTCCGACACGGAGAATCTCTGTGGCCCTGTGACACGGCTGTGGGGCACTGAGTGCCCGCCCTCCTGGCTGCCCCTGCGTGTGCAGGACCAGGTGGGGCTCCGTGACCGGATGGGTTTGGGGAACAGAGTGGGCCCAGGGATGGGCGTGATGGTCGTCCAGGTGACCTGAGGTGCTGCCTGTGGCAGCCTGTGGGTCACCTGTGGGAAGCAGGAGGAGGCACAGGATGGAGCTGGCTGTGTGGGCACGGTGTCCCTCATCAAGCCCAGGCCTGGCCCCAAGGCAGGTGCTGGCCACAGCAGCCAGGCCGGGCCGGGTTCCCAGCTGGGCTCGCTGCCTCTGGGCATTGCTGTGCCTGGGCCATCCCAGCGCTGTCCCCTCCGCAGAGCATGGCCTGGTGCCAGGCCTGGCTGTCTCTGCCCCAGGGCTTCCCCCAGGTCCCACTGCAGGCTGTCCCTCCATCCCTGTCCCTCACCTGTCCCCACCGGTACAGCAGTGGCTGCCCCTCACGGGGCTGGCCGTGGGCATTCACCTCCTCCTTCCTCCACATCATGGTGAACACTGGCCACAGCCGCCCAGGGGAGCTGCTGCCTCCAGAGAAGCTGCTGCCTCCTCAGAGAGCTGCTCTCCTGGGAGTGGCCACTGCAGGGATTGGCAGCCCCAAGGCCCATGACATGCACCCGGGTCACAATGGCCTCTGGGCCCGATGTCACCGCGGGTCACAAAGGCCTGGTGGGCATGGCCGCCCTTTCTCCCAGAGGCCTGGGGGTTTCCATGCTGATGCCCCTGGGCACAAAGGCCTTTTTAATGCCTTTGCCCCTCAACTTTGCCTGCTCTTGTTCCTCTCTCAATGTTCTGCAGCTCTCTCTTGTCCCACCTTGTGTTCCTCCCCTAAACATCCCCAAGGAAGCCCTGAGCCAAAGTGCCAAAGGGCTTTTCCTACCCAGCCCACCATGGGTCCCAGCCCTCAGCCCTGACCTCCTGTAGAAAGACCATCAGGAAGGCAAAAGCTCCATTTGAACTTAATCTGGAGGGTACTATAGAAAGGAAAGGAAATCTGGATGGTACTATAGAAGAAAAGACTATAGAAAGTGTGGTTTTTTAAAAAATATTAATAACAAAGGAGAGCCAAGGAAAATGTCCATTCTTTATTTCATAGGATGGGTGGGGAAGGATGGAATTATGGTCAGGTATATGCCAGGGGCATCCTGGTGTTCTGTGTCAGCCATAGTGTGGCCAGCAGGACCAGGGCTCTGATTGTCCCTCTGTTCTGGGCAGTGGTGAGGTCACGCCTCATATCCTGTGCCCAGCTTTGAGTCTCTTTACCCTGCACCTACATTTAATAAACATTACCATCTCCTTGAGTGGTAAGAATCTCTTGTGTCTTTGTCATAACTATATGGCATATTGCAGATTAGAGGTAAGGGTACAATTAATTGATAGGTTTTCTTATTAATGGGTCAGAAATAGTGAAATTATATAACATTTAATGCACTGAGTTTGTTGTAGGTGGTTTACATGTTTGATGCATATAATTTGGTTTATCTTCCGGCAGGGTATACAGGATGATTATAAGCAGTGAACACAATAAAGCCAAAACTAACAAAACTACAAATGGATGCAACATTAAATTCAAACTTCCAGTTGCTCTAGGTGGCCATCCAAAAATAGTTTCCCACCAGCAATGCTCTCTATCTTTCTTCCCTCTTTCCAGGACATGGTGCATCTTCTCTGCCTGACGATGGGTGGTAATGCAGGTTCTTTGTCTGTTGCGCTGTTGTCCATTTCAGCATGGACTCTGATCATCATATTGCAACAGTTTCTTGCCAATGCCAGATTCACTCCAGGCAATGAAACTTGACACAGTCTGCAGTTGGATTGTAGCAATTGCTGATTTGTGAGGGAGCTGAATTGTTCAAGCTGCATCCCATCATTTTGCTAAAACTACAGATATCAGTATTAGAGGGATCAGATGTCTCTCAGGTGGTGTTTTCTGTAAACATAGAATCACACTGAGTTCTCATACAGATACATCCATTTCCAGCATATGCAAGTACAGTCACTGGGGTTTCAACATGATATTGACATTTTCTTAAAAGTCAAGGCAAATGTCTTAGTTGTTAATAGTATTATTTTCAGAAATAAATCCTTGCTGTTCCTGTCCATCAGGCATCAACATCCACAGCTGGCCATTTGCTCCCATTTGGGGCTCACACTTGTATGTTCTAACAGATAGAGGACAGTTCCATTGGGATTTAATCAGCACTATAATTGGATATAAGGCATAGAGTATTGTAAAAGAAAATCTGTGGCTTTACCATCAATGGGATAATAAGTGTCATTAACAAGATGTCACCAAGATTGGAAACACTTTCAAAGAGAGTGTGATAATCCCAAATTACCTTTAGTTTATCACTGGTCTAGGTGCCCTCATTTCCTTCCCTTTTAATTGCTATTACAGCAGATTGCAACCACATCTGAGGAAGATATGAGGTGCATGGTGTAGAATTTAACTAAAGTTCTATTTATTATGATTTATGCTTATCAATTGCATAAATAAAGAAGTGAGGATCTTTAGCATGTGATTCAAGCTGTGTCAATGTGTATTTTGGATTCTCGTTTGAGAACGATGAGCAATCCACTGTCACACAATAGAAGAACACTTGGTAGATGAAGGGGACTGGAAATGGGTCCTTGCTTGAGGAATTATTAATAAAAACTCCTCCCAACCCCCATCCCTTAGTCAGGTGCCACTTCAGAATAGGTATGTGCCCATGGATCTAGAGAGTCAGACAGATGATTTAGAAGAAAATTATCTGCCCAGTAAGCCTTCCAATTATGATTGATCTGGGAGAGGGATTACCACCTCCAACATGAAAAAGGAAAAAAAAGGGTAATGGTGGTGGGTGACTCCCTTCTGAGGGGAACAGAGGGCCCCATATGTCAACCAGACCCACCCCACAGAGAGGTCTGCTGCCTCCCTGGGGCCTGGATATGGGATATTACTGAGAGACTGCCTGGGGTGATTCAGCCCGCTGATTATTACCCACTGCTGATATTCCAGGCTGGCAGTGATGAGATTGAAAAGAGGAATGTCAGGACAATTAAAAGGGACTTTAGGGCACTGGGACAAGTGGTTGATAGGACAGGGACACAGGTAGTCTTTTCCTCAGGCCCTTTGGTGGCTGAGAAAAACGGTGAAAGGAATAGGAGAGCTCACATTATTAACAAGTAGTTCAATGGTTGGTGTCATCAGCAGAATTTTGGATTCATTGATCACGGGGCAACTTTTACAGCACCTGCTCTACTGGAACCAGATGGGATACATCTCTCTGTTAAGGGCAGAAGATTTTTTGCTCATGAACTGGCAGAACTCGTTGAGAGGGCTTTAAATTAGGTTTGAAGGGGGAAGGGGATGCATCTGGCTGTCTGGAAGCAGGCCCAAGGGTGGCAAGCCTGAGTTAGGGCTGAAATCAGCTGAGGTGCATGTGTACCAGTGCATGCAGCATGGGTAACAAACAAGAAGAGCGGGAGGCCATGGTCCAACAGCAGAGCTGTGATGTAATTGGCATCAGGAAAACGTGGTGGGATGACTCACATGGCTGGAGCGCTGCACTGGATGGCTACAAGCTCTTCAGGAGAGACAGGAAAGGGAGAAGAGGTGGAGGGGTGGCCCTTTATATTAGGGAGGCTTTGGACACCATAGGTATTGAAACTAATGATGATGAAGGTGAATGCCTGTGGGTGAGAATTAGGAGGAAGGCCACCAAGGCTGACATCCTACTGGGAGTCTGTTATTGTCCACCCAACCAGGAAGAAGAGATGGACAACTCATTCTATAAACAGCTAGAGAAAGTTTCTGGATCATCAGCTCTTGTTCTTGTTGGTGATTTCAACACGCCAGACATTTGCTGGGAAGTTAAAACAGCTGAAAAAAGGCAGTCCAAAAAATTTTTAGGGTTTGTGGAGGACAACTTTTTGTGGCAGCAGATGGGTAAGCCCATCAGGGGAGGGACTGTGTTAGATCTTGTTGTTTGCAAGTAGAGATGGGCTGGTGGGAGATGTGGTGGTTGGAGGCTGCTTGGGGAACAGTGATCATGAAATCATAGAGTTCTCAATATTTGGTGAAGTCAGGAGGAACATCAATAAGACTTTTACATTGGATTTCCAGAGGACAGACTTTGGCCTGTTTAGGAGACTTATTCAGAGAGTTCCTTAAAAACAAAGGAGTTCAGGAAGGGTGGGCGTGCTTCAAAACAGAGAGCACAAGAACAGACTCTCCTTGTGTGCTGAAAGACAAGTCGACGAGGCAAATGCCCAGCCTGGGATGGGCAAGGAGGTTTTGGAGGAACTTAAGAATGAAAAAGAGGATGTATCATCTTTGGAAGGAGGGTCAGGTCTCTCAGGTAGTTTTTAAGGGGGCTGCGAGAGCATGTAGAAAAAAAACAAACTAGGGAGGCCAAACTCAGTTAGAACTTAAAATGGCAACTTTTGTAAATGTCTTAAGTTGAAAGATGTAGCTGGGTGTGTATCCTATTCCTACCTCTTAGAGGTGGGGCAATTTTTCTGTTAACTGGGCAATTTTCTTTATCTCTGCCTCAATCAATCCCCCTCTGGGGAGATATCTTCTGTTAATGGGCCATTGAGTCTCACTGTATGACTGATAAAAATTACATAATCTCATTGTGAGATGCTTTGCCCAGAGTGAGGAGCCAAGCATTCCTACTGAGATATAATCTGAGATTTTGGGACACCAGTACGGCTTTTCCACTGGATTCCCAGAGGAGCAGCTTTCAGCCCCACTGGATTCCCAGAGGAGCAGCTTTCAGCCCCACTGGATTCCCAGAGGAAGACCAGGCCCATCTACACCACCACTTGACTTTCAGAGGAAAGCTACACCCTTCTACAGGATCCCTGCTCCAACAGAACCACACCTGTCACTGCAGGAGCACTGCAGCTGCCATTCGATGGGGCTGCTGCCAACACCCTGATCAACAGGTATTCTGATTCTGTCAGTAGGTTGTTATTTTTTTGTTTGTACTATTACATTTGTATTTTTAGTTTTCCTAGTAAAGAACTGTTATTCCTATTCCAATATCTTTGCCTAAGAGCCTCTTAATTTCAAAATTATAATTATGAGGTGGGGGGGTTTACATTTTCCATTTCAAGGGAGGCTCCTGCCTTCCTTAGTGGGTACCTGTCTTTTCAAACCAAGATATTAACCTTAAGGGTTATTGAAAAAATTGAAAATATATACCCCACGCTCAGTTAGAAGTATCCCAAGCCAAAAGACAGAAATGGCTCACTGATTGCTGAATGCTAAAGTGTGAAGCCATCTTAATAGATAATGGTTTAGAGCTGATCGTGAGTAACCAACTCAACCCTGCCCAGTTTTTGTATGGAGAACCATATGAGGAACTAATACATAATTGCTTAGAGGTTATAAAATATCAAACTAAAGGAAGAGAGGACCTAACAGATCAACCACTCCAAGGTGGAAAATGACTGTACATCGATGGATCTTCACAGGTAATAAAGGGCACAGGGTATCGGGGTACGCTACAGTGCATGAAGGGTTGGTAGCCACAGAAAAGAGAAAGTTACCTTCCAGCTGGTCAGCCCAAACATGTGAGTTGTATGCCCTAAAATGAGCTCTGGAAATATTAGCATGGAAAAGGAGAACAATCTATTCAGGACTCAAAATACACTTTTGGAATAGTGCATACCTTTGGAAAAAATTTGGGAAGAGAGGGGGCTAATAAATTCAAAGGGAAAGGGACTGATTCCCAAAAAAATTTTTTTAGAAGAGTTAGAAACCTTACAATTACCAGAGGAAGTAGCAGTGGTGTATGTTAAAGGACATCAAAAAAGGGTGACTCAAATGGCGCAAGGGAACAATTTAGCCGATTTAGAAGATAAAAAGGCAACTGAATCAGAGACAGAAAAACTAATAATAGTATTAACATCCATGAGAGAAATGCAAAAAGTCCCTGTATTCAGTAGGACAGAAGAGGAAGAACTCCTCAAAACAGGAGCCAAGAAAGATAACAAAGAGGAGAGTAGCACATGGGAGGCAAATGTTCAATAAACCCCTTGCCAAGAAAATGCTAGAAGGCATACATGGAACAACACATTGGGGTACACAAGTGCTAAGTGATCAATATCTAAGTGACTGGGGATGCACAGGAATTTTCAGAATAGCTAAGCAAGTAACTGAACAGTGTGTGATATGTCAACAAGTGAATAAGAAAATCATGAGGAAAACACCCAGGGGAGGGTGAGAACTGGCCCTATGACCCTTCCAAAACATCCAAGTAGACTTTACTGAGCTTCCCCAGGTACAATGGTGGAAGTTTTTGCCAGTGATAGTAGATCACTTGACTCATTGGGTAGAGGTGGTACCTACTGTGAAAGCCAATGCCAGTGTTGTGAGTAAAACACTTCTAGAATCAATCATTCCCTGATATGGGATGGCAAACAGAATTGATTCAGACTGGGGAACTCACTTCAAATTAAAGATATTGCAGAAAGTTGTTCAGGCCCTGGCAGTAAAATGGGAATTACACACACCAAGGCATCCACAGAGTTCTGGTCAGGTTGAGAGAATGAATCCAACTCTTATAGGAGCTCTAGTTAAGGTAATGATTGAAACCTGAATGTCATGGATAAAATGTCTCCCTTTGGCCTTATTAAGAATGAGAACCCAATCCCAGTCAGATCTGGGGGTGTCACCCTATGAAATGATGTTTGGGTTTCCCTTCCTGACCTCACCCCAGAAGGTTGCCACCCATAAGGAAGGGGAAGCCAATGCCAAGGAATAAGTGATGTCTATAGCACAAACCTTAGAAGGGTTAAGACATAAAGGGGCAATTCCTCAAACTACCACTCTGGATTTCAGAATCCATAATATTAATCCCGGGGATTGGGTGATGATTAAGCCATGGACAGATCAGCCTCTAACTCCTCAGTGGGAAGGTCCCTTTCAGGCACTGCTCACCACCGAATCGGCCGTGCGAGCTGCAGAGCGGGGATGGACTCATGGCAACAGAGTCAAAGGCCCAGGAGAAGAACCCAAAGAGTGGACTGTAACATCCAGGCTGGGTGAAACAAGATTGACTCTAAAACAGAGACTGAGAGACAACCAGAAAAACACCAAGATGCCCAAAAAGCAGAGTCAAGCTTCCCCCAGCCAGCTCGAGAACTGTCTTTCTGTTTTCATGGGTGAGAATTACCAGCATCTGTTGAGGAGAAGTACACAAAAGGTAATGGGACAGCTTCTTCAAGAAAATAAGACAAAGGAAGGAGGGCAAGGCCAGGTTGGCCCCTTTGTTTGCTACCAAGAAGGCTCCATAGCCCTGCTGTGGGTAGCAACCCCATGGGCATGGTAAGGTAGGGACAAAAGGCCATTCCAGACCTCTGTCATTCCTCAGTTGTCTTTTAATTGAACAGAGACTGGAGGGCAGGACCGAGTTGGCCTCTGTACTCACCCCTAAGATGCACCAACTATGGGTAACAGCCACATAGGCACAGTAGATGGGAGTCAAAGCCACACTGGACCTCTGGGATGCCTTTTTGTCCATTCCAAATGAGTGTGTCTAAGGAAAACCTGAGATTTTTTCTCCTGTTCCCACTGTCCTTGCCCACATCAACAGATGCTGGTATGACTCATTCAAGAGGCAAAGAAAATTTTTTACTTAACTGTTTGAGCAAAATGACTTATAGAAAAAGAAAAAGGGGGCTTGTTATAGATGCGTAATCCTATGGTTGACTCTCACAATTAAGGGCTGGATATTAAATACATGTTAGGAGAAGTTTTGTAGATGTATAGTTATCCTTCCCCTCCTCCTTGCATTGCTATCACAGGATGGCCTCAGTAGCTGGGGCATTTGGGAGGGCTGGCTTGTTCCTATGGCAGCACCTGACTGTGGTGATGTTCACAGGGGTTCTTGGATGAGGGAAGAGATGAGAATGTTGACTCCATGTTTCAGAAGGTTTATTTATTATTTTATTATATATATTACATTAAAACTATGCTAAAAGAATAGAAGAAAAGGTTTCATCAGAAGTCTAGCTAAGCTAAGAATAGAATGGAATGATAACAAAAGCTTCTGTCTCAGACAGAGAGTCCAAGCCAGCTGACCGTGACTGGCCATTCATTAGAAACAACTCTTTGAGACCAATCACAGATCCACCTGTTGCATTCCACAGCAGCAGATAACCATTGTTTACATTTTATACCTGAGGCCTCTCAGCTTCTCAGGAGGAAAAATCCTAAAGAAAGGATTTTTCATGAAAAGATGTCTGTGACACCTGACCTCCAATCAAGGTGTGAGACAGTGATCTCCACCACTGGACAGTGAAGAAGGAGTCGATTGACAAGACTTTGGGAAGGGCCAGAGGTATAAAAGACAGAACATCCATTTTGTAGATGAGCACATGGTGACTGAATCCTTTGCTCCCAGCACTATGTTATTTTCTTTATTCAGTCTCCTGTTATATTTTGATAAGATCTTAATATTTTAAATTTTTGAAAGTGAAAATGGTTTCTCACATGAGGTTGGGAAATGTGGGACAAGGTTGTCCACACTGGGTCAGCTCTCAAGGTAAAACTTCTCTGACGTGGTGAGACCTCCTTAGGAGCGGCCCTACATCAATATAAATCACAGAAAGCTGCAATCAGCTCTTCTCTAAAGAGAACAGTAATAAAATACACTCTTGAAAATAGGATTACTTATTTCTTAGAAGCTCATTGAAATATTTCTTCGCAACTGTAAAAGGAAATCTGCCTAATAAACGCTCCAGAGCCGAGGGACATCAAGGCAGAGCCATGGTGTGTCAGGACTTGCTTGACCCTAATGAGCCCCGTGGTGCATTTGGAGTTGGGCCCTGGAACCTCAGGGCCTGAGATTGCACAAACCTTTCCAGGAGCCAAAGTCAGAGGAAAAACTCAGAGTATCTCAAAGCATGAATGGGTCCCTCTGAGGTCCATTCCCAACATAGGCTCCTCATGGACTCCTTGAGGGGGGGGGGAGAATTGGAGGCCAGAATTGGAAAAAACACCTCTCAGAGATTCAGAGTGGAAAGGAACATCCAAAGTACCTTAAAAACCTTGAGTATCTCAAAGCATTACTGAGTGCCACTGAGTGTCAGGACAAAGCCCTCAAGGGACTCATTAAAGCAGATAATTGGGGCCATGATTGCACAAACCTCTCACAGAGTCTGTATCAAAAGGGCAACACCAAATACCTTAAAATAACTGAAGTACCTTGAAGCATTAATGAGCCCATGAGTGTCATTACTGATAAAGGCTCTCCAGGGACTAATTAAAGTAGATAATTGGAGGCTGTGACTGCACAATCTTTCTCATAGAGTCTGTATCAAAAGGGAAACACCAAGTACCTTAAAATAACTGAAGAACCCTGAAGTATTAATGAGCCCCACTGAGTGTTGTTACTGACAAAGCCTCTCTAGGGAATAATTACAGCAGATAATTGGAGGCCATGATTGCACAAACCTCTCAGAGACTGCAAGGCAAAAGCCAAAGCCAAAGTCTTTTGAAAAACCTGCATTCCCTGCAGAGAGCATGAAGGAGCCCCCAGGGCCATTGCTGAGCAAGGCTCCCCAGGGACTCCTTGCAGCAGATCCTTGAGGCCACTGGGATGTGGGCTAGGGGGGGATGCTGAGGGCAGCACAAGGGGCTGACAGTGCCCAGCCTGGCTGGGGCTGTGCCAGGAGGCCCCAGGGCCTCAAGACAAGGGGTCTCCTCCCAGCCCTTGCTGGCACAGACCCTGCTGTGCCCCAGGGCACCAAAACTTGGCTTCTCTTTGTCCCCACCTGTCAGCACTGCCTGCAGTTCTCTGTTCTGCCTGGGGCCTGGGGACACTTGCTCAGCTGTGTCCCTCAGTGGGACCCATTAAAAGTCCAAGAAACTTTGGAGTTGGATTCTGCCTTGGAGTTCTGCAGAGGTTTCTTCAGCTCCCTCTCAGGGCCTGATGTTCAGGGCCTGAGCACAAAGCCCCAGAGGCTGATTAAAGTCCTTGTGCTGTGTCTGTGCTGCTGAGCTGGGCTGGGCTCCTGGCACAGAGGCAGCTCCTGGTCACCAAGAAGAGCTTCAAAAGCACATTTCTCTTGATGAGCAGCTCTTCTGCCAGCCCAGCAGGGCTGGGGCACTGCCTGCAGCCAGCCCGGGCACAGCACAGAGGCACAGAGAGCTTCAATCAGTCAGGGCTGGGAAGGGGCTGAGAAGTGCCTGGGGCACAATCACTGCCAGCCCTTGGCACAGGAACCTCTGGCTGCAGGACAATGCAGCTGCAGCTCCTGGAGCCATCTCCTGCAGCTGGAACATGCCAATGCCTGCAGAGCCTGTGAGTACATTCTCTGCTTGTCTCTTGTGCAGAGCAGCCAGGGGTGCCCAGGGCTGTCCTGCAGAGCAGGGTCCTGCAGCCCAGGGCGCTGTGCTGGGGCAGGGACTCTGCTGCCTGCCAGGGACAGCTCTCAGCCAGCCCTGGCAGCTGCTCCCAGCACTGGGGGACAAGATCAGGCTGGGAGGAGACAGCTGGTGAGGCTTGGGAGTGTTCTCCTTGTGTGGGGAGGATGCTGCATTGTTCAGGGCTGCTCCCAGCATGACATTGAACTGCAGAACATATACTAGGAGATTATACAGGGAGCACAGCAAGGCAGGGGCTTCATAAAAGGGAAAATCCTGTTGTTTTAATCTACTGCTCTGAGTTGCCTGGATGGGAAATTGCCCATATATATTTATCTTTCAGTTCAGGTTGAGAAAAATTAAATAATTTTCTCTCTGATCTGAGCAAACCAGGCAGTGACAGAAATCAGCACAGGGCCCCTTAGAGGCAGCATCAGTGTCCCTTTTCCAGCCTCCTCAGGGTTGCTCTGGCATTGCCATCAGAGCCTGCAGAGCCAGAGCTGCCCCTGGGCAGTGCCTGAGCTGGGAGGGCTCTGCAGGGCAGAGCTGAACTCCCAGGGCTGGGCTGGGCTCTGGCAGCACTGGCAGGGCCCAGCCCTGGGCACAGGGAAGCAGCTGCTGGCAGGGACAGCTCCAGGCAGCAGAGCCCTGGGCAGGCAGTGGGGGGAAAGTGCCCCCAGCCTGTGCTGGGATATTTCAAGTCCTCTCCAAACCCAACTATTCCATGACTACTTTTCTTACAGATCCCCAAGCACAGACAGCGCAAATGTCCAACAGCAGCTCCATCAGGCACTTCCTCCTGCTGGCATTGGCAGACACGCGGCAGCTGCAGCTCCTGCACTTCTGCCTCTTGCTGGGCATCTCCCTGGCTGCCCTCCTGGGCAACGGCCTCATCATCAGCGCCGTAGCCTGCGGCCACCACCTGCACACGCCCATGTTCTTCTTCCTGCTCAACCTGGCCCTCAGCGACCTGGGCTCCATCTGCACCACTGTCCCCAAAGCCATGCACAATTCCCTCTGGGACACCAGCACCATCTCCTACTCAGGATGTGCTGCACAGCTCTTTTTCTTTATGTTTTTCCTTGGAGCAGAATATTTCCTCCTGACCGTGATGTGCTACGACCGCTACGTGTCCATCTGCAAACCCCTGCACTACGGGACCCTCCTGGGCAGCAGAGCTTGTGCCCACATGGCAGCAGCTGCCTGGGCCAGTGCCTTTCTCTATGCTCTGCTGCACACAGCCAATACATTTTCCCTGCCCCTGTGCCATGGCAATGCCCTGGGCCAGTTCTTCTGTGAAATCCCACAAATCCTCAGGCTCTCCTGCTCCAAATCCTATCTCAGGGAACTTGGGCTTCTTGCTGTTAGTGGCTGTTTGGTATTTGGCTGTTTTGTGTTCATTGTTTTCTCCTATGTGCAGATCTTCCAGGCTGTGCTGAGGATCCCCTCTGAGCAGGGACGGCACAAAGCCTTTTCCACCTGCCTCCCTCACCTGGCTGTGGTCTCCCTGTTCATCAGCACAGGCACAATTTCTCACCTGAAGCCCTTCTCCATCTCCTCCCCATTCCTGGATCTGGCCCTTTCAGTTCTGTACTCGATGGTGCCTCCAACTCTGAACCCCCTCATCTACAGCCTGAGGAACCAGGAGCTCAAGGCTGCAGTGCGGAGACTGATGACTGGATGCTTTCAGAAACATTAAACTGCTGGCCAATTTCTGCATATCACTTGTAATAAAAGTCATCTTTGATAGTACATGTTGGTTTCATTTTGGAGGTTCTTTCTCTTTTTATTTTAGGTTTTTAATCTTGTCCACAAATAAATGTCATTTATTGTGCCATTTCTCATTTTGTTTCCCTCCACCTTCCCTGTGGCCACAGACTGTGTCAATGAGGGGCTGCACTCTCGGTGGCTTTAAAGGAACTAAGGGATCTCCCAGCAGAGTTTTCTGCAGAGATGCCCTTTTGTTGCCTTCTCTGGAGCTGCAGCAGCAATGTCTGTGTGCAGAGCTGGGGCAGATCAGTGCTGGCCCAGCAGCTGTGCCCAGCAGCAGCAGCAGCAGCAGCACTTGGTGTTGCCAGTGCTGCTGCCGTGGCCCTGCCCCGCTGCCCTGGTGGCCCTGGTGTTGCTGCAGGGCCTGAGTGCTCTCGGGGCCGGGCACAGCCCTGGGGGTGGCAGTGCCGGGGCTGCAGCAGGGACAGGCCATGGAATATAAATCACCTTTGATAATTCTTTTGGGTTTGGTTGTGGGTTTGTTCTTTTTTCCCGCATGTTTCAGTTTTTTAATATTGTCCACAAAGAAAAGCCATTGGTTTTGCCATTTCTCATTTTGTTTCTCTCCATCTTCCCTGTGGCCACAGATTGTGTCGGTGAGGGGCTGCACTCCGTGTGGCTTTAAAGAAACTAAAGGATCTCCCAGCAAAGTTTTTTCCAGAGATCCCCTTGTGTTCCCTGCTCTGGAGCTGCAGCAGCAATGTCTGTGTGCAGAGCTGGGGCAGATCAGTGCTGGCACAGCAGCCCTGATCCTGCTGGCCACACCATTCCTGATCCAAGCCAGGAGCCATTGGCCTTCTTGCCCACCTGGGCACGCTGCTGCCTCATGTCCAGCCTGCTGTCCATCAGTCCTGCAGGTCCCTTTCTGCCTGGCTGCTCTCCAGCCACTCTGTCCCCAGCCTGTAGAGCTGCAGGGGTTGTTGTGGCCAAAGTGCAGGACCCAGCACTGGGACTTGTTAAACCTCACCTTGTTGGATTTGGGCCCTGGATCCAGCCTGTCCAGGGGTCTGTGCAGAGCCCTCCTACTCCTACCCTCCAGCAGGTCCACACTCACACCCAGCTTGGTGCCATCTGCAATTTGTGAATGCTGGACTCGATCCCCTCACCCAGACCATCAGTGAAGATATTAAACAGGACTGGGCCCAGCACAGATCCCTGAGGACAGCACCAGTGCCTGGACACCAGCTGGGTGCAGCACCATCCCCACCACTCTCTGGGCCCTGCCTCCAGCCAGCTCTTAAATCTCCCAGCGAGGAGGGAACCTGCCCAAGCCGTGGGCTGCAGCTTTTCCAGGGAATGCTGTCAGAGACAGAGTCAAAGGCTTTGCTGGAGTCCAGGCACACAACATCCACAGCCTTTCCCACATCCACAGGTGGGTCACCTGGCATAAAAGGAGACCAGGTTGGTCAGGCAGGACCTGCCACCCCTAAATCCACTGAGCTGGCTGGCTCTGATCCCTGGGCCATCCTGTGGGTGCCCTGTGATGGCACTCAAGGGGATCTGTTCCATAACCTTGCTGGGCACCCAGGTCAGGCTGACAGGCCTGGAGTTCCCCAGCTCCTCCTTCCAGCCCTTCCTGGGGATGGGCTCACACTGGCACCTCCAGTGCTCTGGGCCCTCCCTGCTGAGCCAGGACTGATGGTAAATGATGGAAGCAGCTTGGGGAGCTCATCCACAGCTCCCTCATCCCCCTGGGATGGATCCCATCTGATCCCATACACCTGTGAGCATCTGAGTGGCTCAGCAGGTCCCCAACATCTTCCTTCTGGATTCCAGGGGGCTGTTCTGCTCCCTGTGCCCATCTACCAGCTCAGGAGAACACTCGTCCTGAGGGCAACGTGTCCTAATACTGAAAATTGAGACAGACAAGATGTTAAACAGTTCAGAAGTTTCTTTAGTTACTCAATTCTCCACTGCATCCAATAAAGAGTAGAGGTTCTCTTTATCCGGTGTTTTGCTACTAATTTATTTAGAGAAACATTTCCTATTATTTTTCACACAAGTGGCCAGATAAAGCTCTAATTGGGTTTTCACCTCTTTCCTCTTCTTTCTGCATAATCGAACAACATCCTTAAACACCTTCTGAGTTGCCTGTTTCTCTTTTCAAAATGATGCATCCTCTTTTTTCCCTTAAGTTCCCACAAAAGCTCCATGGGCAGCCAGGCCAGTCATTTTCCTCACCAGCTCATCTTTTGCCACACTGGGACAGGCTGCTCCTTCCCCCTTAAGATTACTTTCTTGAAAAGTGTCCATCCTTCCTGGACCCCTTGGATTTTAAGGGCTCTTTCTCCTTTAAAAATCACTACCTGATTCGCTACTCCCCAAATCAGCATCCTAAACAGGCCAAAGTCTGCCCTTGCTAATTCCAGGGTAGAAGTTTTGTTGCTGCCCTTCCTTTTTTCACAGAACATTGAACTCTTGATTATTTCATGGTCACTGTGCCCCAGGCAGCCTCCAAGCCCCACATCTGCCCCCAGCCCTTCTCTGTCTGTGAACAGCAGCAGACAGAGCTTTCCTTGGCAGTGGGAGTGATACCAAAAATTCAGTGAAACAGAAGACTCCTTAACACCAGTGTAGCATTAAGAAGCAGCATTCTTTATTCAGCTGGATGCACAGGGGATAGCTCCTCTCAAAGCTGTGCATGCTGAGTACAGTAAAGTTTCTGTTTATTTTCTGTATTTTGCTCACACATTCATTGATTGTCCTGGACTAAACATACATATGATAATCATTTCCCCAAAATCATTGACATATTTCCTCTCCCCTTTACCCATGCTTTCTTCTGTCCTGGGGGTCTCTCTGGTGGTCCCTGGTGGTCGTGGACCCCAATGTTCCAGTGGGCCTGGCTGAGCTGGCAGGACACTGAGGCTGCTGAACTTCCAGTTCCCCTTCTCACATAATGGGTCTTGTGTGGTTTCCATAGGCCTGGGGTTTTGGAAAACAAGCTCCAGGTGCGAGCTCACCTGGTGGAGACAATTGATCATCTGGCAACATGAGGTCACAGAGTGGGCTATGACATCACGGAGTGGGGATGTGAAGTCATTGAGCAGCTCTGACATCATAGACTGCCTATATGATGTCACAGAGCAGGCTGTGACATCTGAGACCACCTGTGTGACATTAGAGAAGGGGCTGTGAGCTCACAGAGCAGGCTGTGGCATCCCAGAGGAGCTGTGTGGCATCCCAGAGGGGCTGTGTGCCATCCCAGCAGGGCTGTGTCAGGTCACTGGGTTGGTCACTCGGCCCCAGCTCCCCCTCACAGTTTCTCCCTACAAGTCCAATGCTGTCCATGCCCAGCGGGGTCCCTGTCCCCCGGGATCCCCCCGGCCCACCTGGAGCCACAGCCTCCACCAAAGGATGTTCCACAGGATCCACCCCAGAGCCTGACATGGGGACAAGGGGCCAGGGCTGTGTGACCAGGACATCAAGGACGGGGATTATCCAGGTCACTGTGGCCTGAGTTGGGTTGCCCAGGGCAGGAAAGATGTCTGGCATCTGGATCAATTTTAAGATACTCAAAAATTGGCAAGAAGAGGGAATTAGATGAAGGAGAAGAAGACACAGAAAGAGAGAAAGAAACAAGAGATACAGAGAAGCACACACACAGCTACCAAGCCCTGGATTCCAACACTGTTCAGATTGAAATTCCAAGAGTAGTATGGTAAATATTTGTGCTTGCCTTGTGGTCAGCCTTCAATACCCCTTGGTCTCCCTGGGCCCTTCCCCCAGGTGGGGCTTGGGCTCATTTGGTCCCTCAGGAGCTGGGCTGGGGCTGCAGAGGTGGCTGTGGAGCATTGCCTGTGCTGTGCCAGGGACTGGCAGCCACTGCTGGGCTGGGATAGAGGCTCTGGAAGGATTGGGGTTCCAGGGCAGGGCAGGGCTGGGCTTCCAGGGCAGGGCAAGGCTGGACCTGCCCCTTCCTCTCCCCCACACACAAAATGTTTTGAGCCAACAATCTCCTCCAGTCTGTCACAATAGGGAATGTTGGAAGTGAAATCCCAATTCTGGCCATTGGCACCTGGCTGAGAAGAACAGTTCTTTTCCATAGGAAGGAAAGCACAGAGCCCCAGTGTTTAGAAGGCAGGTGAGAGCCTCACTAGGCCAAGGCCAGCCAGACTTGTCAGGAATGGCAGATTTTGTCTGGGAGCAGTCTTGGGATATAGGGAATTTTGGAGGTGGAAAGCCAGTCTCAGCCCTGGGCACCTGGAGAAGCAGGACAGCTCCTTCCTATAGGAAGGAAAGCACGGAGCTTTGTCCCGTGTTTTGGGGACAGATTGGAAGTGACCCTTGAGAAATCACTGCAAGACAGACTTGTCCTGGCAATATTCCTATTGGAACAATGTGTATACGGACATTTGGAGGTGAAATCCCAATTCTGGCCATGGATGCCTGGAGGAGAAGGACAGTTCTTTTCCAGCGGAAGGAAAGCACAGAGCCCCAGTGTTTCAGCAGCAGATGAGAGGAGACCTTCAACCGGCCAGGGTCAGTTGGACCAGTCAGGCCGTCCATGGGAGGCCACACCAGCCAGATCTGGTGTGTGCACCCTTGGTTTTATGGCACCCTCAAGTGTCACAATGGTGCCTTGATTCCATGGAGCCCTGCAGTGTCATAATGAACCTTTGGACCCTGGGGGTTTGCAGTGTCACAATGGTCTCCTTTGCCTCCACAGTGTCCCAATGGCCCCTTGGTTCCATGACATCCCAAAGCGTCATAATGGTCTCCACTGTTCCATGAGGTGCCACAGTGTCACAATGGTCCCTTGGTCTCACAGGGCTCCACAGTGTCACAATGGTCCCTTGGTTCCATGGGCCCTGTGCTGCTGCATTCCCCCCTGCCCTTCTCAGGCCGCCCTGCCAGCTGAGAAATGCTCCTTGGGCCTCAGCCTTGGCCAACAGCCCCTGGGCTCAGCTCCTCTGCAGCTCATCACAAACACTGTCTGCTCCAGGCACTGCTGCTGCCCAACCAGCTCCTGGTACCTTTAGCAGCAGCCCTGGGAACTGGTTTTGTTCCCTCAGTGGCACAAGATCCCTGTTCTCACCCTGCCAAAGAAAGCTGTTGGTGCCCAGTGCGGCCAGGATGAAGCATTGCTGGGACTGAAGCCCCTCTCTTGGGGCCCTGCAAACAGCGCTCCAAAAGGGGCCCTTGGAGCTCTCCTGGGCCAGCGACTCCCTCTGAGCAGGGCCTCTCAGAGCCGGGAACTCTCCCGTTTGCTGCACTCGGGGATCCCGAACAAGCACAGAGCCTGGGCCAATCCCCCCACTCCTCCAGGCTCCCACCGGAGCAGGCTGTGGCGCCTTCCCCTCCACGTGAACAAGCGGCGGCGACTCCACTCCCATGTGAGCAACCGCTGCTGCTGACCCTTCCCAAAACCGAAGAAAAACAGGTAACCATCCCCAAAGTCAGATCTCCCTTGGCCTATTGAACAAGGCAGCGAATGAGGAGGGCAACCACGGGAGACAGTGAGGATGAGGAAGAGAAGCCCCGTTTCTTCCCTTTACGGGAGGTGCCGATGGCTCCTGGAGTTATTGGCTTTGTACACGCCCCGATAGACACCAGTGATGTGCAAGCGTTCAAGAAAGAGATGGGAAAATTAATGGATGGTCCTTTGGGGGTGGCAGAAAGGCTAGATGAATTTCTAGGGACCAGCACCTACACCAAGGAGGATCCAAGTGATCATGAGATCGGTGTTCAACAATGAGGAGAGGGACAAGATCAGACTAGCTGTGATCAAAGACTGGGAAAAGAGAAACTTCAACAGGGAAAGCGGGGATGAGAGATGGCCAAACCAAAAATTGTCCTGGAATGCCCAGACGGAGGAGGGGAGGCAGAAAATGATAATTTTAAGAAATATGATAATTCAGGGTATCAGGGAAGCGGTACCCAAGGGACAGAACATGAGGAAGGTACTCAGAGAGTGCCAGGGAAAAGATGAAACTCCCACGGAATGGTTGGAGAAGCTCCGCAAGGGCTTGAGAATGTATTTGGGCATGGATCCCGATTCTCCGATCAGGGCGGTTTTGCTAAAAACTCAGTTTGTAGCAAAATCCTGGGAGGACATTCGGAAAAAGTTAGAAAAGATACATGGGTGGCAGGAAAAGGGGTTGCAGGAGCTGCTTCAGGAAGCCCAGAAAGTCTACATGAGACGAGATGAAGAGAAACAGAAGATCCAAGCTAAGGTATTGGTAGCTGTGGTAAGGGAAGCACAAAAACAGGAGCAGGTCAGAGACACGGCGAAGAAGGTGCTGGCAAAGAAACAGAACTCTTCCCGAGGAAAAGGATTGAATGATCAGAGGAGAGATTTCGAGTGCTATTACTGCAAGCAACAGGGACACATACGAAGGAATTGTCCCAACAAAGCCAAGGACCAGACAATGTTTCAAGAAGTTTAGGGGTGTCAGGGGCTTCTCAGTTTGGGGTCCGGAACACCGAGGGAGCCCTTGATAAAATTAAAAATAGGACCCCACAGGCAGGAGATGTGGTTTATGGTAGACTCGGGGGCGGAACGGACAGCGGTGCAGCAGCTGCCACAAGGGTGCTCTCTGAGTGATGACTCACTGATGGTAATCGGGGCAAAAGGGGAACCCTTTGAGGTTCTGATCATAAAAGATGTAGAAATAGAAACAGAAAACAAAAGACGTACAGGACATATATTAATGATAGGGGATGTGGATTTTAATTTACTGGGGCGGGACATGATGGTAGCCCTAGAAATCGGCTTGGCAGTGGAGAATTCCCGGCTCAGGGTGAGAATGTATAAACTCACCGTTCAGGAAGAGGAGAAAATAGACCCAAAGGTGTGTATGTCGAAGGGGAAGCTGGGAGGTTGGACATAGAGCGGATTTGTGTCGAAATTGGGAGACCAGAAGACCCTATACGGGTCAAACAGTATACGGGTCAAACAATATCCCACCGCCATGGAGGGGAGAAAGGGATTGAAACCAGTGATTGACGAATTGATAAAGAAAGGAACGTTGGAGCCATGCATGTCTCAGCACAACACCCCAATTTTGGCTGTGGAAAAGACAGATGGGAGCATTAGGCTGGTGCAAAAATTAAGGGCTGTGAATCAGAGCACTAAGACTTTGTTCCCCATGGTCTCAAATCCTTACACTTTGTTGAATAACATTTCTCCTGAGGACACGTGGTACAGCGTGATTGACTTGAAGGATGCTTTTTGGACCTGTCCTTTAGCAGAGGGCAGCAGAGATTATTTTGCATTTCAGTGGGAAGACCCGGAGACGAACAGAAAGCAGCAGCTCAGGTGGACATCGTTGCCTCAGGGCTTCGTGGATTCCCTGAATTTATTCAGGCATGCACTTGAGCAGGTGTTGAGTCCTTTTGTACCAACAGAGGGGACAAAATTGCTACAATATGTAGACCATTTGTTGGTTGCAGGCCCAAGGGAGGAGGTTGTAAGGGTGAACACCATTGAGCTTTGGAACTTTTTAGGGGAAAAGGGGTTGAAGGTGTTGAAGTTGAAGTTGCAGTTCACAGAGCCTGAGGTCAGGTACTTGGGACATTGGTTAACCAGGGGAAAAAAGAAATTGGATCCAGAGAGGGTGGCAGGGATTATTGCCTTACCACCCCTGCAAACAAAAAGGGAGGTCAGACAGCTTTTGGGGTTGTTGGGATATTGCCAGCAGTGGATTGAAGGGTACAGTGAAAAGGTGAAGTTTCTATATGAGAAACTCACCACAGACCGAATCAAATGGACGGAGAAAGACGAAGAAGAATTCAGGGGAGTCAAGGAAGCACTCACAGCAGCACCAGTGCTGAGCCTCCCTGATGTGAAGAAACCCTTTCAGTTGTTTGTGGACGTGAGCAGTCACACAGCACATGGGGTGCAGACACAGGACTGGGCAGGGGTCAGGACACCGGTGGGTTACTTGTCGAGGCTTTTGGATCCGGTCAGCAGGGCTGGCCCACCTGCGTGCAGGCGATTGTCGCTGTAGCATTGCTGGTGGAGGAAGCCAAGAAGGCAACCTCCGGCGCACCGTTGGTAGTATTTGCACCGCACAACGTGCGGGACATACTACAGCAGAAGGCAGACAAATGGCTCACTGATGCTAGATTGCTGAAGGATGAGGCCATTTTGATTCACTCGCAGGATTTGGAATTGAGAACAACGAACACACAGAACCCTGCACAGTTTTTGTTTGGGGAAGCTTCAGAGGAGCTTGTTCACGATTGCATGGAGGTGGTTGAATTACAAACAAAGATCAGAGAGGATTTAGAAGAGGAAGAGTTGGATGAAGGAGAGAAGTGGTTTGTGGATGGATCAAGCAGGGTAGTTGATGGGAAAAGGAAATCAGGATACGCAGTCGTGGATGGACAGACGGGAAAAGTGATTAAAGCAGGTCCCCTGAGTGTGAGTTGGTCAGCACTGGCATGTGAACTGTATGCAGTTCTGAGAGCCTTGAAGGGACTGAAAGGGAGAAAGGGAACAATTTTTACAGATTCTAGGTATGCCTTTGGAGTGGTTCAGACTTTTGGGAAAATCTGGGAGGAAAGGGGGCTGATCAACACAAGGGGGAAGGGACTGATGCAAGGAGAATTGATCTGGCAAATCTTAGAAGCTCTAAGGGGGCCGGAGGAAATTGTGGTGGTCCATGTAAAGGGACACCAGGCAGGAATTCAGTTCCGACCCGGAAGAAACAATTTGGCGGACCAGGAAGCCAAGACCGTGGCACTGATGACGGTGAATACCCCGGAGATCAAAGGGACTGAGGTCCCAGATGATCCTCCACAGCCCTCTCAAGAGGAGATTGAATGTTATGAGAAGATTGGAGGAAAATTGAAAGAAGGTAAGTGGAGATTACCTGATGGGAGAGAACCAGTTTCTAAAGGTTTTACCAGGAGGATTTGTGGAAACTGCACCAGCGAACACACTGGGGGGCACAGGCCCTGGCAGAGCAATTTTTGAAATTTTTCGTGTGCAAGGGAATTTACGAATTGGCCAAACAAGAGGTACCAGGATGCCTGATTTGCCAGAAAGTTAACAAGACAAGGGCAAAACAGGCCAGCCTGGAGAATCGCCCCGTAGCGTACTGACCATTTGAAAGAATTCAAGTTGGTTCCACAGAATTGCCAAAAGTGGGGAGATTCAAATTTGTGCTTGTGATCGTGGACAAATTGACCCATTGGGTGGAGGCTTTTCCTAGCCCATGGGCAAGGGCTCAGACAGTGTCCAGAAAATTACTAGAGGAAATTGTACCCCAATATGGGGTGGTGAATTGCATTGATTCAGACCAAGGAACACATTTTACATCAAAGATTATTAAGTAGATGGCTGATGTGCTAGGCATTCGGTGGGAATACCACACTCTGTGGCATCCCCAGAGCTCAGGACAAGTGGGAAGGATGAACCCGACCTGGAAAGTGCAGTTGTCTAAATTAATTTTAGAAACTCGGATGTCTTGGTTGAAATGCCTGCCTCTAGCATTGCTTAATATCAGGATGGTGCCTCATTCAGAGACGGGACTCTCACAGTTTGAAATGCTGTATGGGATGCCATATAGACATGGGATGCCGGTGGGACACCCAAGGCTTGAGGACTGTCAGATTTCAACCATATTTGGTTACAATCAACAAAAATTTGCAAGAACACAGGAAACAAGGGATAATATCTCAGAGTGCTTCTCTGGGATTCACTATCCACAAAATCCAGCCGGGTGACAGAGTGCTTGTGAAAGTGTGGAAAGATGTACCCCTCTCTCCTCACTGGGAAGGCCCCTTTCTTGTGCTCCTGACAACAGACACAGCCATTCGGATGGTGGAGAAAGGTTGGACACACGCATCTAGGGTGAAGAAAGTCGAACATCAGGAGGAAGCGCCCGAGTGGAAGGCCACTTCTTCCCCAGGCGACTTGAAACTCAGACTCCAACATCCTTGTAAATGACCAACAGTGATCGGATAGGTCGTAGACTGTCTGACTGTGTATGCTATCCGTTTGTACATTTCAAATGTGAATACTGTCAGGGGGTGTTTGCTGTACACTGTAGAAGGGGACAGAGGCCAAAGGGGTTGTGCACTCAGTGTCTGGAGGAGGAGCTTGAGCTGCCTGACCAAATCCTAACCCTAGCCACAAATCTAGGAATCATTGAATTAGATTCACAGGAGTGGTTTCAGATTTTTCAGAACAGCGTGCGTGGAAAGCTTAGATCAAAGGCAGAGATTCTGGATGTGGAGTGCCGGAAATCAATCAAGGTACCGTGCAGCTCAGATGCCGTCAAGGTTTCACGGTGAGGCGCCTTTAAAAGGAGGCATGCGGCTAGGTCAGAAAATGTGTTCCCTGAAGAATACTCCTGCTGCTGCGAAGATGGTCTGCCCCACCGCTGGTGGCACCCCAGGGGGAGGAGGCAAAGGCAGAGGAGTACGCCTGGTGGGAATCCTGATTGGCCTGAGCCTGGCCATGTGCAGGACGCAGTCTGCACATTGAGGTCCCGATGAGAGGCGGAAACGAGAGCTCTGCAGATGAGTGCGGAAGTTGCACTCAGGTGGTCCCAGTTGTGCAAGGGGATGGGAAACCCTCAGCATACCAAGCCCTGGAAAAATGCATCAAGGAGCCTGGCAGGTAGTCTTGGGTGAATGGCACAAGGGTCAAATTATGTAAATTGGACAAGGAGATTTGGTGTATCAATTCTGAGGCAGGGTCAAGGAACGGGCAGTCAGATGAGCACAAGCATCAGATACAGAAACGGAGTGCAGAAATAATGTCAATCCCCATTTGTAACCAATGCAATCGAACCATGTGGGCTGGGGGAAAAACTGAATTGATCTTTGTCGCGTATCACCATGTGAACCCATTGTGTTATGACAATGTGAGGCTGGGGATATGCACGATGAACGGGAAAATGTATTGGATGGGAAGAATTGTTAAATTTGATAGCAAGTTTACCTTAAGCAGAGAACCAATCATATTGGATTTGGAACAGGTGAATGATGATAGGGTGTGCCTGAAATATGACCGGGTTGTCTGCTTCATGAAAAATAAAGATGGTGAGCATCCTGAGGGAACAATGAGACAGATCACTCAGGAATTAAAGAGAAGGGAGTCAGAACTGAGGAAGAAACAAATTGAACGACAGATTAAAAACTCTGGAAGAACAGTATGAATTACTTGAGAAAAAATATGCTGATGGGGAATTGCCTTCCCCAGACAGAAATCGATTGATTTGATGCAAGAAATTGCAACTGAACTGGGATTGTCAAATTGCTGGATTTGTGAGGGGCTGAAGTCAGCAGAGAAATGGCCATGAAAAGGGGAAGGTTTGGCTCCGGAACAGCTTCTGAAATGGGACAATCCAAAAGTCTCAAAGTTGGCACAGAGGCCTGAGGGGTAGATTTTGGACCAGAAGGTAATTGGAACTATTTGCATCAGTCGGGAAGGAAAGGAATATACTGAGATGGTGGGATACACTCCGTGTGTAACTACCCTGATGGTAAATTCAAACAACAAGGGCAAGGTCTGGCAACCAGAACCCCTACAGGGTACTGGAGCCGGAAGAATGAGACCAATTGCGAATGGAACAAAAGGATAGGACTGTGCTGAGTCAAAAATCCTGGAGCCAACCCTTTCAAATCCTTGGAGGGCCTGAGGGAATACTGGGGAGACCCAGGGAGGACGAATATCAGATGGAAAGCCCCAGATGGAATTGATTGAATTTGCAGGAAAAAGGCATACAGTGAGTTACCCATGAGGTGGAAAGGATCATGCACTCTGGGCATGATCCGGCCAGTCTTCTTTACTCTCCCTCGAATGAAAAGTAACCTACTAGGGGCTCCTCTGTATGAGACCCTGAGGAGGGAGAGGAGAAGCTTGAAAAAGATGATACCTGTAATAAGTGGTAAACAAACCTGGGGGGAGGAAGAGTGGCCGGCTGCAAGAATAATTGATTATTATGGACCGAGCACATGGGCTCAAGATGGAAGCTGTGGGTATAGGACTCCGATTTACCTACTGAGCTGGCTGATTCGGCTGCAGGCAGTGGTGGAAATTGTATCAAATCACACCTTTGAGGCCCTGGATTTACTTAGTCATCAGCACACCCAGGTATGGGCATTTGTGTACCAAAATCGAATAGCTTTAGACTATTTGCTGGCCGAAGAAGGGGGAGTGTGTGGAAAGTTCAATGAATCAGAATGCTGTATTGAGATTGACAGTTATGGGGAGACCATAAGAGGATTGGCAGCCGAAATCAAGAAAGTGGCCCATGTCCCTGTTCAAATATGGAATTCAGTTTTGCAATCTTCATGGTGGGACAAATTGTTTGATGGGGCCTGGTGGAATAAAATGATGTTCTTCGTGCTGTGTTCAGTAGCCGGAATCCTATTCCTGCCATGTGTACTTCCTTGTTTTATTAGACTGATCCACTCCGTCGTACAGGGGATGCAGATAGCAATAGTGCCCGTGGACCCGGAGTTGGCTTCCGGAAGCAACACACCTAAGATCATGAGCCTGGGAGAAAAGAAGTATGCCAGCAATGCTGCCAAAGTATTGGCAAAATTTAAGAAACAAGCGAAAACGAGTGTAAACAATACTGAGTATCAGGATATTCCACAAGGGGAGTACAGAATAGTTTAATAAAGGTTACTTTCTTTGTGAAAGACCCTTAATGGTGGCAAATAGAAGTAGATATAAAAAGAATTTAGCAATTTGGGTTATAAAAGAAGTATGAATTAAATTAGTGATATAAAAGGGGAGAGATTGTAATATATGGTAGGGATAATTCATGCTATTAATGTATGGTAAAAAATATTATGAAATCCAAAAGCATGTCTTTGACCATCCCAGCCAGGAGCAGCTGTCTATTTAGATTCAACTAGTTCCCGGACACACATTAAGATAAGGACCGATGCCTTAATGTAAGGATAGAAGCGTCCAGGGCGGTGATCACCGGTTTCCCGAGTCCTCAGGAGCCACTCAAGAGTGATTATCGCCTTGCCAATTGCATCTATCAGGAAAGTCAGCAGCGCCAAACTGATACATCTGCATACATGGCTTCCCCGGAGCCGATTGACACCAATGGCACACCTGGACCCGGCTTTTGTCCAGCTCTGCACATGGAAAGAAACAGCAATGTGTGTGAAGAGTTACAAAGGAAATTTGGTCATCTTTGCCTCGGGCACAATGAACTGTATAAAACCTCGCTGCAAGAAGCAGCGTGCGTGAATGGGGGAGACTCTGACACTCGAGGGGTCAGGTCCAGGTTCACCCAGCGCCAAACTCGGGCTCGACGCTGTCTCTTTGGCTGTGGTGGTTTCGAATATTGGAATTTGGTCTTGCAGACAAATTAATAAATCTTTGCTAAATTTTTGATAATTTTGGCTCACGATTTGATAATTTATAACAATGGGAAGCAAAATTCCAACTCTTCACCCTCTCAGGCCATCCCAATGAATTTGGGAAGTTTGCAAATTTTTGGAACTACTTGAGTTGATCAATGGGAAGTAAAGCTTTTCTGAATTGAGGAATCTTAAACCCCCGATTCTTCTGTGCCTTCAGTAAGATGTTTTTGTGCTGAAGGAAATTACTTCAATGAGAAAATAATTTCAGCAGGGAGTGAGACCTTCTGGCAGAGACCAAGTGTTGCCAGCAGTTGCTCCAGGTGCTGTTGCCAACAGCCCCTGCAGGAAGGAGCACAGCCCCCAATGCAGGTGGGCTTTGGCTCCCTGTGGCACAGAAGCCCCCCGGGGGCACAGGTCTCTGGGGCAGGAGACGGGCACCAGCGCTGCCAGGGCTTGGGGGGTGGCAGCTCTGCTTGGGCGGGGACTCTGCCACACCTGCTGATGTCAGCGCCCCCTGGGCCCCAGGGGTCAGAGCAGCATTCATGCCCTGGCCCACACGTTCCCTGTCCATGTCATACCTGCAGGTTTAGGATGGCCACCAGCTGGGACGAGTCCCAAGGAGGCAGTGCCAGCTTCTCTGGAAGGTCCTGTGCCCTTCCCAGCACGGCATCAGCAGCCCTGGGGGCTCCTTCTGCTGCCCTGAGGCCGCAGAGCAGGGCAGCGTTTGCTGATGCTCTGAGCCCTTCCTAAAGATCCTGTGTGGGCTGTCTTAGACACCTGCTGCCAGGGATTCCTTCCAAGCTGGGCCACTTTGGCTGGGCTGGGGGCAGCCCCAGGGCAGGCGGCAGTGTGTGCAAGGGCCCTGGCTGGCACGCTGCAGCACGGTCACCGTGCCATGGAACGGAACCCGGTGTCCAAGGCCCCTTTGTGACACGTGGGAAATAGAAGCTTGCCCGGCTGCTGGGAGCACGCAACGGGGCACAACGGGACAGAGCGGTGCCGTGAGGAGCCCTCGCACAGCACGCTCGTTCCTGTCTGACCCGCAGCCTTTGCGAGGCCTTATTCCTGCAGCTGAGCTCGAGGCCAGGCCACAGGACTTGGTGACGTGTGGCCTTCCCGAGACTTCTCTTCTGCAGGTGCTCTCGAGGGCAGGGTGTGGGACTTGGTGCCCCAGAGGCATCTCCCATCCCTGCCACCAGTGCCCTCGAGGCCCCACCACAATCGTTGACAGGAGTCTCCTGTCCTTGTGGCAGGAGCCCTGGAGACCAGAGTGCAGGACTTGCTGTCCTGTAGCCTTGCCGAGGCTTCTGTCTTGAAGGTGCCTTCCAGGCACAACTGCAGGACTTGCTGACTCGGAGCTTTTCCGAGGCAACTCTCCTGCAAGTAGCCACAAATCCAGCCACTAACATGGAGCAGAGACCCCCGAGTGCGCCCAAGGTGGCCTGGGGGAAAGAGGAGGAAGAAGGCCCTGCAGCTGCCCCAGCACAGGAGACTAAAGAGGTGCTGCCAGTTGAGCTGCCGCAAGAGGGTGAGTGGCAGAGCTGGGCCACAGGCTTGGTGCCTGCAGCCAGCTTGGCGCCTTTGCATCCCATCCCATCCCATCCCATCCCATCCCATCCCATCCCATCCCATCCCATCCCATCCCATCCCATCCCATCCCATCCCATCCCATCCCATCCCCTGGGCCATGCCCATGGACAGGACAGAAAAGGGGCCTGTGCTCCATCCCCTGGGGCATCCCGGGGCTCTCCCTGCCTGGGCAGCACAGGGCTGGGCCGTGTTCTCTGGCCTCTCCCGCAGCCCCTCAGCTCTGCCTGCGCTTGCTCTTTGCCAGGTGCAGCCCTGGAGCGCACACAAGAGCAGGAGCCCACCCGTGGCCTCTTCCGCAGAACAGCGCAGGTACCTGCAGCCATCCCCACCTGGGCTGGGCCTGCTGGCACCGCGCTTGGAGAATTGCCTGCAACATGCCTGGCTTCTTGCCCTTCTCCTACAGCTGGTTTGCAAATTCATCAAGAAAATTCGGGCGGAAGAGACCAGCACCATGAGCACTGGGCTCAGAGCCTATTCGCACATCTTCAAAACCAAGACCAGTGCTGCTCTGCTGGATATGCTCGTAGAGGAAGGCTTTTCCAACCCAAAGCAAGTAAGCAGCCTGTGGCCAGGCTTGATCCTCCCAGGAATTGCTTGCTCGCCCAAGCCATGCTGCTCACTGGAACTCTTGGAGGCCATGGCAGCGTGGTGGCAAGGGAAGCACTTGTCTGGAGAAGCTGGGGACATTCCTCCTTCTGGCAGCTTTCCAAGTCTCCCCATGCCTTCTCCAGGTGCCTGCCATGGTCAGATACATCCACCAGTGGCTCCTGGCCAATCAGTTTGCTGAGCACAGGCTGAACAGGAGCCTGCTGGATCTGACGGAAGCGCAGCCTGCTGACGTAGTCATGACGCTCCTGCGTGTGGCCCCGTCCTGTGACAGGTATGGGGCCCACGTGCCCAGAGGGGCTCAGGGCTCCCCAGCCCATCAACCTGTACAGCCTGGCCCAGGTTGTACAGGTTGTAGCCTGGCCTGACCAACAGAGAGTTCCAGGGCCCTCTGGCTGCTCCCTTTGCCAGCCCTGGCGCGTCAGCCCCCGAGCCTGCTGCCATGCTCCCTCCCTGCCCCTCAGGGCTCTGTCCCCACAGGCCTGGGCTGCCTGGCTGCTGCTGGCCAGGCCCAGTGGGCAGAGGCAGAGCTGGCAGCCAGCTCAGCTCCCCACTGCTGCCCAGGCCCCGCTGCTGTGTCTGAGACCCCCCTGAGACAGAGCTTTAACCCCACAGAGCTGCTTTCACCATGTGGAAGAGCATCATGTGCTCGCCCAGGACGACAGAGCCGGCGCTGCTGATACTCCTGCACGTGCTGGGGAGCTGGCCCAAGCACAGCACATGCACCGCCGATGGGGACAAAACGGGTGTCTTTGTCCTGGCTGTGAGTTTCTCTAACTGGCCTTTGCTGGCCCCAAGGCCGCCTCTCCATCCCCCTTCCCCCACTGGATCTCCCTGCCGCAGGCGCTGGCCTGAAACCTGGCCCAGGGGCAGCTCCAGGCCCAGCAGGCCCCATGCTCCCGCTGCGTCTCTCCGGGCCTCTCCCTGCCAAGCTCGGGCCCTGCCACACGGACGCCTGGGAACTGAGCGCTGTCTCTGGGGGCTTTGTCCTTTGCAGGCAACCCTGGTGATGTGGAAGATCCTCCAGGTGCCCTGTGTCCCACATATGGTGACGGTGCATTTCCCCCGCCTATTTGTGCATCTGCTCTCCCAAGTGCTCTTCAGCACTCTGGATATGCCAGAGGAGGTCGATGCCTTCTGGAAGGGGATATGCCAGGAGGAATACGGCCTTGCCACCAGCCCCAACAGGTGCTCCATCCCACTCCTCCTGTCCCTGCCATGTCCCTGGCCAGGAGCCAGTGCTCCCAGCATGACCTGGCCTTTGCTGTGCACGCAGGTTTGCAGTGCAGACCCTGAAGTCCCTGCTCTGCCGAATGCAGCACGAGGATGTGGTGGTGGCAATGGAAAGCCATTGTGGCTGGGACACGCTGCTATGTGCTGACACCCACCACTATGCCGTGGCTCTGCTGGCCAGGTGAGAGCCCCTTCTCCCCACAGCCTCTGAAATGTGTGCCCAGGGAGCTCCAGAGAGTCCCCGAGTCGTGGGCCAGAGGGCCTTGTCACTGAGGGATGGCCAAGCAGACTGGAAAAGGCTGGCAGAGGAGGGTGCCCAGAAGAGCTGCCTCCCAAATAGCCCAGGGCCTCTTGCAGGATGCTGGGGAAAGAGCAGAGCTCTGGGAGTCAGTCCTGGCAGAGCTTTGTCCCCCTGGCCCACAGCCTTGGCTCCTTTTTCTCCTGCCAGGGAGATGTGTGGTGTCTCCGTCCCCTCGTGCTCCCGGATCGCTCGCTACCTGCTGCGGCTGCTCAGCACACAGGAGCCACGCTGGCAGCTGCCCGCCCTGGCCTTCCTTGTGGAGGTGAGCCTGATGGCCAGCGCTGCCTGGCTGAGCTGCCTGCCAGCTCTCTGCCCTCTTGCAGCCGCCGCTGCCTGGGACGGTGCCCGTGCCCTGTGCTGCTGCCTGGGCCCAGCCCTGTGCGGCTCCGGGCTCCTGCCGGCCGGCTCCCCTGTCACTGCCCTGTGCCTTTCAGGTCCTCCCGTTCCTGGACTTGAGTGAACGTGGTGCTAAAAGAGTCCTGCAAATCTTGTCAAGGCAGCTGCAGAGCCAGTGCAGAGAGAGGCGTCGCCTGGCGCTCAGGGCCCTTCTTGAGCTCATTGAGGAGCCCTTCATGGTGAGAAGGGGGCAGGGGCTGAGGCTGAGCTGGGCAATGCAGTCGCTTGGGCTTGGCAGGGCTTTGGGTGCTGGGGCAGCTGCTCCCAGCTCTCCTGCCTCCCAGTTCAGCTGCTCCAGTGCTTGGCGACAGGCCTTTGGCCTCTGGGCCCTGTGGCAGCAGGATGGCATTTCACAAACTTGTCTTCCGCACAGACCAAAAAAATGTGGAGCCTGACTGAAAGTCTTGTGCACTTCCTGTGGGATGCAGATGGAGAGATAGTTTTCATGACAGTCATGCTACTCAGCTTTATCATCTTGGACAATGATACGCTGATGCCCGGGCCCATCACACTGCAGCTGCTTGAGGCGCTCCTGCCACTCTTTGACCACGTAAGGCTCACTGCCCCCAGCCACGGCCACTGGCTGCTGCCCGCACACTGTGTCCTGTGCATTTGCAGGCCTGCGCCAAGCTGAGCCCCGTGCAGCCGCAATGCTGAGGTCTTGTCTTCTTGCTTCCATCCAGAACAATTGGCAGGTTCAGCTGATCTCCATCCTGCTCTTCCAAACGTTGGTGACTCTTCCACCGGAAAGGGAAAAAAAGGCCCTGAAGACACCCCTGCGCCAGAGCCTGCTGCCCCTCTTCTTCCACTGCCATGATGGCAATCGGCTTGTGGCACAGGTGAGGACTCGTGGGCTGCTGCTATCTCCCTGGCAGGGGGCTCGGCTGCCTCCTGGCCTGGCACCTGCCGGGCTGCAGCCTCCTGCAGGCCATGGCACAGGGACGCAGCTCCTGCGCCCTGGGCTGTGGGGCCATCTCCGTGTCTCTGCTGCTCTCCAGGCTTCTGGGAAAACGCTGCTTTGTGTGGCCAAGTTCCTGAAGAGGAGGGATCTTGAAAGACTGGTGAAGAGCCAGAATCTGTGGAAGTTCAGTGAGTGCCTGGTACGGAGGGCCTGCAAGCCCCAGCCTCAGCCCAGAGAAGCCCCCTGAGGGCGGTGCAGGCAGCGCCCGGCCCAGGGGCTGAGCCCGCGCCAAGCCTTCCCTCCTGCCGCTCTCTCCAGCTGGCAGAGGACAGGAGCAGAGCGGCCGAGCACGTGCGCCGGGCCCTGCGCTACCTGCGGAGCCCACAGGAGCCCCTGCGAGAGGCGGCCATCAGGTTCATGGGTGAGCCACGAGCCCGGGCTCCCTCCCCGGCCCGGCCCGCCGCAGCTCGGCCCCAGCCCCGCCTGCTGCCCCGGCAGCGCCAGCCGGGCCCGGCGCCGTGGAGCCCCGCCCGGCCTGGGCATTGCTGCTGCCGTCCTCTGGCAGCTGTGCCCTCGGGCGGCAGCGTGCGGCAAGGGCCCGGGCTGAGCCCTGCCGGGCCAGCAGCCCGTGTGGCCACAGCGCCGGCAGCGCCGCCGGCAGGGAGCTGTGCCGCTGGCGCCCTGACAGGCTCTGTGTTCACAGGCATGGCTGCGCGGCACCTGAGGGGGAAGAAGGAAGAGCTCCGGCTCATCTGCAGTGGTGAGTGAGGCCAGTGGGGGCTGCTGGGGGATCTGCAAGCTCTGCCCCAGCTGCCGAGGGCTCTGCTCCCTGTGCGCACCAGGGGTGGCATGGGCAGAGCACACAGAGATTTCAGGGCCACCCGGGGGATTCGTGGCCAGCAGCTTCGGGCTGGTCCCCTTGCTCCCTGCTCCCTCCTGCCCATGGCTAGAGCCGGCTACCATGGCCCTGCCAGGGGGCTCTCCTCGGCTCCCCGCAGATGCGGCATCTGACCATGGCTCTGTCCCTCTCTCTTTCAGCCCTTCAGCACCTGACAGAGGACACCAGCAGTGCCGTGTCAGACGTGGCACTTGCAACATTGGATGTCCTCCAGGCACTGCAGAGTGAGCCATATTCCATCTTCCAGAGGCTGCAAGATCAGCTCCGCAGGGCATGGAGGACTCGGCCTCGTCTGTCCAGGCTCGGCTGGCTGCGCTGCTGCAGCTCTGCAGAGAGCTGATGCCAGAGGCTCTGTCTGCTGGGACCACCTGAGCCAGGGGGAATTTTCTATTTCTTTCAGATTGTTCTTTTCTTCTTTTTGGTTTTTCTTTAGTATATCAATATAGAGTTTGTTACAATACACAGACTCCCAGGAGCTTTCTTTTGCTACCCAGGCTCTGCAGGGCTTAGGGGAAGAGGGGGACAAGGGTGCCTGGGCTGGGCCAGCTGCCCACACGTGCAGTGTTGCAGGGAAAATGGCCAGAAGCCCCTTGGCCTTTGATGGTTCTGTGGAAGCTTTTGTGCTGGTGACAGAGCGGCTGGGCAGGGGCCAGAGCTGCGGGGATCCCTGCCAGAGCGGTGCCTGGAGATGGCCACAAGCCCTGTGCCAGGCAGGAAGCGCCATCCGTGTCCTCCTGCCCGTCTGCTGCTGGCTGCATTGCTGAGGGCTCCCGGCTGCCTCTGGATGGGGCTGCTCTGGAGCTGCTGTGGGGCTGCGGCGCTGCTGACGGGCAGCTTGGCTGGGCTGGGGCAGCCCCTGAGGGGCTGGGGCCATGAAGGGATGAGGGACTGGGAAGCCCTGACAGGACACGGCAGTGGGAAGGCACAAGGGGGATGTGTGAAGGAGTGGGTGGCTGTACCGTTGGCTGGTGGGGAATTGGGTTGGAGACAGAGAGAGCACTCACCCCGATGTTCATGTGGCAAACAGAGAGCGTTTATTCTCAAGCCCTTCCTTCTAAAGGGCCTTTGAAAAACCCCGCCTGGATAATTTCATTGCTCTGATCTCTATGCCTTGTCAGATTGTGGCCAGTGAAATGCTGCAGCCCTGGGTGAGATGTGACTGGGCGAGGCCCCTGGCAGTCAAACCAGGGCTGGTCCATTCACACAGCACAAGCCAGCCTGCACTATGACACACGGCAACAGAGTGCAAGGCACAGCTCCGGGTGCTCCCCAGGAACCTCAGCTCTGGGAGCACTGTCTGCCCCAAGCTCCAGGGGCTGCAGTGCGAGCCCGGCTGGGCTCTGCCCTGGGGCCATCCTGCAGGGACAGCTGGACACAGGGAGCACTCCCTGTGACTGTGGTCACAAGGGTTTTCAGGATGAAGAAGAGACGAGAATGTTGACTCCATGATCAGAAGGCTTGATTTATTATTTTATGATATATGTTACATTAAGACTATACTAAAAAGCAATAGAAAGGAAAGGTTTCTTGAGAAGCTAGCTAAGCTAAGAATAGAAAAGAATGAATAACAAAGATCAAGAGCCAGCTCTGCCATGAGTGGTCAAGAAATCCAAACGCACAGGAGACCAATCATGGGTCTACCTGTTGCATTCCACAACAGCAGATAACCATTGTTTACTTTGGTTGCTGAAACTGCAGCTTCTCACAAGGAAAAATCCTAAGAAAGGATTTTTCATGAAAGATGTCTGCGACATGTCACCTTTTTTTTTTTAGTTAAATTAAAAGGAAAGGTGTTTGTAATTTTCTCTGCTGTACTCATGTCGAAGAAAAAGACAAACACTTGACAGGTTATCTGTTGCCAATCAAACTCCACTCAAGTGCTCCTGTGGAATGCACTTGGAATTTCTTCACCCGTAGAACATAAATTCTATCATCTATCACTAAAACAATTTTATAATATAAGAAAATGAAAAAGCAATGCAAAGAAAATTCAAGCCCAAGCAGCTGAGTTTCAGGAAAAGTCCATGGCTTGAAGATGTTCCTCTTAGCCATATCTGAAAGTTTCTTTTGGTCCTGAAACAGGCTTGCTACAGAAAAAGTCCATCAATAGTTATCAAAAGTCCATTGACAGTCTTCAAAGAATTTTGAGAAAATTTCTGAAATGTCTTGCCACAGCCCTTTATTGAACAACTTGGGCTGAAGCCAATCCCTGGCTCCTCAATGCCTCTGAGCTGCTGCCAGCTCTTTCACCAATTTTTTTTTTTTTTTTTTTTTTTTTTTTTTTTTTTTTTTTTTTTTGTCTTGTCGGAAAGAGCAGCAGCAGCAGAGGAGCCAGAGAGAGGCCCTTGGGGGCCCTGGCCCATGTGGAAGGATCAGGAACCCCAGACCTGGCCCACTGAAAGGTGGCCTAGGACCAGAAGGGGGAAGCAAAGCCCCCAAACCCAACAGGAGGCCGGGAGGTGGCCCTGGCCCAAGCAACCAAGCCAGACAGCCCGGGCCCAGCCCCCGAGGCAGGCTCTGCATTGGCACAGACCCGCACCCTGCTGCCAGTACAATGGCAGAAGGGGTGACCAAATGCTTCCTTTCCCCAAAATCACTGAGGCATGCTGGCAATGGGAAGACAGAAGCTGTCCCGAGAATCTTCGTCTCGGGTCTGGGGATGTCCTTTCCCCACAGCAGACAAGCGATGCTCGGTTCCTGCTGTGCCCTCTGCCTCTGCAATGCAAATGCAACAGGTGTTCCTCCCATCTGCCTCATGGCACCACCTCCACCCCCTCTGGGTTGGGGACCAGGGGCAGAAATTTCGGGACCCACCTCCCCCTTGCCGCTGGGGCGCGCGAGGGGCGGCAGAGAGATTCGCATCCCCCAGGGGGAAACTCCGGACCAAACACCCCCCAACCCGCCAAAAATGCTGATCTTGAAAACAGGCAGCCGGGCTGCGCCCACAGCCAGCTGTCAGGCCATGCCTCCTCCACAGAAGGACAGGCTGACGCCGTCTTCCCCTGTCCCAGCTCCCCCCATAGGGGCAGCCCCAGGACAACCCGAAAAACTCGGGGAGGAAGTCACACTGGATGCAGGAGGCGCTGCTGCAGCTGCCGCTGGCTGCAGGGCAGCCTCTGACGCAGACATGGAGGACGGAGTCCCTGCAGGCGGCAGAACTGCCGGGGCGGGCAGCGGGGCCCCCTGAGGAGGCGGCGGGGGCGGTGGGGGCGGCACAGGGTTGGCAGCATCTTCTGCTCTGGACTCTGACATCGGCCGCGGAAGTGCAGTCGCAGAAGGTGGTGGAGTCCACACGGGAGGCAGCGGGACGGCCAGGGGGAGCGGTGGATCGCTGTTGCCCAGCAACATCGGCGCAGCCGCGGGAAGCGGCGTTTCTAAAGCCTCAGATGCAGGCGGGGAAGCTGGCGGAACTGTGGCTGGAGCACCCACAGGCTCTGCCGGAGGGACGGCTGCGGGAGGGGCCGCGCGGGGCAGGTTGGGGCGGCGCTCGCGGCGCTGGGCAGGGCGGCGCCGCCCACTCCCATCCCCCTGAGAGCAACGGGAGGGGGGAAAAAACGGCTCCGTCTGAGCATGCTCCAAAGATGCAGTAAAATAAACTTCGGCTGCGGGTGAAACTTCGCCCCCCCGCTGTGGTTCAGGGGGGCTGGAAAGCAGCAGAGCGTCCCCCTCCAAAGGGTCTTCCCTCGGAATTGGGGGGAACGGGACTCTCCCCTTGCGGTTAGCAATCCAGGGAAAAACAGCTGCTCTCCGTTTCAAGACAAGAAAGAGCAACAAAAAGGTTGGATAAATCGAGGGGCATCCGAACCCACGGCCCAAAAAGAATTGGAAAATGGAGTCCATACACTCCCAGAAAAACATATCGAGGGCATATAGCACATTCATAAAAAACCCAAAGAGCTTTGCCCATCGAAAAAACTCATAGAGATCTGTCTCCAACAGGAGAATTCTGTCCTCTTCACCCCATTTTTGCCAGAGGGCAATATGTTTCTCCTCTGAAGGGGAGAATGGAACCTCATCCTCTAGGGGAGAAGTCCTCCAGATGAGCAGCCACAAACTGCAAATGGCCTCATCTTCTGGAGGGGAAAACCCAACAGTACCTTGTGACAGTGTCCAGGACTCTCTGGCTATCTGCATGGTGCTGCTGAGCTTTCCAAACATCTTCCTGGAGGCTTTTCAGAAGGTTCTCTTTGTGGTCAGCCTTGCTGTGAACTCTGTCCAAATTCAGACCTTCAGTTCTTCAGCTCCTGGCTAGAATCCACTTCTGTGGTCACTTGTGAAGCAACCATCAATGCCACACATTCGGGGTTTACCCAGTGTAGCAATGCTCCTCTGGTGGTCTCACCAAGTGATGATTGTCCTCCTCAGTCAAGGGGTCACCAATTGTGACCGTGGTCACAAGGGTTTGCAGGATGAAGAAGAGACGAGAATGTTGACTCCATGATCAGAAGGCTTGATTTATTATTTTATGATATATGTTACATTAAGACTATACTAAAAAGAAATAGAAAGGAAAAGGTTTCTTCAGAAGCTAGCTAAGCTAAGAATAGACAAGAATGAATAACAAAGAATTGTGTCTCAGACAGAGAGCAAGAGCCAGCTCTGCCATGAGTGGTCAGTAAATCCAAGCATCCACAGGAGACCAATCCCAGGTCTACCTGTTGCATTCCACAGCAGCAGATAACCATTGTTTACTTTTGGTTGCTGAAACTGCAGCTTCTCACAAGGAAAAATCCTAAGAAAGGATTTTTCATGAAAGATGTCTGCGACAGAGAACCTATGTTGCTAGGTCTACAGGTATCTCCAGGCTGTTTGATCTTGAATCTAAGAAATGCCATAATTCAGGCTAAAAGTTGACTAAAATTGTTTTGAGTGTTGAAATCGTATGTTAAAAAAAAAAAAAAACCAAAACAAGTGCTACCATCTAAAACTCAAAGTATTCTTTCCTTCTATGCACTAAATAGTTGAGCAGGAAAGTAAGTCTAGTAATAGTCTCCATAGAAGGGAAGGTTATGTTCCCATGAGTTCTGAACCCTTTAGGCAGTGAAAGGGCTGATAAAATTAGGATACTAATATCCTTCCCATCAGGATGCATATGAATGTGTGAATTATTACAGTGCAGCAGTAGTGCATTGAACTATTCTAAGAAGGTTTCTGATTATTGATACTTCAAGCTACTTTGTTTCACAAAGCATATGTCAAATATGCTGTAAATAACTTTTCATTAATAGCTCTTGGTAATCTTTGGTTAAATATACATGCAAGTATCTGTTCTCTAAACAGTTAAGAATAACTTAAGGCAAATAATTAATATTGTTACCTGAATGTTTAAATCACTTGATCTGAGCAGTATACCTATAAGAATAATTTGTTACTTTCTGTATATTAATACAGGCCAGCTTTACTTTATCACAGAGCCCATCCACTGGAATTCTGCCATCAACTCCAGGAGCAGGTAGATGTCCTGTCAAAATTTCTGTTCTCTTTTCTTACTGCTTTCTTTAATACATAAAAAGCATCACTGTTCAAGCTACATCAGTTCCTTGCTAGTTTATGAAGAGGTGGTGTATTTGTTAGCTTTTCAAAAGGTGTGTGGGTATGAGTAGGAAATAATTATTTCTTCTGAGACTGAGTTTCAAGCAGCTTTTCTTGTTCCCTGTTCCAAATGTGGTGTTGAACTGAGCACAGAGGTGGTTGTAATTGAGTGAAGAAGCTGAGATTGATGGATTGCCTTCCATCTTCACAAGGTTTGATATCTTGTGTATCAACTGGTGGCTTCTTGCTAAGCTTTATTGTGTTGGCCTGTTCCTATTTGGCAACTGTATTAAGCTATTGGTGTTTTGAAGGTGAAGAGAACACTAGGTTGCTAGTCATAAAAACTTCCTAGTGTGTTTGCAGATGTGAAGTTAGGATTGACTTACTTGTTCTGTCTGTGAGTAAATCCCCATCAAAATCTTCCACATCCAAGTGAAATGCTTGACACTGAATGTATTCTTTTCTAATAAACCTCTGTCTTGCAAAAGAAATCTGTTCAGCAATATCATTTCAATTGAACAGCTTCTTCAAGCATGTTCAGCCCTGCAAGTATTGGGCAGCCTAAGAAGACTACTCTATCTCCTGCTCAGCTGGATCCTTTTGATACTCAAGGTAATTCCCTTACTTCAGAAGATCAACTTGATGACACATGGGTAACTGTATTTGGGTAAGTTGATTTCCAAAGTATTGGAAAAACCTGGGTGAAGTCTTTAGAGCATACCAGAAAAATACTTGGGGGCATTGATGTTGTCTGACATTGGTATGTGCTGCAAGTACAGCTATGGTTAAAGGAAGCAAACACATACATTTCAGTTAGCCATCTTAAATTGAGCTACACATGATTTTTTCTAGTTAGAAATGCACCATTCTGCTGTTGGGGTGTGTGCTAAAGCGCCTAGAAGGTGGCATTTCTCAAGTCACTGCTTCTGATATTACAGTGCTCTCTTCTGCATTTCTGTAAATGCTTCACAGGGTTGTATCTTAACACCTGAATTCTTAAACCACTCAATTTTATGAGTGGTTTAAGTGGTTACACTCAATTCTGTCTTTCAGATTTCCTCAAGCATCAGCTTCCTATATTCTACTACAGTTTGCTCAGTATGGAAACATATTCAAGCATGTGGTATGTCTTAGTTTGACACTTATGTCAGAAAACATTGTGAATTAAGCATTTAAAAAACTACATTTCACAATTTTCACTTGATCTCATTCAGATGTCCAACACAGGAAACTGGATGCATATTCGATATCATCTAAGCTTCAAGACCGGAAATCCTTAAGCAAAGATGGAAAAGTTCTTGGTGAATCTATCATGATTGGTGTCAAGCCTTGTATAGAAAAAATAAGTTAATAGATGCTTTTAGTTCAAAGGCACTCTGCTTTTGGCCTTGCTTTTTATTTTCCCTGATGTGTTTAATTTTTTTTCTTTTGGAATTGCAAACTGTAGGTAGTTCATCTCAATAGATATAGTCTGTTACACATTCACATCAGTTTTTTCTTAAATACATGCCCACATTTCCTGCTGAGAAAGACCATGATGAGCACTCTCTGTGCTCTTGGGAAGTTACAATGCACACAATTCTATTGCTGTACGAGATGAGGAAGTGAAACCATCATATAAAACACAATTCACATAAGTTTCCTGACTGGAACTTAGGGCCTGCAGTAGATACCTAATGGCAGATTAAGACTGTGGCTGCTCCTAATTGTATCTCTCTATTTTTTATGTGACTATGTGCTTCTGGCTCTTGAATTTATCTTAGTACTTTGGATTGAAAATTTGTTAGCGAGGAAATCCCAATCGTGTTCTCCCACCTGCCCCTATAAAAACATGTCACTCTCTTGTAAGTAGTAGCTGGGGGTAGACATGGCTGTCTTGTAGTCTTAATATTAACATGAGTCCTTAATGTCTAGGTATTGGCAATATCCTGACCTTTAACACTTGCAGCCCTTTGCACTGGGTACTGTACATTAGCTTAAGAAAGTAACAGTCATTCCTCAGTCATTCTGCACAGATTATTTTTTTGGTCTCCTTTAAGGATATATGATACTAAAGAGTAATGTAAGCTTTCTAATGTAAACTATTCTGAGAAGGCAGCCTTAGAAACTGAACTTGCAATTCCTGAAGTTTTAGCAGACTGAAACATTTCTTACACTCAATAAAAAGCTGTGCCCCTACCCAAGCCGTTCTCTTCCCTGGGCCACGCGGGCTCTGCTCCAGGCTCCCGTGGGCCCGAGCCGGGTGCCCATGGAGCCCTGGCCCAGTCAGTGCCTCACGGTGATTTTGTCAGGGGAAATGTTCATTGGCAAGTGAATGGAAAAGAGGTTTGGCAAAGGGAGGATTTGAATGGTTGTTTTTACAAACTCAATCCTAACAAATCCATATAGGATGGGTTAAAACCCATGCGGACTATCAGATTTTACAAATATCATAGAATGATCAAGTGGAGCAGCTGACAAAAGTCAGCAAGATAAAAATTGATCCACAGCACACAATTTGATCAATGGTTACATTGTGAAATAGGGCACAATGGAAATTGTTTTTTGCAGCACAAACCTGAGGCTGGCAATTGCCCTGAAAGATGTGGAACAGTATTCTCAGTGCCCAGTGCCCACACAGTGTTCCCAGTGCCAGCTGAGGCTTAAACAAAACCATCCAGACCTGGCATGACCCCTACATGTCAAAAGTAACAAAACACTCTGGTCAACTGATAAGAAACTAAATAAGCTAAGCTGCAACCTGGGGTGTAACAGCTCTATACTTTTACCATCAATGTTTTGGGCTGAAGTATCAGTGAACGAGACATCTCCAGGTTCAGAGTTGGCAGTAAATGCAGGGTTATTTATTATAGGGTTAGCTTTTGTAACGTTAATGTGCCTGGAGTGGGGAGAGGGATGAGCGTGTGTTCTTCCCCACCCTCCTCCACCTTTTGTTGTTTCCCACAGGTGTTCAGTGGGGTTTCCTCCAATAGATTGTTCAACGGAGGGAGTGAGACTACTTTTAAAATGTTTTGCAAGAGCTGCAGTCCATGAATTAAGCATCTGAGTTGCTTTTATGTCAGGGTTTTAGCAGGCTTTTGCTTCTCATCCTGGAGCAGTTCACCTTAGCAGCTTGCTCCTTTTATTCCACTGACTTGCCTTTTGGACATGATCAAGTTCTGCAGCAAGCAATGCCACTTTCTTAACAACCAATCACTTTTTTAATAACCAATCATCTTTTCAGTAGCCAATTACCCCTTATCCTTTTCTTTATTTTCATCAAGTCCACCCCAGGTGTAGGGAGGCGACTACTAAATTAACCGAGGAAGAATAACAAAATATTTTCCCCCGAAGTTTTCCTATAGCCCCCACAGAGGAAGCTGCATGATAAATACCTAGGCTTGCATAGGGACAACACCATCTCCACAAGGCAGCCGCTACAGAATTGGCCTCAGGACTAAAACTGCCAATTCTAGTTCTCCACAACAAACCACAGACTGGTGGAGTTGCAGAATTGGTTTCAGGACTGAAACCTGCCAATTCTGGCTTTTAACAACAAAACACAAAAAGCACAGGGGCATGGGTCCCCTCCAAACAGGAGCTTGTCAGCTCTGCACAAAACCCCACATAGACAAAGGAATTAAATCCCTAAACCCATTGACCACAATATCCACAATTCCTTCAGAGAAAGATGCTTTCAAACTTCCAAGCCTACCGAGTAAACTACAATTCCCAGAACCCCTTGAATAATTGAAGATATTTTTGACAATTCTCCCACTTTAGGAAGAAAACTTGAGGTGGATGGAGAGGCCCCTGTCTTTACTAGGAAACACACCTCCTCTCCATCTGAACCCACTTTAAAAGTTAACAAGGGCTCTGGTGTGGTGTGTCCCTGCTACAATGGGAGCCCCTGACACATCTAATAATCCATCTCCATTATCCCCTGGACTTCCTCCTCCTGAGGGTCCAGCTGTTTTTGTGAACATTCCCACTTCCAGTGTCCCTCTGCCCAGCAGATAGCACACTGATTCTTTCCCAGCTGCTCTTTGGCTTGGCTCTCCCCTGCTGAGGAGGGAATGCTTCTGCCACTTCCTTGTGGCCGACCCTGTCCCTTCTATTATGGGGAACCACTTGGGTCCTGGGGCCCTCGGGGACTGTAAAAATTCTGCCATCACCTTTGTCCTTGCTTTCTCCTTTTCAGCATCCCTTTTTACATACACTTGCTGTATCTTTCTAAGCAGTTCATCCAGGGATATATTTCACCCTTCCTCTAGTCCTCCCTGATAGTGCCGGTGGGTACTCATTTTCTGCAGCTCAAAGCCATTCGTCTTTCCAGTGAACCAAACAAAATCCTTCAAAGAAAATCCTAATCTTCCACCAACAATCTGCATTTCCTGGATTTTCTTTCCTCCTTGTTCTCACTCTCTTTATTACACACCTTATACCACAGCCAGTCCCTGTCCTGCCAAAGTGTCCAAACGTGGCCCCCAGGTCGTGATTGTCCCGCAGGGAACAAGAAGGCAGAGCTGTACTTTATTGGCCACTAAGTTATCTCTACCGGGGGAGGACTGACCTTTTTGGAATCTACTCATTTGTTCAGTTTCCTTTTGTAACACTGACTGGACTTTCATTCCATGAGGGCTTTTATTCCTTTAGAATTATGGTATTATCATCCCTTCACAGAAAAACATTTCCAAACCAATGGATGGCCATTTTTTTTTGCTTCTGTGTTAGGTTTTCTAAAGTGACTCTCAGTGGTTGACATTAAGGCAAATGAGTTACTGCTTTGAGTTGGAAGCAACCTTGAAAACCTTTCACGTTGTTATAAATGAATGAGGAGATGGTTGGCTCTCACAATTAAGAGATGAATATTATGTGTACGGTAAGAGAATTTTTCTAGCTGTACAGTTATGTTATTTTTGCATGTTCTCTCCATAGTACTCTTTCCCTTCCCCCCTTATTGCTGTCACTAGCGGGGCATTTAGAGGAGGGAGAGCTTGTTACCAGGAGGCAGAGCATGGCAACACCTGACCTCCAGTCAAGGTGTAAGAAAGTGACTTCCACCATTGGATGGCAGGGAAAGAGTTGACGGACAAAACTTTGAGAGGGGCTAAGGGTATAAAAGGCAGAGCATCCATTTTGTAGATGAGCACGTGGCTTTTGATGGAAACTCGCAGTCTTGTAATTTTTCCTTAATCGCTCTTTGTTGTATTTTTATTATGGTTTAATAAACCTTTGAAATTTTAAAAGTGAGCCTTTTTTCTCCCAATGTTCTTAGGGCATCTCAATTAATTTGGGAAGTATGCAGTGTTTTTGAACTACTCGAGCGAGTTGAGCAATGAGAGGTAAAGCTTTCCTGAAGCGAGGATTCTTTAATGCCAGATTCTTCTGTGTTTTCAGGGTAAAGATGTTTTTGTCCTGCAGCAAATGACTTCAATGAGAAAATAATTCCAGCACGGAGTAAGAGCTTTGGACAGAGACCAAGTGTTGCCAGCAGTTGCTCCAGGTGCTCCTGCCATCAGCCCCCAATGCAGGTGGGCTTTGGCTCCCTGTGGCACAGAAGCCCCCCGGGGGCACAGGTCTCTGGGGCAGGAGACGGGCACCAGCGCTGCCAGGGCTCGGGGGGTGGCAGCTCTGCTTGGGCAGGGACTCTGCCACAGCTGCTGCTGTCAGCGCTGCCCGGGCCCCAGGGCTCAGAGCAGCATTCGTGCCCGGGCCCACACGTTCCTTGTGCGTGTCACACCCGCGGGTTTAGGATGGCCACGGGCCGGGACGTGTCCCAAGGAGGCCGTGCCAGCTTCCCTGGAAGGCCCCGGGCCCTTCCCAGTGCAGCTGCGTCGGCAGCCCTGGGGGCTCCTTCTGCTGCCCTGAGCCCGCAGAGCAGGGCAGCATTTGCTGATGCTCTGAGCCCTTCCTAAAGATCCTGTGGGGCTGCCTTAGACACCTGGGGCCAGGCATTCCTTCCAGCCTGGGCCACTTTGGCTTGGCTGGGGGCGGCCCCAGGGCAGGTGGCAGTGTGTGCAAGGGCGCTTTGTGACAGGCTGCAGCACGGTCACCGTGCCATGGAACGGAACCCGGTGTCCAAGGCCCCTTTGTGACACGTGGGAAATAGAAGCTTGCCCGGGTGCTCAGAGCACGTGACGGGACAGGACAGAGCAGTGCTGTGAGGAGCCCCCACACAGCGCACTCGTTCGTGTCCCACCCGGAGCTTTTCTGAGGCGTTGTTACTGCAGCTGACTGCGAGGCCAGACTGCAGGACTTGGTGACTCAGAACTTTTCCAAGGCATCTCCCATTCAGTGTCAGTGCCATCAAGTCCAGACCGTGGAATCTGGTCGCCTAAATTGTTAATGAGGAGTCTCCTGTCATTGTGGCAGGAGCCCTAAAGACCAAAGTGCAGGACTTCCTGTCCTGCAGCCTTCCTGAGGCTTCCCTGTCGCAGGTGCCTTGAAGGCACAACTGCAATTGTTGACTTGGCGATATCCTGAGGCATCTTTCTAGAAGGTGCCGTCAAGGCTGGGTGGTGGAATGGCGGACAGATTTCTCAGCCCTTTCAAAGTGTTCAGGGGGAAAAAAAAGAATGACCCTGGAGCTGCCCAAGCACAACAGCCTGAAGATCTGGAACAGATCCAGACACTGAAGGATGGTGAGTAGCAGAGCTGGGCCACAGGGCTGATGGCTACAGCCAGCTTGGCCCCATCCCATCCTATCCCATCCCATCCCATCCCATCCCATCCCATCCCATCCCATCCCATCCCATCCCATCCCATCCCATCCCCTGGGGACATGCCCACAGACAGGATGGAACAGGGGCTGGGCAGACACCCCGCAGTGGCCATGCTCCATCCCCTGGGCCATCCCGGTGCTCTCCCAGCCTGGGGAGCGCAAGGCTGGGCTGTGTTCTCCGGCCTCTCCCGCAGCCCCTCAGCTCTGGCTGCGCTCGCTCTTTGCCAGATGCAGCCCTGGACAAGATACAAGAGCAGGAACCCGGCCCTGGCCGCTTCCGCCAAACCCTGAAGGTACCTGCAGCCACCCCCACCTGGGCTGGGCCTGCTGTCCCTGCTCAGCCCAGCACCATGCTTGGAGCATGCCATGCAACGTCCCTGCCTTCCCTGTCCTTTGTTCTGCTGCAGAGGTTACGGAAGTTCCTGCACATTCGGCGTAGGAAGACTGGCACCTCAGCAGCTGAGGGTACAGCCCACCCTGACTCAGGGCTGACCGAGCTCCAGGCAGACCCTCATGCCGGCCCAGATACGGCTCAGCGCTCACAAGACTTTGACACCTCAGTGACTGAAAGCTGGGCAAAGGCTCTTCTCACAGCAATGACGGAGGATGTGGCCATCACAAACAGTGACATTGAAGACACTGAGGACATCTCAAATACTGGCACCATGCCCACTCCCATTGTGATTCATGCTCCCACTATGGATTTTTTTGAGGACACTGCTGTTCCTTCTCAGCAGCAGGTAAGCAGCCCAAGGCCAGGCCTGGAGGCCTGCCAGGACCGTGTGTCCCCTCAAGCCATGGTCACTGAGGCCCCTCAGCCTTTGAGTCCAGCACAGTGTGGCAGGAAGGGAAACACTTCTTGGGGGAAGCTGGGCAAGTTGCTGCCTTGGACAGCACTCAAAATCTCCCCCATGCCTCCTCCAGGTGCCAGCCATTGTGAGGAGCATCCACCAGAGGCTGGTGTCCCATGTCACTGTGGATGCCAGGCTGAAAAGTGACATTGTGAGGCTGGCTGAAGAACACCCTGCGGATGTGGTGCTGACCCTGCTGCGCTGTGCCCCAACGTGTGACAGGTACGGGGCCCACGTGCCTGCACAGCTTTGGGGCCCATGGCCCTGCACAGCCTGTGCTATGGGCTCTGCCAGACAGGCAGAGAGGTCCAGCACCCTGGGGCCCCTCTGTTTCCCGAGCCTGCTGCCAATGCTCCCTCCCTGCCCCTCAGGGCACCGGGGCTCTGTCACCTGGGCCCCCACAGCTGCACAGGGCACGGTACTGGGACTGAGATGCCCCTGACACAGAGCTCTGATCCCACAGAGCTGCTGCAATGATATGGAGAACCATTGGCTCATCTGGACCAGCAATGGAGAAAGTGCTGCCAACACTGCTCTGCGTGATGGAGGATTGGCCACTGCACAGCGCATGCACCTCTGATGGGGATGACACAAATGTTTCTGCCCTGGCTGTGAGTTTCTGGATTTGGCCTCCTCTTGCCCCTCGGTCTCCTCCCCAGCAGCTCTCCATCCTCTCCATGCCTCAAGTGCTGGGCTGAACCCTGGGCTAGGGGCAGGCTCAGGGGGCACCAGGCCCGCTGCTCCTCCTGCATCTGCCCTTGGGCCCTGCCCCATGGACACCTCAGCACTGAGCGCTGTCTTGGGCTGCTTCTTTTGCAGGCAACTCTGGTGATCTGGGTGATTGTGCCTGAGTGCCACAAGGCAATGATCCCATATTCTGGGCACCTGTTTGTGGCTCTGCTCTTCCATGTTGCCATCACCACACAGCAGATGCCACCAGAGGAAGTCGATACCTTCTGGAGAGCATGCCAGGAGGAACACCACCTTCCTAGCAAGTCCAACAGGTCCCAGTCCTCCTGGCCTTCCCATGCCCTTGTGGCCAGTGCCAGTGCTCCCAGTGTGACCTGGGCTTTGCTCTGCACACAGGTTTGCAGTGCAGGCCATGAAGGCTCTGCTCTGCCGACTGCGCTGTGACAATGAGGTGATGGCTATGGAGCGCAAGCGTGGTTGGAAGATGCTGCTGTGTGCTGACACCCAGCACTATGCTGTGGGTCTGCTGGCCAGGTGAGACCCCCTGCTCCTCACTGCCCCTGGCATTTGTGCCCTGTGCCCCACTCAGTCCCTGTGGTCATGGGCCAGAGAGCTTCGTCACTGAGGGACAGCCAAGGAGACTGGAAAAGGTTGGGAGAGGAGGGTGCCCAAATGAGCTGCCTCATAAAGCGCCTACATCTCTTCCAGGGATGCTGGGGAAAGACCAGACCTCTGTGAGTCAGTCCTGGGAGATGTTTAGCACACTCACCTCAGGGTCTTGGTGTCTTTTTCTCCTCTTCCAGGGAGATGTTCCGTATCTTTATCCCCTTGTGTTCCCTCATTGCGATCCATCTACTCAAGCGACTGCACAGAGAAGAGCCACGCTGGGATCTGCCCTTCCTGGCATTCTTTGTGGAGGTGAGCCTCAAGGCCAGCGCTGCCTGGCTGAGCTGCCTCCCAGCTCTCTGCCCTCTCACAGCCACAGCTGCCTGGGACGGTGCCCACGCCCTGTGCTGCTGCCTGGGCCCAGCCCTGTGTGCTTCTGAGCTCCTGCTGGCCAGCTCCCCTGTCACTGCCCTGTGCCTTTCAGGTCTTTCAGTGCCTAGACTTGAGGAAATGTGGTGACAGCACACTGGAGATCATGTCAAGGCACCTGCAGAGTGAGTGCAGGGAGCGGCGGCGCCTGGCGCTCAGAGGCCTTGTGGTGCTCAGCAAGGATCCCTTGAGGGTGAGAAGGGGGCAGCAGCTGAAGTTGTATGAGCAGTGTGGGGTTGGGGAATGCAGTTCATTTGTCTTGGCTGGGCTTCAGGAGCTGAGGCAGCTGCTCCCAGCTCTCCTGCCTCACCTGCCCCAGTGCTTTGGCTCAGGCCTTTGGCCTGTGGGCCCTGCAGCTGCAGGGTGGCCTTGCAGTGCCAGGGCGGTGGTGGCGGTGCAGCTGTCCGTGGCATTCCAGCACTGCCTTGTGTTCCACACAGGCCAGAAGAATGTGCAGTCTGTCTAAAAACCTTGTGGAGCTCTTGGGTGATGCAGAAGGATATGTTGTCAGCATGACTCTCTCTGTGCTCACAAATATACTTGAGAACGAACACATCCTGATATCCAGCACCACTGCCCCGAAGCTGGCTGAGGCACTCCTGCCGCTCTTTGACTGTGTAAGGCTCTTGTGTCCCCTGCCATGGGCACTGGTTGCTGCCCAGAAATTTTGTGGATTTTCAGGCCTTTGCCCAGATGGGCTCGGAGAAGTTGGTGCTGAGGTATTTTCCTTTTTTCCAGGAGGACATCGATATGCAGCTGCTCTCCCTAAATCTCTTCTTCAAGGTGATGGACTTGGTAGTGAACAAAAGAAAAAAAACTCTGAAGAAGATTGTGAGCCAGAGCCTGCTGCCACTCTTCTTTCATTGCCATGATGAGAACAAGCGCGTGGCAAAGGTGAGGTTTTGAGTTATGCTGGTGCATACCTGGAAAGGGGTCTCGGATGTCTCCTTGTTGGCTTCTCCCAGGCTCAGCTTTCTGCTCCTGGCCTTGGCACAGGGATGCAAGTCCTTTTCTTGGGCTGCGGTAGCAGCTCCACATCTGTGCTCCTCTCCAGGCCTCTCGCGAACTGCTGCTTTGTGTGGTAGAGTTCCTGAAGAAGAGGAAGCTCAAGCAACTACTTGAGAGGGAGAAGATGTTGAAGTTTGCCAACTGCCTGGTAAGGAGGGCCTGGAAGCCACAGCCTCAGCCTGGAGAAGGCCCCTGAGGGTGGCGCTCAGTGTGCGGGGCCGGGCAGCTGTGCCCCTGCCCGCTGCTGCAGCCAGAGGCCGCGCGGGCTCTGCTCCAGGCTCCCGTGGACCCCAGCTGGGTGCCCATGGAGCGCCGGCCCGGCGGGGCTGCGGGCCGGCACCACGGCTCCCCGGGCAGCAGCTGGCCCTCTGCCCCCTGCCCTCGGGAGCCCTTGGCCAGCGGCTGCTGGCCGCGCCTCAGGCCTGTGCGGCCAGGGGAGGCCGGGGCTGGGCGCAGGCAGCGCCTGGCCCAGGGGCTGAGCCCGCGCCAACCCTTCCCTCCTGCCGCTCTCTGCAGCTGGCAGAGGACAGGAGCAGAGCGGCCGAGCACCTGCGCCAGGCCCTGCACTACCTGCGGAGCCCACAGGAGCCCCTGCGAGAGGCGGCCGTCAGATTCATAGGTGAGCCACGAGCCCGGGCTCCCTCCCCGGCCCGGCCCGCCGCAGCTCGGCCCCAGCCCCGCCTGCTGCCCCGGCAGCGCCAGCCGGGCCCGGCGCCGTGGAGCCCCGCCCGGCCTGGGCATTGCTGCTGCCGCCCTCTGGCAGCCGTGCCCTGGGGCGGCAGCGTGCGGCAAGGGCCGGGCTAAGCCCTGCCGGGCCAGCAGCCCGTGTGGCCACAGCGCCGGCAGCGCCGCCGGCAGGGAGCTGTGCCGCTGGCGCCCTGACAGGCTCTGTGTTCACAGGGTCTGCCAAGGTACTCATGAGGGGCCAGAAGGAAGAGCTCGAGGTCCTCAATGAGGGTGAGTGCTGGAGCGGGCTGACAGCGGGGGCTGGCGAGGGGAGCTGCAAGCCCTGCCCAGCTGCGGCAGGCTTCGCTCCCTCTGCGGACGAGGGGTGGCGTGGGCAGAGCACCGTGAGATTTCAGGGACACGGCCAGGGGCTTTGTGAGCAGCCCTTTGTGGCTGATCCTGCTGGCCCCTCCTCTCTTGTGGCCTATCCAAGAGCTGACTTGGACAATCACTTGGCGTGAGGTTCTCCTAGGATTCCTGCAGACGTGGGCCCTAACTGTGGCCATTTTCCTCTCTGTTTAAGCCATTCACACCCAGAAGAAAGTCAGTTTATCCCACTGTAGCAGGAATATTCAAGCCCAGTTTACAAGCAGAGCTGAAGAATTAAGTTTATCTTCAGGATCCAGTGAATCAGTGACCCAAGAACAGCATCAGGAGACACTGAAGAGGACGCCATCTCCCATTGCCACTGGAGTTCCAGGCACAGATGATGATTGGCACAGCTGAGCTTTTGGGACACTCCTGTGGCTTCAGCCCTCTCCCTGCCTGTAGATAGATCCCTCCCTCCAGCTCTCTCACCGTGTCCATCCCCTTTTGTTCCGTTCCAGCTCATCCCTTTGCTTTGCCTTATATTAATAAACAGTTTGGCATCTTCACTTTGCCTGCATCCCTGTGGAGCTGAAGCAAATCCGGGACCCTGGGACACACAGGCCCCTGCTGCCGTTCTCTGCCACGCCGTGTTTTGTGCACGGACCCAGAGGAACGGGGGCAGGTCAGGATGGAAAGGTCCCTGTGCTGAAGGTGCAGTTCCACAGCACCGTGCAGTTCCAGATCTTGCTGAGCACACTGAAGGCCAGCAGTGGGACAAGGAGCCTGTGTGTGTCAGGGACCAAAGTTGTGTGTAAGGCCCTGCCATATTTGGTCCCCTGTTGTGCACATCAACAAGATAATGAAGAGCAGAGAACGAAGGCAACCTTATGGTTTACCTGGTGGAAATTTGACCCTTAAGGGAAACAATGGACGGGTCAATCAATGGGAAGTAAACCTGTGAAAGATAAAAAATGGAGCTGTGGTTGGCATGGAGGTGGTATCACAGGTCGCAGCAGCCTCATCTCACGCACTGGCCAAGCATGAGATGAAGTCAGAACTGGAAAAACTCCACTCCAGAGAAGGAGATATCAGGCCTGATACTGGGGTAGAGGGACGAGAAGGACAAAATGCACACCCTCTTGATGGAGGGGATGCCCTGAATGTGGGTGGCCTGCCCCTTCCACTGAAGCACCATGCTCCATCTCCTGCTGCTGCTCAGTGGCTTTTCACCATTCCAGGGGTTGTACATATTCTTTGCAACAGCAACTGATATAACAAAACTTAATTTCCAATCACAAGAGCATTTCAGACATTCCACATGGGAATCCTACAGAACCTGTAACACCCTTGTATTTAAAAGAGCCAACCTGAGTATGCTCTGAAGCCAGCTGAGAGGGATTCCATGGCAAGCATCCACGGAGGGCAAAGGAGCTTGGAATGCTGGAAGCTTTCAAGAATAGCTTCCTGAAAGCACAGCAGCGCTCCATCCCTGCACAGGATGAGGAAGAGGGCAGCAGCAGAGAGCATCCGGGCTTAGCAGGGAGCTCTGGCTGTGCCTGAGGGCAAATGAAGCAGCAGCACGGTGCCCGAGACTCGGACACGCGGCCGTGCCGGTGCCCGCAGCGCTGCCAGGCAGTGCCAGGATCCCGGCTGTGCTTCTGCTCCCGACAAGTGAGGAACGGCAGCCCCAGGCTCAGAGCAAGCCAGAAAGCCAACCAAGGGAGAGCAGAGGGAGGGCACCCTGCCAGTCTCTCTTGGACATGGCCACAAAACAGCCCCTGCAGCTTCTTCCTCCGCCTGTGTTTGGGCTGTGCTGGTGGCAGAGCCAGCCAGGTTGGGCTCTGTGTTCCAAAGCCTGTTGGGAGCGGGCATGAAAAGCTCTTTGTGCACATCAAAGAGTCCTGGAAGGTGCTGGCAAGAGCATCCTGCAGGAACAGGGCGCTGGTCCCTGGCCAGGACCAGCCTGGTTTTGGTGCCGTGAGCACAGGCAGGAGTTGAGGCAGGTGAAGAGGCAGTGGGCAGCTTGTGTTTGTGGAGGGCCTGGGGCTGCACGCACTCTGAACCTGCACCTGGAAACTCACTTGGGGCAACAGGAGCTAGAGCTGGTGTGGCTGTCCTGAAAGGACCTGAAGTCATTCAGCCTTGCCAGCGTTTCTTAAGGGTGTGTTGATGCTCCTCAGGAAAGCTGCACATTTGGGGAAACACCTTTGGAGGAAAGGGGCTTGCTTCTCAAGGAAAGTGCTTCCCAGGGAGCTCCCAGTGAGTAAGTTGCGAGTGTCACCTTTGGCTCTCTGTGCTCCTTTCAGTCCTTGAGGCCCGTTGCATTTGGCAGAGGGGCAGAGGAAGGGAGAAGGCAGTGAAGAATGAGAAAACAATTCCAGCACGGAGTAAGAGCTTTGGACAGAGACCAAGTGTTGCCAGCAGTTGCTCCAGGTGCTCCTGCCATCAGCCCCCAATGCAGGTGGGCTTTGGCTCCCTGTGGCACAGAAGCCCCCCGGGGGCACAGGTCTCTGGGGCAGGAGACGGGCACCAGCGCTGCCAGGGCTCGGGGGGTGGCAGCTCTGCTTGGGCGGGGACTCTGCCACAGCTGCTGCTGTCAGCGCTGCCCGGGCCCCAGGGCTCAGAGCAGCATTCGTGCCCGGGCCCACACGTTCCTTGTGCGTGTCACACCCGCGGGTTTAGGAGTGGCCATGGGCCAGGATGTGTCCCAAGGAGGCCGTGCCAGCTTTCCTGGAAGGCCCCGGGCCCTTCCCAGTGCAGCTGCGTCGGCAGCCCTGGGGGCTCCTTCTGCTACCCTGAGCCCACAGAGCAGGGCAGCATTTGCTGATGCTCTGAGCCCTTCCTAAAGATCCTGTGGGGCTGCCTTAGACACCTGGGGCCAGGCATTCCTTCCAGCCTGGGCCACTTTGGCTGGGCTGGGGGCGGCCCCAGGGCAGGCGGCAGTGTGTGCAAGGGCCCTGGGTGGCACGCTGCAGCACGGTCACCGTGCCATGGAATGGGACAGGGTGTCCAAGGGCCTTTTGTGTGTCGTGTGGTGACATAGGAGCTGGCGGTGACAAGAGCGGGCCACAGTGCTCGGAGCACGCGACGGGACAGGACGGGACAGAGCGGTGCCGTGAGGAGCCCCCGCACAGCACGCTTGTTTGTGTCCCACACGGAGCTTTTCCGAGGCGTTGTTCCTGAAGCTGACCTCTAGGCAGGGCTGCAGGCCTTGGTGGCCCGTCGCCTTCCAGAGGCATTTGTCTTGCAATTAGCCATTATTCCAATCAGTGACATGGAGCAGTGACTCCTGACAGTGCCCAAGCTGGCCTCGGTGGAGGAGCAGGAAGAAGAGCCTGAACCTGACACAGCACTGGTGACCGAGGAGGTTGTGCCAATCCAGGTGCTGCAGGAGGGTGAGTGGCAGAGCTTGGCCACAGTCTGGTGCCTGCAGCCAGATTAGCACCATTAACACCTATTGACACCCATCCCATCCCCTAGGGACACTCCCATGGACAGGATGGAACAGGGATGAAAAAGTTAGGGAGCAGAGTCCCCCGAGAGTGCCAAGGTAGCCTGGGCGGAGGAGCAGGAAGAAGAGCCTGAACCTGACCCAGCAGTGGAGACTGAAGAGGTGGTGCCATTGAGCCACTGCAGGAGAGTGAATGGCAGAGCTGGGCCAAAGTGCTGATGGCTGCAGCCAGCTTGGTCCCATCCCATCCCATCCCATCCCATCCCATCCCATCCCATCCCATCCCATCCCATCCCATCCCATCCCATCCCTGGTTGTCAAAGTTTGTATTTGAAAGAGTTTGGACTTGAAGGTCCAAGGTTGGATTTGGTGGTGAACAGTTGGACTTATTGGTCAAAATTTAGATTTGATGGTCCAGGGTTGCATTTGGTGGCAACACTGGAATACCATGGAATAACAGCATTCTAGGGGTTGGGAGTTTAGAGTCATTTGCTTCCCCTCACAACTTCCCATCAACACTGGCAATCCATGGAATAACAGCATTCCGGGCATGGGGAATTTGGAATCCTCCTGTTCCCCTCACAAATTCCCATGGAATCATGTCATTCTGGGCGTTGGGAATTTATCAAAATGGCACCTTTGGTGCTCCAAAACGGACACATGTGTGATGGCATTGGATACTACAGGTGGGAAGGAAAACTGGGAATGGCTCCGGCAGCTCCACAATCTCCACCAAGCTCAGCATCCTGTCCCGAGAACTCTACAACTCAGGACTGCACCAAAAAACATGGAAAAATCAAGGCACTCAGGCGCACATTGGAAACAAAGTGTAACTGTTCATACTTTGCTTGCTTTTTATATTTTTAAGAGAATTTCCCTTGTTTTTTACTTTTCTCCCTGCTTTCCCCTTTTTTTTCTTTCTCTCCACCCTTTTTTAAAATTTTCAACATCTTTTAATTTTCAACCCTAAAAATTCCCAGCAACTCAAGGGAAGAAACCAAACAACCCATGAAACCAAAGCAGTTTTTATCTCCAGGATAACACATAGCAAAATAAAGTTTTTTGAATTGTAAAATAAAACACTAAACTTTCATTTCCCAAAAAATCTACAAAGAAGAAATATTCAGAATCTCGAAACTTATTTATTACAATTGTTATTACTACTTTATTGTTATTAATATTATTCTTATTAATATTAAAATTCCTCCTTTTTTGAAATCCTTTTCCTGTTCTTTTATTTTTTAATTTTTAGTTCAGGAATGAAGATGGGCAAAACCAGCACAGCATGAACAGGAGGCAACTTCCAGTCCAGTCAAAAAGGAAAAGTAGGATTCTCTTTGAAAAAAATCCAGTAACATTTAAAAAAACCTCTAAAATGTTCCTGAATAAAATAAAAAAACTTGGGCCCTCCCAGGCCCTGGTAACCTGTTGTGTTGGAATTTATCCTATTGCACCTCCAGGTTATTCTTCACAAGTGGATTAATTTGGAATTTTATCCTTCTTTTTCCCCATTTTTCCTTCTAAAAACTCTTTTTTTCCCCAGTTCCTTTGTGCTTGTTTCCACCGAGTTCTCCTCATTTCCAGTGCTATATGGGATTTTCTGGATCTGGATTGTGTCCTGCTCTCTCCTTGGATCCCAGCCCCCTGAAATCCCCAAAAAATATCCCAAAAAACCTCAGAAGACTGAATCACCATATCACCACTGTCATTAGAGTGTTCCTAGAGAAGTGGGCAGAAAATTTGGGATGAACATTCCCTATCCAGCAGACCCATGAATTCCTGAAACGTGGAGGTGGGAAAAGCTAAAATCAGGATCTTGCCTTTCCAGGAGCGTTTTTGAACCTGGTTTTATTCATTATCTCGTTGATGTGCACAACAGGGGACCAAATATGGCAGGGCCTTAGACACAACTTTGGTCCCTGACAAACACAGGCTCCTTGTCTGTGGTAGACTAGGGACAGGCGTTCGGAAGATTTCGGGCTGTAACGGAAAATTACAGGAATCCTTCTACCCCCCTCCCCATAGATAAGGATCACCCTTGGAATGTAGCCAGACGTGTAGCCCCCCTAACCTATGCATGCCAGTAACTTTCCACTCCACACTAACCCTAGAAAGTATAGCCAAACCCCTGTCTGACGTAGAGAGACCCCTTAGTCCATAAATACCCTTAAGACCCCTCAATAAACGCCTTTAACCGTCCACCACATTGGTGTTAGCGTCCGTTATTGGCCACAAGGGATCCCACAGAGGAGATCGCAGTGCTGGACTCTGAAACCAGGTCATCGCGGCCTTCACAAGAAGGCAACATAGTGGTGCCGAAACCCGGGAGCGACGAGTCCGGGCAACGGGAGTCCTCCTGGCCAGGGGACAGCACTCAACGCCGGAACGGCTATAGCGAAGAAGGGGGACGCCCCAGGACCCGCGATTCGTATGGAAGCGATAGCGAAGGTCGTAAGTTTGATACATATGCAATGGGGAATCAAATGTGATCTCAGGAATTTTAATCTCGCTTTAACGAGACTCCTAGAGTTTGGGGTCATTTCTCGACCCATAGATATATTGCACTCTGAGGTGTGGCAGAAATGTACTGTCGCGCTAGCAGAGGACACAAAAGCCACAGGCAGCAGCAAAAGCCTGAAAGCGTGGGGGAAGGCAGAAGCAGCCCTACGCAAAGCATTAGAAGAACGGGAGACGTGGAATGCTGCGCGCTCCTGTTAGTTAATCACGCCACAGCTGGGGGAGGGGGCGATAACGCGAAACCCCCCTGGTGACGACCCGATTGAAAGCGGGGAGACAGGGGGGCTGGGCGCATCCCATCCCTCCTCCAGCCCGAAGCCCCCGGAGCCCTCGGAGCCCCCGGGGGACCCCGTGACCCCTTCGGGGGACCCGCCGGGGCCCAGACCACCTCCAGAGCCCCCCGGGGTGCCCGCGGACCCCTCGCCCAACCCTTCCCCGCCGATAGCTGACTTAGCGCAAGAAGCGGAGGGACTCGCACAGTCCTTTTGGGAGGGGTTGGCGGCAGAAGCCCGAAATATTGAGAGGGCTGGCGCGCGGGCGAGCGGCGGAGGGGATCTGCCGCCCTACCCGTTTGAATATGGCGCGGGTGGCCGGGAGGAGGGGTGGAGCCCGCCGGCCCGCGGCAGGAAGAACCCAGAACCGCGGCCAGCCGCGAACACGCATGCGCGGGAAACCAGCGCTGAGCCCATGCCCGGCCGAGAGCTGTGGATCCCAGCAGACGCGCATGCGTGGGGGTGCGACAGAGAGCGGGCACTCGCTCGGGAGCCGCGCCCACTGCTGCCACCAAATATGGGAGAGATCCCTCCCTGCGGGAGGCAGGGCGAGCCCAGGGGGCGGCACCGGCAGCGGCATCAGCACCGCCCCCGAGGGGAGGAGCGGGGCCATAGCCGGACAAAACGGCAGCAGAGACTGGAAGTATATTGGCAGTCAACTTCCGACTCTGAAGGGAGCCACAGCTCCCCGGATCGCTCTGCGGAGCCCACCGAGTCCAGCAGCGACTCGGAAGCAGAGAAAACAGAATCAATGCGGTTTCGGACGAAACCAATTAAAACTTTTAACACAACCGGGAACCAGCCCCAATACGAACTCACCGACTGGGGTAAAATCAAAATCGAATGCGCGGAATGGGTATCCGCAGCATCGGTGCATGCCTTCCCGGTGAGAATTACGGGACCCCAGGGGAACCAGCAAAGAACGTATACTCCCGTTAATTCCAAAGACGTTCAAACAATAGTAAAAGCTATCTTGGAAAAAGGAATTAACTCAGGGGTGGTTTCCACTCTCGTGGATGGTCTTTTTAGCAATGATGATTTACTCCCTTTCAATATAGTGCAAATAAGCCGTATGCTTTTTGATGGGGCGGGTTTGATAATATTTAAACAGGAATGGACAGACCAATGTGCAACCATGCTCGCTCAGATGGCGGGGGAAGGGCAGCCACTCCACGGGTCGAGTTTATCTAGGTTGTTGGGGAAGCACGACGAAGTGGCCACACCCCAGCAACAAGCTGCCCAGCTCCGGATCGAGGAAGTCAGGGCGACTTCCCGGGCGGCCAGAGAAGCTATATGCGCCGCATCCAGGGTGGTGGCCAGACCGACACCATGGTCGACCATCAAACAGGGGGAGAGTGAAAGCTTTACACAATTTGTTGACCGCCTTCAGGCTGCGGTGGACTCTTCTAATCTACCCGCTGTCGCAAAAGGCCCGGTGGTAACTGACTGCCTTCGGCAACAATGTAACACCGTAACCAAAGATATATTGCGCTCCCTACCAGCCGGGGCCAGCCTAGCTGACATGATTAAACATGTTGTGAGGGAAGAGCAGGTGGCCCCACTTCAGGCAACCGTACACACCCTAACCAGTGTGATGGCCTGCTTCAAATGTGGTCAGTCAGGTCATGTTGCGGCTAACTGCCCCCAGCCGGCACAGCGTCCCCAGGCAACACCCTTGCCCCAACAGCGCCCCAGAGGGACCTGCTGGAGCTGAGGGAAGAGAGGTCACCTCGCTAGGGACTGTAGATCCTGGCCCCGGGGAAACGGGAGAGGGGGGGGGCGTGCGGGCCATATTCAGCCCCCTCCCACTATGGATGCGAGACGGCCCATCTATGCCAACCCACAGTGGGGCAGGGGATCCTCATACCCTATGCTCCCACAGGAGGCAGTCAGTATCGCACCCTCGCCAGTGATACAATGGCAGAGCTATGCAGTACCACCAACTGTACCCTCACACCCCCCATCATCACAAGCCACGCAAGCGCTACAGGACCAGCAGGGGACGCCCCAAACCGGGACCCCTGGGTGGCCCTGGCCATGAAAATAGGGAAGGAACCCCTGAGGGTGAGGGGGACATGCCGCCTCTATGGCAGTCAGGACCCCCACATCGTAGGACTTCAGTTTTGGGTAGACACGGGATCAGACTGCACAATTCTCCCCCAGTCGCATTGGCCCAGACATTGGCGGTTTAAGGAAGTTCCCCCAGTGAACGGGGTGGGGGGACAAACCCGGGTGTGGAAAAGCACCCTTGTTATAGCTGGTGGCTATAACACTTCACACAAACAAGGGACCAGAACAGACAGTAGCAATTTACCCCTACATTTTGCAAAACTCTCCACCACTAATAGGAAGGGACGTCCTTGCTATGTTAGGAGTCAAGATTACAAATTTATCATGAGGGCCACTGCTGTACACCCTCAGCTGCCGATCAAATTGACTTGGAAATCATCAGATCCTATTTGGAGGGACCAGTGGCCTTTGTCAGAGCCTCGAGTGGCAGCTTTGCTGGAATTGGTCAACCGTGAACTGCAAAAGGGTCACATAGAACCCTCCACCAGTCCATGGAACACCCCTGTGTTTGTAATCCCCAAAAGGTCTGGAGAGGGTTATCGTCTCGTCCACGACCTGAGAGAAGTGAACAAGACGATTCGACCCATGGGTCCAGTCCAGACACTGCTACCCATGAATTCAGCTATCCCTGAAGGACAGCCGTGCGCAGTACTGGACATCAAAGACTGTTTCTTCTCGATACCCCTGCATCCAGACGACAGAGAATGCTTTGCCTTTTCCGTCGTGTTTCCAAACGGTAATCGGCCTAACCTCCGTTTCCAATGGAGGGTGCTTCCACAGGGCCTAGTGGACAGTCCGGTTATCTGCCAGATCACCGTGGACAGAGCACTGATGCCAGTCCGACATTCCTACCCTGCCACAACCATCATCCAATACATGGACGACATCCTAGTCGCTGCACCATCGACGAGCCAGGTGGACCACCTGGTGTCTGCGATCACAGAAACCCTCCGGGCCAACGGCTTTGAGATCGCAAGCGCAAAGGTCAAGAGAGGACCCTGCGTGACCTTCCTGGGAGTGGGGATCACAAGCTCCTACGTGACTCCTCCCAAGGTAAGGATCAACCGGGATATCAGGACGCTTCACGATGTGCAATGCCTGGTGGGATCGCTGCAGTGGGTCCGCAATGTCGTCCTGATCCCCCCCGAGGTCATGGACCCCTTATATGACCTCCTGAAGGGACAACACCCCTGGGAACCCAAGGAGCTGACACCACAAGCGGCGAGCTCCCTCGATTTCATCGATCAGCAAACGTCCACTGGCACGCTGGCCAGGTGGAACCCGGCCATGCCCCTGGACTTATACGTCCACTTCACGCCAAAGGGCAGAGTGGGGGCACTGGCACAAGGGCCTTCTGAAAAGGCCCGGCCGATCCAATGGGTGGTCCTCGGGAGACCTGCTCGTGCATTCTCCCCAGGAGTCGAATGCGTCGCTAACCTCATCAGGAAAGTCAGGAAACTCGCCCTGAGACACCTAGGAACTGAGCCAACGAGAATACACCTTCCCTTTCGCAAGCAACCGTCTGCAGAGTCACCCGCAATTTCAGAGCACCTAGCCCTTGCTCTCACCGGCTTTGGAGGAGAAATCTCCTACTCAGCAAAACCGCCCTGGACTCGGCTGCTGACCATCGTCGACATAGACATACCACCAAAGGTCAAGGACCGACCGCAGCCAGGACCAACAGTCTTCACGGACGCTTCCTCCACGACTTCTACGGCAATGGCAGTGTGGCAGGCAGGAGAGCAATGGCATTGCATCAAAGCATGTGACCCCACACTGTCAGTGCAGCAGCTGGAAGCAGCAGCAGTGGTCTTAGCGTGCGGACTTTTCAAAGATGAACACCTCAATATAGTAACAGACTCTATATTCGTAGCGAGGCTTTGCCTAGCCATGGCAGGACCGGGTGTGTCAACATCTACAGCAGCCCTAATGCTGGAAGAAGCGCTCTCTTCATGACAGGGCACCGTATCCATCATCCACGCCAACAGCCACGACCCAATCAAAGGTTACTTCCAGATAGGCAACGACAAGGCGGACGCCGCAGCAAAAGGCGTATGGACGTTGCAGGAAGCTCGTCAGCTGCATGAATCACTCCATATCGGGGCCAAGGCCCTGGCGAAGAGATGCGGGATTTCAACAGCGGACGCAAGGCATGTGGTGGCCACCTGTCCTCACTGCCAGAAGTCACCCCTATGGACCAGTGGGATCAACCCGAGAGGTCTCAAGCCTTCACAAATCTGGCAGTCAGACTTCACCTTGTGTCAACTGCTGAAGCCCCGAGCGTGGCTTGCCGTGACGGTGGACACTTTCAGCGGAGTGATCGTGGCCACACAGCACCCCAAAACTAACTCTAAAGCCACAATTCAGCACTGGCTGACAGCCATGGCGTGGCTTGGCATCCCCAAGCAGATAAAAACTGACAACGGTTCCAATTTCACCTCCAAACCAGTGCAAGAATTCGCCTCTAAATGGGGCATCACATTAGTACAGGGTATCCCGTATAACAGTACCGGACAGGCCATAGTAGAGCGGGCGAATCAGACCCTGAAAACCAGGCTGGAGGTGTTGGCAAAAGCAGAGGGTTTTGCCAATTCTATTCCCCCGGGAGATCAGGCACGCATACTAGCAACTGCTTTGCTAGCACTGAATCAATTTCCCAGAGGGGATGAAACAAACAGCCCCGTCCAAAAACACTGGGCCACCAGAGCGCTAGAGGAAGGCCCACAGGTTGCAATTAGAAATGAGCTAGGTGAATGGGAACAGGGCTGGAGGTTGATGCTCACGGGACGAGGGTACGCAGCTGTCAAAAAGGACGGCGAAATTAGGTGGTGTCCACTTAGGTCAATCAAGCCCGACCTTCACAGTGGGCGGGACAAGACTGATGAGAACTGTGAGTTTCTATTTACAGTACATGCTTGTGGGCCGTCCCCGGGATGCGTACGTTCCCCTCCCAGAGGAAAGTGACAGCCCACCGAGCCGCCGGACAGCACCTGAGAGACCCACACGGGCGAGACCCAAGCAACCACGATGTTTCTGCGTGATCATGCTATTGGGGCTTGTCACCGGAGGGCAAGCCAGCCCAGACTACTACCCTCATCAGCCCTTCAGGTGGGTCATGCAACATGTTGCTGGTGACAAGGTGCTCAGAGTCATCACCACGCCGAACACTCCATCCTTCGTGCTTCCCATCACCGACCTGTTTCCAGAACAACAAAAGGTAGACCCCTATTCTTCACACGCCACGCACATGTACCTATCTTACTGGTGCCCAGCCTCAAACCCAGGAAAAGGTTATTGCAATCGCCCAGGGTGGGGATACTGTGGACACTGGGGCTGCGAAACAATAGTTACAGACGCCAGGCCGTCAGGACCTGGGTGGGACCCACAAGAGCCTGACAGATTCCTACAGTTCACCTGGGCACCCACAGGTTGCAAAACACCCGTCTTCCTCCAGGGAAGTTTCTATCGAAACCAACATAAAGTCCCCAAATTCCGGAAATGCACTCACTATAACATGACAGTTTTGCAGCCGAATCACCCTAGCTGGGCCGTGGGCAAAGCATGGACAGTAGTCCTTCAAGGGTCAGGAAACTGGGTGAATGTGCGAATTACCAGACTCCAACCGTCAGCACCCAGAGCAGTTGGGCCCAACAAAGTGATCAAAAGCACACAGAAAGGGAGAAACATGACCTACCCCAAAGCCCTACCCACAAGGGTCACCGGCGTCCCGACTGGCGATGAGGAAGCCTTCCAGATAGGCCAATCAGCCAGCTCAGGCTCAAACCCAATCCTTCGCATGTTAGAAGCTACCTTTTTATCCCTGAATGAATCTAACCCTAACCTAACCGACTCCTGCTGGCTTTGTTACGATGTTAAACCCCCCTTTTACGAAGGAGTCGCTTTAGATACCCCCTTCAGCTATTCCACAGCCGATGCCCCTCACCAGTGCAGATGGGACACACCCCGCAAAGGAATTACCCTGAGTCAAGTCACAGGTCAGGGCAGATGCTTCGGCAATGCAACCCTAGCTAAGCGGAAAGGCGACATCTGCACCGAAGTAGTTGAGCCCGACAGGAAGAATAATAAGTGGGTAGTCCCATCCACATGGGACTGGGATGTGTAGAAGAATAATAAGTGGGTAGTCCCATCCACTGGGATGTGGGTTTGCCAGAGATCTGGAGTAAGTCCCTGCGTGTCTCTTGCCAAATTCGATAACTCTAACGACTTTTGTGTTCAAGTTCTGATCGTCCCTAGGATCCTGTACCACTCAAACGAAGAGGTGTATCACCTTCTCGAAAATAACAACCGGCTCCACAAGAGAGAAATATTAACAGGTATAACTATCGCAATGCTGCTCGGCCTAGGAGCGGCTGGAACGGCAACAGGTGTCTCAGCCCTAGCAACTCAACACCAAGGACTGTCACAGCTGCAGATGACCATCGATGAGGACCTGCAGAGGATCGAGAAATCCATTTCCTTTCTAGAAAAGTCAGTCTCTTCGCTCTCAGAAGTGGTCCTGCAGAACAGGCAAGGACTGGATCTCCTGTTCATGCAGCAAGGGGGCCTGTGTGCTGCCTTGAAAGAAGAATGTTGTTTCTATGCTGACCATACAGGAGTCGTTACAGACTCCATGGCAGAACTCCGAAACAGACTGGCTCAGAGACAGAAAGACAGGGAAGCCCAACAGAACTGGTTCGAATCCTGGTTCAATCAATCACCATGGCTAACTAACCTAATTTCTACCCTAATAGGTCCATTGGCAATGCTGCTTTTAACTATTACCTTCGGGCCATGCCTGCTGAACAAGCTAGTCTCATTCGTTCAGGCCCGCCTAGAACGGGCTAACATCCTGTTCGTGGGACAGCCACAATTCCTGTGAATTCAACAGGGAACGCTGCCAGTCACGAGAGACTTGCCTGGCAGAAACTTACTCAGGTTTCCCAAGACCCTTTTCCCTAGTCAGATCTCAACTTCCTACCTCATTTTGGTGCCTATGTATAAGACTACTTCGTTCATTTGTGAAAGAGGGGGGGGAAGTGTGGTAGGCCAGGGACAGGCGTTCGGAAGATTTCGGGCTGTAACGGAAAATTACAGGAATCCTTCTACCCCCCTCCCCATAGATAAGGATCACCCTTGGAATGTAGCCAGACGTGTAGCCCCCCTAACCTATGCATGCCAGTAACTTTCCACTCCATACTAACCCTAGAAAGTATAGCCAAACCCCTGTCTGACGTAGAGAGACCCCTTAGTCCATAAATACCCTTAAGACCCTTCAATAAAGGCCTTTAACCGTCCACCACATTGGTGTTAGCGTCCGTTATTGGCCACAAGGGATCCCACGGAGGAGATTGCAGTGCTGGACTCTGAAACCAGGTCATCGCGGCCTTCACAAGAAGGCAACAGCTACCAGGGTAGGGAGGCTACCTGTGAAAGTCCGCCATGTAGATGCCCATGTCCCCAAGAGCAGAGCCAATGAGGACCCCCAAAACAGTGAGCAGGTAGACCAGACTGCAAAGATAGAGGTGTCAAAGATAGACTTAGACTGGCAACATAAGTTCCGAGCTCGATGGGCCCATGATGCCTCAGGCCATCAGGGCAGAGATGCCACCTATAAGTGGGCACGAGACTGAGGGGTGGATTTAACCATGGACAGTATTTCTCAGGTTATCCATGACTGTGAGACGTGTGCTGCCATCAAGCAGGCCAAGCGAGTGAAGCCCCTGTGGTACGGTGGGCAGTGGTCCAAGTACAAGTATGGGGAGGCCTGGCAGATTGACTCCATCACACTGCCTAAGACACGCCAGGGCAAGCGCTATGTGCTGACCATGGTGGAAGCCACCACTGGATGGTTGGAAACCTACCCTGTGCCTCATGCTACGACCCAGAATACCATCCTGGCCCTGGAAAAGCAAATCCTGTGGAGACATGGCACCCCTGAGAGGATTGAGTCGGGCAACGGGACCCATTTTAAGAACAGCCTTATCAATACCTGGGCCAAGGAACATGGTATTGAATGGATCTATCATATCCCCTACCATGCACCAGCTGCTGGGAAAGTTGAATGGTGCCGTGGACTACTCAAGACTACCCTGAAGGCACTTGGGGGGGACTTTCAGAAATTGGGAAATGACCTTAGCAAAAGCCACCTGGATGGTCAGCACCCGAGGGTCCACAAATCGAGCTAGTCCTGCCCAGTCTCAACCCCTGCACACAGTGGATGGAGATAAAGTCCCTCTACACATGAAAGGTATTTTAGGAAAGACTTTTTAGGTTACTCCCACCTCAGGCAAAGACAAACCCATCTGTGGGATTGTTTTTGCTCAAGGACCTGGTTACACTTGGTGGGTAATGCAGAATGATGGGGAAAGCCATTGTGTACTGTGGGAACTCAGCACATCGCTCCCGATGTCCAGAGTTGCCAGGAGAACCCTTGGAGGTCTCGGAAATCCTGGAATGTTGCCAAGAGTGCTTGGTGGCTTGATTTTCATCCATCCACAGAAGTGACAGCAGTTTGAGGACTTGAGAATCACTTTAGAGTGAAGGGTGTAAAAGGGACACATTTATACGGTGAAATATAGACTTTAAGGTTTTTGGTACAGGGGGGTTATGGAGACAAGATGGAGGGATCAGGGCGTGTCTCGTCCTTCTTCTTTCTTCTTCTTGTCTTCCATCTCCTGTGATGATGTTGGCACTTGGGGATTGGTTTATGGTGAAGGTGCACTTGCCAACATAGGTGAAAAGTATTGGAAAATAAAGGTAAATATCATGTATGTAGATTTTAGTATAAAAAGACATGACCGCCCCCTGAGAGTCAGAGTGCCCTTGGCTGCTTTGTAGATCAGACCTCTGTTGGGCAGACAGAAAATTTTGTAGATAAGAAACAATAAACAATCTGAAGACCGAAAAGCTGAAGAGTCCAGACTCGTCCTTTGAAACGCATGCCACCCAAGAACCACCCTACCCGTGTCCGGGCAGAGACAGACAGCCGGACCCGACATGTACCACAGGAAACCCAGTCATAAGTGAGAACTGTGTGTAAGGTTTCATTATGTGATGCAGATGGAAATAGAATAAGAGGTGGATAATGTCCTAGACTGCAATGCAAGATGCATTCCATTACCATCTTTATGGCAGATTATCTTTGTCAAGTGGGCATTTTGCCTTATCTCTCTCTTTGAGTGACCACATTCACTCCTCCCTGGGGAGGGGACATCTGCTGATAACAGACTATTGAATGTCACTGCACGACTGATAAGAACTATAACGTCCCATTGTGAGATGTTCCGCCCAGAGGGAGGAGCCAAGCATTGCTACCCAGATAGAATCCAGAGGTTTTGAGACACTAGCATGGCTTTCTCCACTGGATTCCCCAGAGGAACAGCAGCTGTGTCTTCTTCCACTGGATCCTCAGAGGAAGAATACATCCTTCTCTACAGGACCCCCTGCTCCAACAGGGAGCAGGACTGCAGCCACATTTCCAATTGGACTGCTACCAACACCTTGACCCACAGGGTGTCAGGTTGGGTTCTGACTCTCTCAGTGTTGTTCTAGTGTACTGCATTGTTTATTTTATCATTTTATTTTTCTTCCCTATTAAAGAACTGTTATTTCTTGCTCGTGTATTTTTTTGCCTGAGAGCCCCTTAATTTAAAATTTATAGCAATTTCAAGGCATGGGGAGGGTTTACATTCTCCATTTCAGTGGAGGCTTCTACCTTCCTTAGCAAACTCCTGTCTTTCCAAACCAAGACAGTTTATGAGGGTCTAACACTGCAGGGGTCTAGGGGTTAAAGAGAACAGCAAGGGAGGGTTTAGGGTAGAAATACAGGAAAAGAGGGGGTGGAGGAGAACATCAGGGATCTAAGGGTTTAGGGGTGGTATACAGGGAAAGGGACCAGTAGGGAATACCAGAGTGGAAAGGTGGAGTAATAGACTGATGGGAAGACAAGGAAGGGAGAACTCTCTAGAACATGAACATATGAAGGTAATAGGGGTAGGAAAGGCCAATGGGCCAATGGAGAGGACAGAACTGGGACAAATTACCACAGTGCTTCAGAGCACCATGGGGGAAGTTTCTTTCCTCACCCTGAGCTGTGAGGAATGCCCAGAGCCTAAGGTGCATCTCTCCTGGGCATTGCTCTTGCCCTCTCCCTATTAGGCTCACAGGCCTTCACAACTCCCCCTTTTTGTTTAGTTAAATGTCTTCCCCTATGGATTTCTGCAAGCACCTAACAAAATAAGGGAACATTACTTACATAACAATAGCTATAAGTCATAATAGTACGAAAGTAATAACTCAAAGAGGAAATAGTACATACGATTAGGATACAACTGAAATAATTGAATGGGTAGGAACTAATTAAACAACATCTTTTTTGTGGAATGCAAGATCGATAGGAAGTTGTATTGTTCAGGCAGTACAGAGCTGTTTCCTTTTCCAGGTTATTGCTGCATCTATACGCCACATCTTTTGTTCTTCTTTTCCACGCTGCTTGTGCTTGTCATCACAGCTTTTGGCAAGGATCGTTATTCTTGTAGGACAGGGACCCCCCCTCTCAGTCCCTGCATGCCTTGCAGCACTTCTTATCAGGCACGGATTCCTGCTTTGGGTTCATCCCTCTTTTGCATTGGACAAGGGGCCTCCAGGGTCTGCAATCTCCCTGCCATCTCCCAGTCACCTTCCCTAGCAGCTTGTTCCCACACCCCTGCCCAGTGATCCTCAGGCTCGGTGTTAGAGTCTGGGAATCACTGTCTTCTGCTGAGGAGGAGGGCCTGCTGGCAGAGGAGCCGTGCTCCTGGGTAACCGGTGCGGCCCCGTGCCGTGGGCTGCTGGCAGCCAAAACGGCTGCCTTCCGGTCACCATCATGTCCACTTCCGGCTCCAGGGATGTGGGAGCCACAAGTGTCATTGCCCCAGGGGTGGAGCCTGGGGTGGAGAAGGTGGAGACCACAAGGGGAAAGGCAGGGCCTGCGTCGGGAAGGGTGGTACTGATGGAAAGGGGGATCCTGATGCAGGAGCGACCATTGACACGATGGGCGGAGAGGAACGCGTTGCAAGGGAGGAGCCTGATGATGGAGGAGCAGGAAAGGGCAGAGGAGAGGTGGGAAAGTGGCCATTTTGGGGTGTGAGGGTGGGAAAACTTGGATCAGGAGGGGACAAAATGGCGGAGCTGGCCATGTTGCTGGCACCATTTTGTGGGGTAATGGCCACTGGTGGAGATGAAGGAGGGTATGCAAGCACAGGAGGAAGGTTGAGGGGAAGGTCCAGAGGGTCACGGCCAGTGCTGTCCTAGTAAGGGGAGAGAGGAGATTAGGAGGAGTCAGGGAGACAGCAGCAGCAACCATGTGCTGGATAGTGACATCCACCTGCTGATTGCTCCTCAGGTGGGGAAGAGGGTTTGGGGGCATGGGGAGAGGATGAAGGGGAAGGGGTTTTGAACTGGGGACCCAAAACTCTTCCTGAATTTTCCCCTGATTTTTTTAACTGAATCATAAATAGCAAAAAAAGAAGATAAAGCTTTTTGACATAAATGGAACAAAACAAAAGAGGATAGAACTTCCCCACTTTAAAATTTCCCTCCATTTATAAAACAAATAACTTGATCCCAACCATACCCCAAATCTCAAGTGGTGAAACTGATTTCCTTGTAACATAAAATATTTGAAAAGAAAATGATAAAAAGTTTTCAAGTTCTCCTTTGAAAAATTATTCCCCAAGCAAGAAGGGGTAATGTAACTTGGAAATAAATCTCCTGTTACAGAATGATGAGTTTTGTGCCCATTCTGCCATCTTTTCACCCACAAGATTTAAAATGAGAAAACAAAAGAAAAGGGGGATACTGATTCCAACATACTCACCCAGCGGTGGGTCAACAAAGGATCTCGTGGTGGGTCTGTCAAGGAGAGCGATCCTCCAGTCCGTGACTCTGGGAGGGTTGCAGGTCTCTCCCCTCAGCGTGCCCAGATAAAACTCAGAGGTTGTCTTAGGGTAGTGGCTGACCCAAAGGTGACTTAGATTCCAGCAATGTGGAGATGCTCCTCAGGGGTACCAGATGAAGGTCCCTGTTCGGGCACCACCTGTTGTGGTCTGCAGTGGTGGATGCAACCTTCCCTGAGAGCATCTTGCACCAACAGGCGGGAGCCATGAGAGCACCAGCACACACAGACATACACAGACAGACAGACAGACAGACACACACACAGACACACACGCAGACACACACACACACACAGAGACAAACACAGACACACACAGACACAGCCACAGACACACAGACACACACACACACACACACACAGACACACACACAGACACACACACAGCCACAGACACACAGACACACACAAACACAGACACACACACACACACACACAAACACAGACACACACGCACACACACACACACAGACACACAGACACACAGACACACACAAACACAGAGACACACACACACAGACACACACACACACAGACACACACAGACACACACACACACACATACACACACACACACACACGGAGCAGCTCGGCAGTGAAGACACAGGAGGGTCCAGGCAAGGAGTTCCAACGTGCTTTATTTCAGGTGACACTGAAGAGGTCCAGGGACCAAAGCCAAAGCCAAAGCAGGGTCTAGGGTATAAATCAGGAAAAGAGGGGGCGGAGAAGAGCATCAAGGACCCAATAGTTTGAGGGCTCAGGGGTGGTACACAGGGAAAGGACCAATAGGGAATGCTGGGAATTCTAGAGTGGATAGCCAGGACATAAACCAATGGGATTACAGAGAAGGGAGAACACTCTAGAGCATGAACATACAAGGGTAAAAGAGGTAGGAAAAGCCAACAGGCCAATAGGGAGGAGAGAATTGGGACAAATTCACATAGTGCTGTGAGGCACCATGGGGGAAGCTTCTTTGCCCACCCTGAGCTGTGAGGAACGCCCGGAGTCTAAGGTGCATCTCTCCAGGGCATTGCTGTTGGCCTCTCCCCAGTCAGCTCACAGGCCTACACAAACACACACTGGAGATGTCTGGGGCCGTTCATCATTTCTCTGCTCCTCAGCACCGAGGCAATGGACTCTGGCTACATCCCTTTGCTCCTGCCCATGGCAACCACCCCTGGCAATGGGGCTCCATGGAGCTGCTCTCAAGAAACCTCCAAGAGCTGGAGAGTGCCCCAAAACTGCCTCAGAAATGTGAGATACCTCAAAATCTCTTCATGAGCATGGAATATCCAAAAACTCATTCAGTAATGGGCTTCCCCTCCCTTCATCATCCCCAAACTTTGGCCGTCTCATTCCAGACTCCAACCCACCTCCCCATTCCCAACCCCAACCCATCCCACCCCTCCTGGACATCAAGACCCCTTTCCCAAGCTGTACTTCCCCCATTTCACACCTCCTAAACCCCATCCCACCCATCTTGCCCCACCCAATGCTCATCTCACCCCTCCTGATTTGCACCCCACTTCACCCAATCTCCTTCCAACCCCATTTCACACCAAGGGGCTGTGGAATCAAGGAATTTTGGGGTGGGATTGAATAGTTTTCAGTGGCATTGAGCAGTTTTGAGCTGACAGATCAATCCCTCTCATCTTTTGGAGTACCAAGAAATAAAGGGAACCAAATACCCACACCCCCCCTCCCCCCCATATCCTCCCAGATATCTCCCAGAATCCAAGTTTCCCTCAAAACACAAGTGAAATGCAAGGCTTTAGATGCCTTTGATGAATTGGGTCAATTTTTTACCCGTTTTCTGTGTTTTAAAGGGAGGAAGATAAATCAAAAGATAATGATAGGCAAAAAAAAGGAACACAAATAACTTCCCACTGTGTATCACAAGGAATGTGGGTCACCAGGGCTCTGACAAATGTGGATCCTCTGATGGGGATGGAGATGGAGCAGTGCATGAAGCTCTTCCTGAAGCCGGGGCTCGCGCAGGGCTTCCCTTACCGGTGACTCCGTTGGTGATGGGTAAAGAAGGAGCGATCTGAGAAGCTCTTCCCACACTGGGGACACTCATAGGGCCTCTCCCCGGTATGGATGCGCCGGTGGGTGATGAGGGTGGAGTTGCGGTTAAAGCCCTTCCCACAGTCAGGGCAGCGGAAGGGCCTCTCATCCGTGTGAATCCGCTCATGCAGGAGGAGATTGGAGCTCGTGTGAAACCTCTTCTGACACTGGGTGCACTCGTAGGGCCTCTCCCCAGTGTGGATGCGCAGGTGGATGATGAGCTTGGAGTCGCGGTTGAAGCCTTTTCCACAGTTGGGGCAGCAGAAGGGCTTTACCTTGGTGTGTATCCGCTGGTGGTTGACGAGGGCGGAGCTGCAGCTGAAGCCCTTCCCACACTCCCCACACTCGTAGGGCCATTCCCCAGTGTGGATCATCTGGTGGCTGATCAGGGTGCTGCTCTGCCTGAAGCTCTTCCCACACTCCAAGCACTTGTGGGGCTTCTCCCCATTGGGAAGCTGCCCATGGACCACCAGCTCTGATCTCTGGCTGAAGCTCTGTCCACCTTCCTGGCTCAGGGTGGGTCTTTCCTCCTCAGAGCACACTGGGCTGCGTTTGGAGCTCCTCCTCCTGTGGGATCTCTGGGGCTTTTCCTCCACGTTGGAATTCTGCAGCGTGGAGCCATTTAAAATGGCCTCTTCCACATGGTTCTGCTGTGGGGATTTGTCCTCCCTGGTCTCCATCCTCAGCTTCTTCCCTGGGGGAGGAAGGACAGGGAGAGGATGGGATTTGCCTCCATGCCAGAGGGAAGGGGAAGGAGATTCCCCCAGTGCATCCCCGGCAGGACGGGGTTGGCAGCAGGGTTGTCCTGCAGCCGGGGGCTGTGCTGGGCTGGGAGATGGAGCAGGAGAGAGGGGGAAAGGGGCACTGACTTCCTCCTCACCTGCCTGGGTGTCCCAGGTCTCCTTCCTCTTCCTCACAGCCTCCTCCTCTATTGAGTCAAGGTTTGGGAATGGGAAATCCTGTTTAGGGGACCAAACAAAGGGTGCACACATTGTCTTTTTACAGGATTAAAGGGAAACCTGGGGGAGAGTCTAAGTCAGAATTACAATTTAATAAGAAAATGAAGATCAAGGCAATGATACAGAAACACTGCCTTAAACTGTCAGAGTCAGGATATAACCTGACACCCTGTTGCTCAGGCTGGTGGCTGCAGTCCCATTAAATGGTGGCTGCAGTCCTGTGGGAGTGATGAACGTGATTCTGTCCAAGCAGTGATCCTGTAGAAGGGTCTGGTCTTCCTCTGAAGGTCCTGTGGTGGTTCTGGAGCTCTTGTCCTCTGGGAATCCAGTAGGCAAGCTGCTCCTGGTGTTGAAAGCCTCAGCTTATATCCCGATAGGAATGCTTGGATCCTCCCCCTGGGCAGAGCATCCCACAATGGGATGATGGAATTTTATCAGTCCTGCAGTGACACTCAATGGCCCATTCACAGCAGATCTCTCCCCTGGAGGGCGTTATCAGGGCTGAGTCATGGAAGAGATCAAGAACACTGCCCCACCTGTTTATAGCAGTTGATGAAGATGGGGATTGAAAACATGCACTTGGTTCCATCTTACACTGCAACCTGAAACAGTGGGGTAATCCCTGCTCAGGGGGTGAAGACCACCCCCCTTACCCAAACTGGCTCAGGTGTAAAACCCCCACCCCGGGAAGGCCACACACACAGGGGACAATGTCACACTTGCCCTGCCCCAGGGCAAATGGCATCTAATATTTTCTTAACCAGATTGCAAAATTATTTTGGCACAGTGAATTCAGGGCACTGTTCTTTTACCCCAGTTGCCTTTGACAACAGCATGGTTCCTTCCTCTGAGGAGGTTGTGGGTCTCTCTGAAGGAATTCTTGGAAACTTGGAAGCAGCTCCGTCTGAGCGACCTATGGGAGAACTGATGAGGAAAATGGCTGTTGTGGGACTGGAGTGTAAAGAAAATACTTTGTTGTCCCTCCTTGAAAAGTTTGTTAAAATCACTGGAGGAAATGGAGCAAATGATAGCATCAAGACTGACAAGGTTCATTCACCACATGGTGAGGAACACAAGGCTGCTAAACGTCCCACAAGAAGCCCAGCTCAAGTAGCTAAATTCCCAAATAACTACTGGATTCCCAGGCTTGGGTTTTTTCCAAATGTGAGAATCATTATTCTCTTCATCCCTGTCACCTTTGTGACAGCTACACAGAGCTTCCACTTCCTTTTAATAATATCTGTATTGGGCCGAATTTGCACTTTTCTTTAATTGTAACCTGCCAGCAGCTGAGCTGGGGCTGTGCAGGAACCAAGGAAACTTGGAATTGCCCCAGAATTGCTTCTATTGTCAGCCGGTGCTGCGGCGGCCGTGGGGCAGAGGGGTGGGAAAGGGGGGTCCAGGGTGGCAGTGGAGGAAATGCCGGGCCCGGGGGCTGAGCACAGGGCTGAGCACGCAGTGATGGTTTTGTTCTTGCTGAGCTCGCACTGAGCCAAGGCCTGTCCTGCCCCTCATTCGGCCATGCTGGGGAGGGGCTGAGGGTGTGGGGGAGGTTGGGAGGGGACACAGCCAGGACAGCAGACCCCAGCTGACCCCAGGGATACCCCAGACCATAGGACATCATGATCAGTGCATGAAGTGTGGGGAACAAGGAGGAAGGGGGCACATTTGCAGTGAGGGTTTTGTCTCCCCAGGTAACACTTAGGCAGGATTGGGCCCTGTTTCGCCAGTGGGCAGGGCCCGCACCAAAGACACAGACACCAACTTAACTTAAGGAACAATGTAATTTAGATAATGCCAATTTGCAAAAAAATACAAAAATATTAGGTAGGCAAAGCAAATAATCATTAGTAAATAATTCTGAAAGAGAAGATGTTGAAATGAGTATCACACAACTGTCCATTTCTGGCTGCAGGCTCTGGAGATTCTATCTCTGCCTTCAATCAGGGTTGCATTCCCTAAAGAATCCTGGTACGAAATCCTGCTTTCCAAGGCTGGAACAGTGTCTCAGGTTTAGCTGGGTGTGTATTCAATTACCCTCTGTTAAAGTTGGGGCAATTATCATCTGTTAATTGAGCAGTTTACTTTATCTCTTCCACATGAATCCTCCCTCCAGGGAGATATCTTCTGTTAATGGGCCATTGAGTGTCACTGATAAAAATTCCATCATCCCATTGTGAGAAGCTCTGCCCAGAGGGAGGAGCCAAGCATTCCTACCTGGATATAATCTGAGAATGTGAACAACAGAGTCAGCCTTCTCCCACAAGATTCCCAGAAGAGCAGCTTTCAGCTCCACTGGATCCCAGAGGAAGACCAGGCCAATCGGCACCACAACTGGGCCTTCAGAGGAAAACTCCACCCTTCTACAGGATCACTGCTCCAACAGAACCACACCTGTCCCTGCAGGAGCACTGCAGCCACCATTTCACAGGAGTGCTACCAACACTCTGACCCACAGGGTGTCAGGTCGTATTCTTACTCTGTAAGTAGTTTTTAGTACTAGTGCATTTGTATTTTTAATTTTCCTTCTGAAGAACTGTTATTCCTATTCCCATAGACTTTGCTTGACAGCCCCTTGTTTTGAAAATTATAATTCCAAGGGAAGGCATTAACATTTTCCATTTCAAGGGAGTCTCCTGCCTTCCTTTGCAGACACCTGTCTTTTCAAACTGACACAATGCCCTAGGACACCCAGGCAGGTTAGGAGGAAGTCAGTGCCCCTTTCCCCCTCTCTCCTGCTTCATCTCCCAGCCCAGCACGGCCCCCGGCTGCAGGACAACCCTGCTGCCAACCCCGTCCTGCTGGGGATGCACTGGGGGGGATCTCCTTCCCCTTCCCTCTGGCATGGAGGCAAATCCCATCCTCTCCTTGTCCTTCCTCCCCCAGGGAAGAAGCTGAGGATGGAGACCAGGGAGGCCAAATCCCCACAGCAGAACATCATGGAAGAGGCCATTTTGAGTGGCTCCACGCTGCAGAATTCCAGTGTGGAGGAAAAGCCCCAGAGATTCCGCAGGAGGAGGGGCTGCAAACCCAGCCCAGTGTGCTCTGAGGAGGAAAGACCCACCCTGAGCCAGGAAGGTGGACAGAGCTTCAGCCAGAGCTCAGAGCTGGTGGCCCATGGGCAGCTCCACAATGGGGAGAAGCCCCACAAGTGCTTGGAGTGTGGGAAGAGCTTCAGGCAGAGCAGCACCCTGATCCGCCACCAGATGATCCACACTGGGGAATGGCCCTACGAGTGTGGGGAGTGTGGGAAGGGCTTCAGCTGCAGCTCTGCCCTCGTCATCCACCAACGCATCCACACTGGGGAGAGGCCCTACGACTGTCCCCAGTGTCAGAAGAGGTTTCAGACCAGCTCCAGTCTCCAACTGCATGAGTGAATTCACTCAGAGGAGAGGCCCTTCCACTGCCCTGACTGTGGGAAGGGTTTCAAGCAGAAATCCCACCTCATAAGGCACCAGCGCATCCACACAGGGGAGAGGCCCTACAAGTGTCCCAGTTGTCAGAAGAGGTTTCCCACCAGCTTCCAGCTCCTCCAACACCAGTGGATTCACTCAGAGGAGAGGCCCTTCCTCTGCCCAGACTGCGGGAAGGGCAACAAGCACAACTCCACCCTCATCACCCACCGGCGCATCCACAGTGGGGAGAGGCCCTACGAGTGTCCCCAGTGTGGGAAGAGCTTCACCAGCAGCTCTCACTTGATGAAACACCAATGGAGCCACCAGTAAGGGAAGGCCTGCTATTAAATATTAGACCCGAAGGTTTCCAGGTGTTGGGGGGCCTGGCTTTTTCTGGCCCTCACTGCTGGACCAAAGGCTGCAGCTGTGGTGTTTTCACCCCAGAGATATCTTTGGCCAGCTGGGTGCTGCAGCTGGGCACTCAGAACAAATCCAGGCAAAGTAGGAACTCAGTTTACCTTTGGAGGAAAAGGTTCAAGCAGCAGTGAAGAGAAAAGGAGCGGGTTCTTTAAGAGTCTTTAATCCAGAGTTTTATTGCAGCATGGTAGACCTCTGAATGTGGTAACAGCTCACAGACAGACACCGGCCGCATGGTCTCGTGTCCTTTTAAGTCCCGGGGACAGGGGGAGGGGAGGGACAGGTGAGGGCCAACCAGGTGGGAGGAGGGGGAGGCTCCAGGGATACAGACACTTGGACAAGCCAATGAGCCCAGACCTGAGGAGCGTCTGCCAACCACACGATGCCCTGCTGGAATATTAAGATTGATGTACAGCTCTTAGGCAGGAGGGCAAAAGGGGTGGGGGAAAGGTTGGCGCACCTGAGGGGTTTGGGATAGGTGAGACAGGAAACAACTGCAACAGCCTGCAAATGCCTTGATTGCAGGAACAGCTTCATGCACCACTCCAGCTTCATCCCCGTGGGAGAAGCCACATTGGGAAGAGCCCTGGGGATCCATGTTCCCCATGATCCATGCTGGGAAGAACCCTGTTTCTTTTCCTGCCCCTGCCAATGACCTGATGTAGGATGGAAGAACATGAGGGTCTGGCCATGGCACTGTCATTACTTTCACTCCCACCTCAGGTCATTGCCAGGGCAGGACAGGGACTCTCTCTCTCTCTCTCCCTGAGGAGAAGGGTGTCCTTTCCAGGCCGGGGAAATTGTGGCCAGGCAGACCCAGTGAGTTGTGTTTTACTTTTCCCTGTAAACAGTTTTATTTATCCCTTCTGTTATCAATATCGTTTCTGCTCCTGTTTGTTTCCTTATCTCATTGCTGTTCCCAATAAATTGTTCTTATCCCAGCCCGGGATCTTTGCCTTTTGTGATTTCCATGGGAGGCGGGAGGGCAGCAAGGGCAGTGCGGTTTTAGCGGGAGCAGGAAATTGGGGAATCCCATTGCTGAAGCCCGGCCCGTGGAAACCGAGCATCCCAGCTGGTGCCAGCCCTGGTGGCCATGGCAGCAGCCTTGGGAGCGGGTCCCTGGCTGGGGCTGTGGGAACCTCTTCCCTCTGGTGCCCAGGGACAGGAGTGGAGGGAGCGGCTGCAGCTGAGTCGGGGCAGGCTCAGGTTGGATGTCAGGAAAAGGTTTTTGCCCCAGGCTGCTGGGGCCCTGGCCAGGCTCCCCAGGGAAGGGTCCCAGCTCCAGGGCTCTCTGAGCTGCAGCAGCGTTTGGCCAGCGCTGCCAGGCCCAGGCTGGCATTGTTGGGGTGTCCTGTGCAGGGCCAGCAGTTGGACTGGAGGATCCTGATGGGTCCCTCCCAGCTCAGCCAATTCTGTGCTTCTGGGATCCCATCAGCCTGGGGATGGGGCTGCCAATGGTTGCCATGGCAACGGGCTCTGGCTGCAGGCCTGAGTTGGTGTCCATGGCAACCACCCCTGGCATGGGGTCTCCATGGAGCTGCCAAGGGACTGAGCATAGCAACAGCGGGCTGGTGATGGTTGCCATGGAAACTGACCATAGCAACAGGGGGGTGGTGATGGTTGCCATGGAAACTGACCATAGCAACAGGGGGCCTGCTGATCATTGCCTGCCAAGGATCAGGTTTGTCACAGGCCCTCAGAGGGGTTCCATGGGATCTTTCCAAGAGTCTCCAGGCTGTTCCAGAGCTGGAATGTCACAGGCAGAGACAGGGGCTCCATGGAGACCTCCCAGGGCTTTCTGGGGATAGTAAAGAGCCCTGTGGTCAGAGGCAGTCACAGCCATTCCATGGTGACATCCCAGGGAACCTTGGGCTGCAAAGGCACCGATCTGTCACAGGCACTCACGGGGGCTCCACGGTGACATCCCAGGAGTCCCCAGGCTGCCAAAGGGCCGGGATGTCCCAGACACTCACAGGGGTTCCTGCCATGGCCACAGTGGGAGCCTCAGGCAGCATTTATTGGAGAAGCTCCTGTTGGGTCATGAGGTGCAGAAAGGATCCCCAGCAGCCCCCACAGATTCCCAAATTTCACCGTTGAATCAGAGATGACACAGACTCAGATCAGAAGGCTAAGGGCTAAAAGCCACCCGTTTTTTCAATCCCCTTCTTTTATATCTTGGTTTGCTACAGGTGGACCTCACTGGTCATTTAATCAACACATTTCACATGATTGGCCAATTAAGACAACACCCCTCAGTAAACAACTTTATGGAAAAAAGTCAACTTATTTCAAACATTGTCGGGGCACCAGTTATTGATGTTTGTTTCATGTTGGGCCTTTCTGGGGGGGGAGAAACCCTCCAGTAGCAGTTCTGTGCCAAGTAAAAGGAAATGCATGGCACTTTTTCAGTCTTCAGCTTCTTGTTTATTGTTATATGATCTAAAATTCTGCATTGCTGTGCACACCAGGCTCAGCACGCTGGAAAGCACCGCAAAACGGCCCCAAAATGTACAGTTTTAAGGTCTTTTAAAGTTGTCTCATCCAATCAACTCTTAAAACATAGGTTATTTCTACTTATCAACCAATAACTCATCCCTTGACTGTCCACATAACCTCTGCACTGTGCTTTCCTTGACCAATCACCCTGTGCGACCAACACTGCAGAAAATGGAGTAGATGAAGAAGAAGACAGGGACTAAATCCCAATTCCTGCATCTTGCTTCCTTATCTACACCATACTAAAAATCCCAAAACCTAAATTTCTCACGCTAGTGAAATGCTATACTACCCTCTAATCTATTTCACACTTTGGTAAATTCTTACCTGTCTCAAAGTCCTGGACAAACCTCTGGTGGCTGCCGTTATTCAGCTTCTGAAACATGAGGGCTCCGTGCTTTCCTTCCTATGGAGACCAATGTGACACTTGGGAGCCTTGTGAAATGAAGGGGCCATTGTGACACTGCAGAGCACCATGGATCCAAGGGACCATTGTGACAATGTGGAACCTCGTGGAACCAAGGGCATCATTGTGGCTCTGTTGGGCCACATGGTCCCAAGGGACCAGAGCAAAGCAGCGGTGTGGGAGTTAGCCCAGCTGTAACTCAGAGTCAGACAGATTTTACCCCCAAAGAATTGGGCATGAGTTTCAAGCCCTGGGAATCATTTGTTTAATTAGGATGAGCTTGAAAGTTCCCCAATAAGCTTTTACTGTTGTTATGCTAATTTGTCTAAGTTCTACTCCCCTATTGGTTACTTGTTTCCCCTATATGGTTATTGTTCTAGAGTGTTCTACCCCCAAATGTACATGTTGTTGCTTCGCCTTTGTCTCAGGTCTTAGGATCCTGCCCCCTCATACTGTTCTCGACTTCTTCATGTTTATTGTTTTTCACCCTGTGTTATTAAAGTTCCTTTTAAGCAACTCCATTGATCCTGCTCCTTTTCATTTTTGCCACCCTCGCCCTGAAGTCAGGGAACCAGAGAGGTTTGTCACAGCCACCCTCATTGTGACCTTTGGCGCCCGAACAGGGACCATGACACTCAGGGCTCCCTGTGTCAGTCACGTCAGCTGGGGTTAGCTGATGGATAGGCCAGTGCTCCCTGGGATTTTGGATTGTGCCGGGCCCGGTGGATTCATCATTGCTTCAAGGGACCTTGCCCAGGATCAGCAGGGACAACAATGGTTTCACCTGCATAGGATTGCAGGTGGGTTTGGGGAAATGCAAGACATTTATTGCCCTTTTTGCCATTGTGTTTTTACAATATGCACCCATGTCCCATAATTGATTTGGGGTGTTCTGGTGGCTCTTCCCCATAAGGCAGAGAAAGAGAAAATTGGGAAGCCAGATGTCGAAAGCAGAAAGGAGTCTATATGGATGCTTTAATTCTCACTGATCATGACACAATATTTTGAAAGTACGAATTAAAATCAATCATGAGGTGGATCATTAAAAATTTTCCCGATGCCTCTGCTGAGGAAATGCATACCACTGAATTTTAGGACTCAGGGAGAGTTAAATTGTACAACCTTTTGATCAAAATGGACCCCATTGCACCCCACATGCTCCTCATCTTCCACACCACCATTCACCAGCAAGCAGTTTGTTGAAAACTCAATCCGTTGGTCACTCCTAACTTGGACTTCTCCTCTAACCTGCCTTTCTCAGACCTTCCACGATGGTCCAAGATGGCAATGGCCACACTGTCTTGGAGCATCATGCCTTGGAGACTCAAGATGGAAGGAGCCTGAATGTGGCTCGGGAGCCCGACCATCCTCCCTCCATCTTGGCTCCTCCACGTCCTGCTACCACAGCCTTCCCTTCCGCCCTGAACGAACCTCCAGACTCCACCCCCACGACTGTGGGTCACACCCTCACTGTCAATCATCCTCTCCACCCCTGGCCATGCCTCCAGAACTCCACCCCAGGAGTCTGCCATCCTAGATCAAGGCCCTTCCTCCCCAACACCTGACAAAATTGCAGTGCCCTCTGCCTCACCCTCTTTCAACAATATAACCCCATGATAACCCTAAGCCCAACTGTCACACTATTTCTAATCCAAATGTTTCTGCTCCAAGTTATTATTCCTCCCCAGAAGACACTTTGGATTCCCCAGAGCCACCTCGCCCCTCAAAGCCAGATTATCACTAGGAAAGGATCCGGAAAGAAGCAGTTAAGGAAGGAGACTGGCAAACAGTCTCAAAACTCCTCGTTGCCCTGGGATGTTATGAAAGAAGGGGGCAAAATCCCAGGTTTCAGCCATTGGTTTATGGGCAAATCAAGGATCTGTGTAGGGCAGCTAAAGACCATAGGAAGGACTTACCTTGTTTTAATGGCCTAATGAGGGCCATCTTTACAGCACATGTCTTAAGTCCCTGTGATTTAAAATATATTATGACCATGTTGTTGTCACCTATAGAATACACCCTGTGGGAAGAGGAATGGAAACGTTTGCTAAATGAATTAATAGAAGACTGTGCTAATAATGAGGCAAGGGCGGAATTGACAATCAACCATCTAGCTGGAGAAGGACAACACAGCCTACCAGATGATCAAGCAGCAGGTATCCCCAGAGATGGATTGGATGATATCAAAGAGATGGCTTTGCAAGCTTTAATCCAGGTATTGGATGCTAGCACCCCCAGTTTGGACTACCTTGGGTGGCTGCAGCTAAAGTTTTAGGACAATCAGACCATCCTGGGTGCCTGTTGAGTAAGCAAACCAATGCTGCCTCCCTCACATTGAGTGGCTGCTCTCAGACACAGAGACCATCAGACACGCCACCTTGCAGAACAGCGATAGAGTTTTTACTCTGGGCACATGGGCATGGCTGTGTAGACTCTGAGGGCATGTGCTGCATGAACCTCTCCAGCCACAGCGAGTCAATCACAAGAGCATTCAGGTACTGAAGGAAGGGTTCAAGAAGCTTCAAGTGGAAAACAAAGACTGGTTCAATAAACTCTTCCAATATATGGGACTAAAGGGTTGGATGATGTGTAGCTAAAACAGGACTATTGATTCTCTTAGTGGTTGTTGTTGTATTGTTAATTGTCTCATGTTTGTTTGAATGTTTTTAGAAGGTCTTACAAAAATCTTTCAGTTCCATCTTTGTTGTAAAACAGAAAGGGGGAAGATACCCAACACAGGCTCCTCATGGACACCTTGGAGGAGAGAATTGGTGGCCAGGATGGCACAAAAAAATCTCAGAGACTCAGTGTGGGAAGGAAAATCCTTAAAAGTACCTGAAAGTATTCTTAAATCCATAAAGTACCTTAAAAACCTTGAGTATCTCAAGGCATTAATGAGCCCCACTGAGTGTCAGTACAAAGCTCTCAAGGGACTCATTAAAGCAGATAATTGGGGCCATGATTGCACAAACCTCTCACAGAGTCTGTATCAAAAGGGAAACACCAAGTACCTTAAAATAACTGAAGTACCCTGAAGCATTAATAAGTCCCACTGAGTGTTGTTACTGACAAAGCCTCTCCAGGGACTAATTACAGCAGATAATTGGAGGCCATGATTGCACAAACCTCTCAGAGACTCCAAGGCAAAAGCCAAAGCTAAAGTCCTTTGAAAAACCTGCAGTCCCTGCAGGGAGCATGAAGGAGCCCCCAGGGCCATTGCTGAGCAAGGCTCCCCAGGGACTCCTTGCAGCAGATCCTTGAGGCCACTGGGATGTGGGCTAGGGGGGGATGCTGAGGGCAGCACAAGGGGCTGACAGTGCCCAGCCTGGCTGGGGCTGGGCCAGGAGGCCCCAGGGCCTCAGGACAAGGTGTCTCCTCCCAGCCCTTGGTGGCACAGACCCTGCTGTGCCCCAGGGCACCAAGACTTGGCTTCTCTTTGTCCCCACCTGTCATCACTGCCTGCAGTTCTCTGCTCTGCCTGGGGCCTGGGGACACTTGCTCAGCTGTGTCCCTCTCTGGGACCCATTAAAAGTCCAAGAAACTTTGGAGCTGGATTCTGACGTGGAGTTCTGGAGAGGTTTCTTCAGCTCCCTCTCAGGGACTGATGTCCAGGGCCTGAGCACAAAGCCCCAGAGGCTCATTAAAGTCCTTGTGCTGTGTCTGTGCTGCTGAGCTGGACTGGGCTCCTGGCACAGAGGCAGCTCCTGCTCACCAAGAAGAGCTTCAAAAGCACATTTCTCTTGATGAGCAGCTCTTCTGCCAGCCCAGCAGGGCTGGGGCACTGCCTGCAGCCAGCCCAGGCACAGCACAGAGGCACAGAGAGCTTCAATCAGTCAGGGCTGGGAAGGGGCTGAGAAGTGCCTGGGGCACAATCACTGCCAGCCCTTGGCACAGGAACCTCTGGCTGCAGGAAAATGCAGCTGCAGCTCCTGGAGCCATCTCCTCAAGCTGGAACATGCCAATGCCTGCAGAGCCTGTGAGTACAACTCTGGGTATTTCTGGTGCAGGGGAGGTGAAATGCTCATGAAGATCTGACCTGCTGAGGGGTTCTGGTCAGTCATAGAATATTTCCAAGGCAAGGATTTTGATAGAAAATAGGATATTTCCTAAGACTTTGTATTCCGTTTCCTACTTGTGGAGAATGTTGGCACGGGAGGGTTAAATATTAAAGGTAGTATAAATTATGAGTTATTTTTTTGTCAATGCCTGAGAGATCAAACTGTTACTTTTAGTGATCAATAGGCTCACAGGAGATTCCTAATTTGCTTTCAGCCTCTCTGCCCGTGGTCAGCAGCAGCATCACCTTTGCTGGAGCCATCAGGCTCAGTCTGAGCTGTCCTTTCTCCAAGCTGCAAACAGAACCTGCCCCAGCCAGTGCCCTGCAAACAGGCAGGGTTCTGTAGGGCCAAGGAGAGTGCACAGAGACTTGGGGTCTAGGAGTGCTGGCAGGGAGAGATCAGGCACAGGGAAACACCTGCAGGAGGAAAATCTGCAGGAAGCAGAGAGAAGATCAGGCAAAGAGAGAAAACAAACCCCAGCAATGCTGTGGCAGGGAGAGTTTAGAGATGCCCACAGGAGCCCCTGCAGTGCAGCCCCTCCCTCTGAACAAGCCCCCTCCCTCCTGTGCCCCAGCCAAGCCTCTGCCCTCAGGCCCGGGGCTCCAAGGTGTGCAGCCCCTCCTGTGCAGGCAGAGCTGCAGCAGAGCCATGGGGCAGCTCTGCAGCCCCGGGCCCAGTTCCCTCTGCAGAGCACAGGGCTGGGAGCAGCTGCCCGGCCCTGGGGGCTCTGGAGGGGCACAGCTGGCTCAGGGTGACGCTGTCCCCAGTGCCTGGCTCTGGGCAATGCTGTCAGTGCAGCCAGGGAAGGAGCTGCATCTCCCTTCATCCAATGCCATCAGAAGGACACTTGAAGTCTCCCTGAGATTACAGTCCAAGCTGGGAGCTTCAATCCAGGGTGCAAACCTGCCCTAGAGCATCTCTGAGTTATGAGATTGATGGGCAAAGGCAGAGGTGTTGTGACACTGAAAATGCTGGTGGGTTTGTGAAATGAGCAATGGGAGTCCTTGGCTAGTAATGTGGAGCTGGGCTGTGGTGGAAACATCTGCTCTAAGCAGTGCCTGGTGACATTTTAGGGGAAGCATGGGAAGGTGATCACTCCTCACCTGAGCAAGGTAAAACCCAGAGAAACTCTGAACAGGTCAGAATGAACCAGACCATATCCCCTCACTCTGCACTCATCACTTTGCCTCACAGAACGCACTCTGTTTTCGCTGGGGGCAGCAGAAATTCTGAGGCTTTCTGATATCCTAGAACACCAGGAAAGACATGGGGGAGATTTTTAAAAAAGGCCCAGAACTCCTAAGAACAATAGTGTCTGTGTATTTTCTGGGGGAGGGTGTATGAGAAAGTGCTTTGATTTTGGTTACAGGTATCTCCTCTAACTCTTCACTGTCCTTTCTCCATGAACAGGTGCCCATGTGCAGCCCCAGCAAATGTCCAACAGCAGCTCCATCAGGCACTTCCTCCTGCTGGCATTGGCAGACACGCGGCAGCTGCAGCTCCTGCACTTCTGCCTCTTGCTGGGCATCTCCCTGGCTGCCCTCCTGGGCAACGGCCTCATCATCAGCGCCGTAGCCTGCGGCCACCACCTGCACATGCCCATGTTCTTCTTCCTGCTCAACCTGGCCCTCAGCGACCTGGGCTCCATCTGCACCACTGTCCCCAAAGCCATGCACAATTCCCTCTGGGACACCAGGAACATCTCCTACACTGGATGTGCTGCTCAGCTCTTTTTCTTTGTGATCTTCATCTCAGCACAGCTTTCCCTCCTGACCATCATGTGCTACGACCGCTACATGTCCAGCTGCAAACCCCTGCACTACGGGACCCTCCTGGGCAGCAGAGCTTGTGCCCACATGGCAGCAGCTGCCTGGGCCAGTGCCTTTCTCAATGCTCTCGTGCACACAGCCAATACATTTTCCCTGCCTCTGTGCCATGGCAATGCCCTGGGCCAGTTCTTCTGTGAAGTCCCACAGATCATCAAGCTCTCCTGCTCACACTCAAACCTCAGGGAACTGGGACTCATTGTAGTTAGCCTTTGTTTATCATTTGGCTGTTTTGTGTTCATTGTTTTCTCCTATGTGCAGATCTTCAGGGCTGTGCTGAGGATCCCCTCTGAGCAGGGACGGCACAAAGCCTTTTCCACCTGCCTCCCTCACCTGGCTGTGGTCTCTCTGTTTATCAGCACAGCCACATTTGCCTACCTGAAGCCCCCGTCCATGTCCTCCCCATCCCTGGATCTGGCCCTGTCAGTTCTGTACTCAGTGGTGCCTCCAGCCCTGAACCCCCTCATCTACAGCCTGAGGAACCAGGAGCTCAAGACTGCAGTGTGGAGACTGATGACCGGATGGTTTCAGAAATATTAAACTGTTGGACAATTTCTGCAAATTAATTATAATAAAAGTCATATATGATGGTTTGTGTTGGTTTGGATTTGGGGGGTTTATTCCCTTGTTTTAATTTTTCATATTATCTACAAACAAATATCATTGCTTGTGCCATTTCTCATTTTGTTTCTCTCCACCCTCCCTGTGCCCACAGACTGTGTCAATGAGGGGCTGCACCCTCAGTGGCTTTAAAGGAACTAAAGGATGTCCCAGCAGAGTTTTCTGCAGAGATGCCCTTTTGTTGCCTTCTCTGGAGCTGCAGCAGCAATGTCTGTGTGCAGAGCTGGGGCAGATCAGTGCTGGCCCAGCAGCTGTGCCCAGCAGCAGCAGCAGCAGCACTTGGTGTTGCCAGTGCTGCTGCCGTGGCCCTGCCCCGCTGCCCTGGTGGCCCTGGTGTTGCTGCAGGGCCTGAGTGCTCTCGGGGCCGGGCACAGCCCTGGGGGTGGCAGTGCCGGGGCTGCAGCAGGGACAGGCCATGGATTATAAATCACCTTTGATAATTCTTTTGGGTTTGGTTGTGGGTTTGTTCTTTTTTCCCGCATGTTTCAGTTTTTTAATATTGTCCACAAAGAAAAGCCATTGGTTTTGCCATTTATCATTTTGTTTCTCTCCATCTTCCCTGTGGCCACAGATTGTGTCGGTGAGGGGCTGCACTCCGTGTGGCTTTAAAGGAACTAAAGGATCTCCCAGGAAAGTTTTTTCCAGAGATGCCCTTGTGTTCCCTGCTCTGGAGCTGCAGCAGCAATGTCTGTGTGCAGAGCTGGGGCAGATCAGTGCTGGCACAGCAGCTCTGCTCCTGCTGGCCACACCATTCCTGATCCAGGCCAGGAGCCATTGGCCTTCTTGGCCACCTGGGCACACTGCTGCCTCATGTCCAGCCTGCTGTCCATCAGTCCCTGCAGGTCCCTTTCTGCCTGGCTGCTGTGCAGCCACTCTGTCCCCAGCCTGTAGTGCTGCAGGGGTTGTTGTGGCCAAAGTGCAGGACCCAGCACTGGGACTTGTTAAACCTCACCTTGTTGGATTTGGGCCCTGGATCCAGCCTGTCCAGGGCTCTGTGCAGAGCCCTCCTACTCCTACCCTGCAGCAGATCCACACTCACACCCAGCTTGGTGCCATCTGCAATTTGTGAATGCTGAACTCAATCCCCTCACCCAGACCATCAGTGAAGATATTAAACAGGACTGGGCCCAGCACAGATCCCTGAGGACAGCACCAGTGCCTGGACACCAGCTGGGTGCAGCACCATCCCCACCACTCTCTGGGCCCAGCCTCCAGCCAGCTCTTAAATCTCCCAGCGAGGGGGGAGCCTGCCCAAGCCGTGGGCTGCAGCTTTTCCAGGGAATGCTGTCAGAGACAGAGTCAAAGGCTCCAGACTGTGGAGTCCAGGCACACAACATCCACAGCCTTTCCCACATCCACAGGTGGGTCACCTGGGCATAAAGGGAGACCAGGTTGGTCAGGCAGGACCTGCCACCCCTAAATCCACTGAGCTGGCTGGCTCTGATCCCTGGGCCATCCTGTGGGTGCCCTGTGATGGCACTCAAGGGGATCTGTTCCATAACCTTGCCAGGCACCCAGGTCAGGCTGACAGGCCTGGAGTTCCCCAGCTCCTCCTTCCAGCCCTTCCTGGGGATAGGCTCACACTGGCACCTCCAGTGCTCTGGGCCCTCCCTGCTGAGCCAGGACTGATGGTAAATGATGGAGAGCAGCTTGGGGAGCTCATCCACAGCTCCCTCATCCCCCTGGGATGGATCCCATCTGATCCCATACACCTGTGAGCATCTGAGTGGCTCAGCAGGTCCCCAGCTGCTTCCTCCTGGATTCCAGGGGGCTGTTCTGCTCCCTGTGCCCATCTACCAGCTCAGGAGAACACTTGTCCTGAGGACAGCCTGTCCTAATATTGAAAATTGAGAGAAACAAGGTGTTAAACAGTTCAGCCTTTTCCTTATCTTTAGTTACTCTATTCTCTACTGCATCCAATAAATAGTAGAGGTTCTCCTTCTCCCTCCTTTTCTTATAAATTTTTTTATAAAAACATTTTTTATTTCTTTACAGAAGCCTCCAGGTTAAGTTCTAATTGAGCTTTTACCTCTTTCCTTTTGTTTCTGCTTAACCGAATGACATCCTTAAACACTTCCTGAGTTTCTGGTCCTTTTTCCCCTGAGTTCCCACAAAAGCTCCATGGGAAGCCAGGAAAGCAATTTGCCTCACCAGCTCATCTTTTGCCACACTGGGACAGGCTGCTCCTTCCCCCTTGAGATTACTTTCTTGAAATCTGTCCTTCCTTCCTGGACCCCTTTGTTTTTAAGGGTGTTTCCCTTAAAATAATCAGTACCTGATTTGGTACTCCCCAAATGAGCATCCTAAATAGGCCAAAGTCTGCCCTTCCTAATTTCAGTGCAGAAGTTCTGTTGCTGTCCCTCCTCCTTTCACAGAACATTGAACTCTTGATTATTTCATGGTCACTGTGCCCCAGGCAGCCTCTGAGCCCCACATCTGCCCCCAGCCCTTCTCTGTCTGTGAACAGCAGCAGACAGAGCTTTCCTTGGCAGTGGGAGTGTCACCAAAAATTCAGTAAAACAGAAAACTCCTTAACACCACTGTAGCATTAAGAAGCAGCATTCTTTATTCAGCTGGATGCACGGGGGAGAGCTCCTCTCAAAGCCGTGCAGGCTGAGTACAGGAAAGTTTCTGTTTATTTTCTGTATTTTGCACACATATTCATTGATTGTCCTGGACTAAACATACATGTGATAATCATTTCCCCAAAATCATTGACATATTTCCTCTCCTCTTTGCCCCCCATGCTTTCTTCTGTCCTGGGGGTCTCTCTGGTGGTCCCTGGTGGTCGTGGACCCCAATGTTCCAGTGGGCCTGGCTGAGCTGGCAGGACACTGAGGCTGCTGAACTTCCAGTTCCCCTTCTCACACAATGGGCCTTGTGTGGTTTCCATAGGCCTGGGGTTTTGGAAAACAAGCTCCAGGTGCGAGCTCACCTGGTGGAGACAATTGATCATCTGTTAACATGAGGTCACAGAGTGGGCTATGACATCACAGTGTGGGGATGTGAGGTCATTGAGCAGCTCTGACATCATAGACTGCCTATATGATATCACAGAGCAGGCTGTGACATCAGAGACCAGCTGTGTGACATTAGAGAAGGGGCTGTGAGCTCACAGAGCAGGCTGTGCCATCCCAGAGGGGCTGTGTGACATCCCAGAGGGGCTGTGTGACATCCCAGCAGGGCTGTGTCAGGTCACTGGGTTGGTCACTCGGCCCCAGCTCCCCCTCACAGTTTCTCCCTACAAGTCCAATGCTGTCCATGCCCAGCGGGGTCCCTGTCCCCCAGAATCCCCCCGGCCCACCTGGAGCCACAGCCTCCACCAAAGGATGTTCCACAGGATCCACCCCAGAGCCTGACATGGGGACAAGGGGCCAGGGCTGTGTGACCAGGACATCAAGGACGGGGATTATCCAGGTCACTGTGGCCTGAGTTGGGTTGCCCAGGGCAGGAAAGATGTCTGGCATCTGGATCAATTTTAAGTTACTCAAAATTGGCAAGAAGAGGGAATTAGATGAAGGAGAAGAAGACACAGAAAGAGAGAAAGAAACAAGAGATACAGAGAAGCACACACACAGCTACCAAACCCTGGATTCCAACACTGTTCAGATTGAAATTCCAAGAGTAGTATGGTAAATATTTGTCCTTGCCTTGTGGTCAGCCTTCAATACCCCTTGGTCTTGCTGGGCCCTTCCCCCAGGGGGATGTTGGGCTCATTTGGTCCCTCAGGAGCTGGGCTGGGGCTGCAGAGGTGGCTGTGGAGCATTGCCTGTGCTGGGCCAGGGACTGGCAGCCACTGCTGGGCTGGGATAGAGGCTCTGGGGGGATTGGGGTTCCAGGGCAGGGCAAGGCTGGGGTTCCAGGGCAGGGCAGGGCTGGACCTGCCCCTTCCTCTCCCCCACACACAAAATGTTTTGAGCCAACAATCTCCTCCAGTCTGTCACAATAGGGAATGTTGGAAGTGAAATCCCAATTCTGGCCATTGGCACCTGGCTGAGAAGAACAGTTCTTTTCCATAGGAAGGAAAGCACAGAGCCCCAGTGTTTAGAAGGCAGGTGAGAGCCTCACTAGTCCAAGGCCAGCCAGACCTGTCAGGAATGGCAGATTTTGTCTGGGAGCAGTCTTGGGATATAGGGAATTTTGGAGGTGGAAAGCCAATCTCAGCCCTGGGCACCTGGAGAAGCAGGACAGCTCCTTCCTATAGGAAGGAAAGCACGGAGCTTTGTCCCGTGTTTTGGGGACAGATTGGAAGTGACCCTTGAGAAATCACTGCAAGACAGACTTGTCCTGGCAATATTCCTATTGGAACAATCCCTGTGTATACGGACATTTGGATGTGAAATCCCAATTCTGGCCATGGATGCCTGGAGGAGAAGGACAGTTCTTTTCCAGCGGAAGGAAAGCACAGAGCCCCAGTGTTTCAGCAGCAGATGAGAGGAGACCTTCAACCGGCCAGGGTCAGCTGGACCAGTCAGGCAGCCCCTGGGAAGCCACACCAGCCAGACCTGTTGTGTGCACCCTTGGTTTTATGGCACCCTCAAGTGTCACAATGGTGCCTTGATTCCATGGAGCCCTGCAGTGTCATAATGAACCTTTGGACCCTGGGGGTTTGCGGTGTCACAATGGTCTCCTTTGCCTCCACAGTGTCACAATGGATCATTGATGACAGGAGGCCCCTCTGTGTCAAATGCAGCTTTGGTTCCATGCAGCCCTGCAGTGTCACAAAGGTCTTCTTTGATTGCCCAGTGTCACAATGGACCACTGATGACATCAGGCCCTGCAGTGTCACAATGACCCTTTGGTTCCATGCAGCCCTGCGGTGTCACAAAGGCCTCTTGGTTTCACCAGGCCCCACAGTATCACAATGGTCCTCTTGGTTCTGTGGGGAGACCCCCAGGGTCACAATGGTCTCACTGATTCCATGAGGCCTCACAGTGTCACAATGGTCCCTTGGTCTCACAGGGCCCCACAGTGGCACAATGGTCCCTTGGTCTCACAGGGCCCCACAGTGTCACAATAGTCCCTTGGTTCCATGGGCCCAGTGCTGCTGCATTCCCCCCTCCCCTTCTCAGGCCGCCCTGCCAGCTGAGAAATGCTCCTTGGGCCTCGGCCTTGGCCAACAGCCCCTGGGCTCAGCTCCTCTGCAGCTCATCACAAACACTGTCTGCTCCAGGCACTGCTGCTGCCCAACCAGCTCCTGCTTTCTGGAGGAGCAGCCCTGGGAGCTGTTTCTGTTCCCTCAGTGGCACAACATTCCTGTTCTCACACTGCCAAAGAAAGCTGTTGATGCCCAGTGCGGCCAGGATGAGCCATTGCTGGGACTGAAGCCCCTCTCTTGGGGCCCTGCAAACAGCGCTCCAAAAGGAGCCCTTGGAGCTCTCCTGGGCCAGCGACTCCCTCTGAGTGGGGCCTCTCAGAGCCGGGAACTCTCCCGTTTGCTGCACTCGGGGATCCCCAACAACGACGGAGCCTGGGCCGATCCCCCCACTCCTCCAGGCTCAACCCTTCACCCGCTGGGGACATGCCAAAGGATCCACAGGGAGCATTTCCTGCCCTCAGGGGAATTGCTCCCAGGTGCCTTGCACTGACTCTTTGTGTCTGTGTGCACACAGGAGTGCCTGTGCTGGGGAAATGTGGCAGAAATGCTGCTCTCTGAGGGGTGTGAGTGCCATGGATAGCTGAGTAAGTCAGGCCTGTAAGTAAGGGTGAGTCACAAGTTGTAAACTAAATTGAATGCTGCTAAGAGTTGTTTTACTAGGTTGTTACATTTAATATAAGATACAAGCTAAGTTGAATATTGTTAAGTGTTATTGCACTGCTAAATCAATAAGTCCTAGGTTATAAGTAAGGTGAAATACTGTCAAGTGCTGTTCTTTTGCTAAATGCTGAAGTGTGATGTATCAGTCAAGGCCTATTAAGTTTGAGCTCTGTTTAGATTTTGGGCCGTATTCCTTATATCATTGCCCCCACTGTCCTTTAGGCACACATGCAGGTGCACAAACTTAGAGAGTTCTCAGTTCATTTCTGGTTTGATTGCCTGGATTTGGTTTGGTTTTGTCGTTGCTTTGTTTCCTTGGTGTGCCTGAAGTGTCCAGTCAGGAGCAGAGTGACTCTTGCCAAGCAACTTTGTGCTGTTCTCCCTTAATATTAAATCTGGTTTTTGCTGATCCCTTGCTGGGGATTTTTTCAGCGCTCTCAAGGCCTCATTGGTACCAGGGTGAAGGAGCCCTGGCCCAGGCTCTGGCCCTGGGGGACACGGGGACACTGCCGGGGGGTCCCTGTCCCCCTGTGCCACCCCCAGGGCCCCGGCCCCCTGTCCCCGTGTCAGGCTCTGGGGTCGATCTCGTGGAACATCCTCTGGGGGAGGCTGCGGCGCCGGGGGCGGGGGGACCCAGGGGGACAGGGGACCCCGCTGTGCACGAGCAGGGTTGGACTGCTCTGGGGGGAACTGTGAGGGGGGCCGGGCAGAGTGACCTCCCCAGTGACCTCACACAGCCCCTGTGATGTCACACAGTCCCCTGTGATGTCACATTGCCTCCTATGATGTCACACAGTCCCCTGTGATGTCACACAGCCATCTGTGATGTCACACAGTCAGCTGTGATGTTACACAGCTGCTCTGTGATGTCACATAAGACTCTGATGTCAAAGAGTCACACTGCAATGTCACAGTTTGTTCTGTGATGTCATAGCCTGCTCTATGATCTTACACAGCCAGCCAGTGATGTCACAACCAACTCACTGATGTCACAGAGCCCACCCTCTATGAATGCAGGATCTGCTCTATGGCCTCACACCCTACACTATGATGTCACAGACAGATGTGTGATGTCACAACCCTCTCAGTGATGCCACAAAACCCTCTCTGTGATGTCATACTGCCACTCTGTAATGTCACAGCACACACTTTGACTTCACAGCCAGCTCTATGATGTCATACAGCCAGGCCTTGATGTAACAATCTGCTATGTGATGTCACACAGTCCCCTCTATGATGCTCAGTCACCACAATGACCTCACACAACAAACTCTGTGATGTCATAGCCCAATCTATGCCCTCACACAACCCACTCTGTGCTGTCACACAGCCCCTTGCTGACATCACAGCTGCTCTGTGCCTCCATGACACAGCCACAGAGGAGCTCCTGTGACACAGCCCCTCTGGGACATGCCACAGCCCCTGCCAGTGCTGAGCCCCTGGGAGCTCTGTCTGTGCCCTGCTGGTGTCCCTGAGGGGCCCTGGCAGTGCCCCAGCCCTGCTGGGCTGTGCACAGGAGCTGCTCCTGGCCAGAGCTGTCTCTCTGCAGCTCTGCTGCCCTTGCCAGGAGCTGCCTCTGGGCCAGGAGTCCGGCCCAGCTCAGCAGCACAGACACAGCACCAGGACTGTAATGACCCTCTGGGGCTTTGGTGCTCTTTGCATCAGACTCAGTCCCTCACAGTGTGCTCAAAGAACTTCTCAGGGACTCCAAAAGAGGGTGAAACAATGAAGTTTCTCATACTTTAAATAGATCCTTCTGAGGGACAGGACTGAGAAAGCATCCCCAGGTTCCAGGTAGAGCAGAACACTGGTGGCAGTGATGACAGCTGGGGACAAGCAAGGCAAAGGTGTCTCTGGTGCTGGGCAAACCTGCGCCTCTGTCCCTGCAGGCTGTCGGCATCCCCCGGCTGCTCCACCTGGCTGGCCCCTTCCTTTGCTGACAGCTCTGCCTCCTGCCTGCCTCTGCCTGCCCACACAAAGCCTTGGGCTGCTCCAGGCTCCTGCTGGGGGACGTGCTGCACCACAGCCCTGCCCTGGCAGGGAAATTCCTTTCTCCTGGTGTCCACTCTGCACCTCCCCAGCTGCCCTTGGTGCTATTATGTCTTCTTCAGGCTCATTCCCACTAGGAAGATAAACTCCAGCCTCTCTGAAACCGCCCTTCCATCCCTCCCAGGCTATTCCTGTTCTGTCCTCAGTCTCCACACCACTGAGCCCAGAGCCCTGAGCCTCTCCCTGCTGGTTTTGTGATGAGGCCTCCAAACCTCATATTGCGAGATTTCTGGGTCCTCTCCAAGGTCTGTGAAAATGGAAAAATAGTGATCATGGTTATTTTCTCCCATATCTTGCAGGGAGACAAAACAAGGGTCAATATCTTTAAACTGAATGAGGTTGGATTTACATTTGTTAGAAAGAGGAAAAATTTTAGAATTATAAGAGTGGCAAAAAACTACAAGAGTTATTCCAGAGAAGTGGATGCCCCATCACAGGAATTGTCCAAGAGCAGGAGCTTTGTGGAACCTGACCCAGTGAAACCCTCTAATCCCCAAGGACAGAATTCCTGTAGTGTGGGTTCTCTGATGTGCTGGGTGCCCTAACAACGCTTCTGGCCAGAATGTCTGCTGAGGGCAGCCAGGCTGCTGCAGGGGCAGTGACCTCACAGCCATCACCATGGCAGCCCTGTCCCCTGGGCCTGGCTCTGCCCTTTCCTCTGCCCCTGCCTTGCCTCTGCTGGCATGAAGAGTTTTGTCATTGATATCTTGTCCCCAAGGTGCTGGGGCCAATGGCTTCCCAGTCAGGCCCCTGGAGCACAAGTGGCTTTTCAGAGCCCAGCCAGGAAGGAGCCCTGAGGCAGCAGCTCTGCAGTGGTGGCCACCAGGCCGGGCTGCCAAGGGAGGCTTCTGGCCATGGCCTGCAAGCAGCTGCTGCTGCCAAGGTGCCTTTGGTGCCTCAGGCTCTCCCTGGCACTGCTCCCAGCACGGCACTCTGCCCTTGTGCCCGAGGCCTTCCCTGTGCTGGGGCTGGCCTGGGGCTTTTCCTGCAGTGGGACCTGCCCTGCTGATGGCACAGGAAAGGCAGTTCCTGCTGGAGCAGGAGGCTCTGCCTGCAATGGGCTCCAACAGCTCCAGCAAGGCCCTGCTGACTTCAAAATTGCTTCCCAGAGCAGAATATTCTAATTGTTAGAGCTCCTATGCAGTGGAGGAAAGAACTCTGATCAAGATCTTTCTGTCTAATCATGATCACAATCAATCCGAGCTGTATTTCTAGAAATCTATCTGGTATTCCATCATGAATCCTGTTGAACAAATTGTATTAAAGTTCAATTCCCCCTGTCCAATCTCTTGTACCTTTGACATAATCTGGGGCTGGGATTGGATCCAGCTGTTCCCAGGCTCCTTTCTGAAATGGAATTTTAGAAGTTATGGGGTCATCTAGGGGGTTTGGGGTTCTATGCTGGCTGTTGGGTGTCATTTCTCCACCTCATGACTCAGCAGGAGTTTCTCCAAGAAAGAAACAAAGCTTTTGCCTGAAGCTCCCACTGTGCCCATGACAGGAAACCCTGTGAGTGTCTGGGACATCCCGGCTCTTTGGCAGCCTGGGGACTCCTGGGATGTCACCATGGAGCCCCCGTGAGGGCCTGGGACAGATCGGTGCCTTTGCAGCCCAAGGTGCCCTGGGATGTCACCATGGAATGGCTGTGACTGCCTCTGACCACAGGGCTCTTTACCATCCCAGAAAGCCCTGGGAGGTCTCCATGGAGCCCCTGTCTCTGCCTGTGACATTCCAGCTCTGGAACAGCCTGGAGACTCGTGGAAAGTCTTCATGGAGACCCTCTGAGGGCCCGTGACAAATCTGATCCTTAGCAGGCAACCATCCCCAGCCCCCTGTTCCTATGGTCAGTTTCCATGGCAACCATAACCAGGCCCCTCTGTTGCTATGCTCAGTTTCCATGGCAACCATCACTAGCCCCCTGTTGCTATTCTCAGTCCCTTGGCAGCTCCATGGAGACCCCATGCCAGGGATGGTTGCCATGGACACCAGCTCAGGCCTGCAGCCAGAGCCCGTTGCCATGGCAACCATTGGCAGCCCCCATCCCCAGGCTCATGGAGTCCCAGAAGCACAGAATTGGCTGAGCTGGGAGGGACCCATCAGGATCCTCCAGTCCAACTGCTGGCCCTGCACAGGACACCCCAACAATGCCAGCCTGGGCCTGGCAGCGCTGGCCAAACGCTGCTGCAGCTCAGAGAGCCCTGGAGCTGGGACCCTTCCCTGGGGAGCCTGGCCAGGGCCCCAGCAGCCTCTGGGCAAAAACCTTTTCCTGACATCCAACCTGAGCCTGCCCCGACTCAGCTGCAGCCGTTCCCTCCACTCCTGTCCCTGGGCACCAGAGGGAAGAGGTTCCCACAGCCCCAGCCAGGGACCCGCTCCCAAGGCTGCTGCCATGGCCACCAGGGCTGGCACCAGCTGGGATGCTCGGTTTCCACGGGCCGGGCTTCAGGAATGGGATTCCCCAATTTCCTGCTCCCGCTAAAACCGCGCTGCCCTCGCTGCCCTCCTGCCTCCCATGGAAAGCACAAAAGGCAAAGATCCCAGGCTGGGATAAGAACAATTTATTGGGAACAGCAACGAGATAAGGAACAAACAGGAGCAGAAACAATATTGATAACAGAAGGGATAAGAAAAAGGGAAAACTACAACACAACTGACTGTCTCTTTCCGGCCACAATTTCTCCTTGCCTGGTAATGGTACTCTTCTCCCTGGGGAGAGAGAGAGAGAGTCCCTTTCCTGCCCCTGGCAATGTTCTGAGGTGGGAGTGAATGTAATGACAGGGCCATGGCCAGACCCTCCTGTTTTTGGATCCCACATCGTGTCATTGGCAGGGGCTGGAAAAGGGAAAGGTGTCTTCCCAGCATGGACCACAGGGATTATGGATCACTAGGGCTCTTCCCAACGTGGCTTCTCCAGTGGGGGATAAAGCTCGAGCAGTGCACGAAGCTCTTCCTGCAGTTGGGGCACGTGCAGGGCTTATTTTACTTGTGCCTCCGTTGGTGTCAGGTCAAGTGAGAGCTGCTGGTGAAGCTCTTCCCACACTGGGGACACTCGTAGGGCCTCTCCCCAGTGTGGATGCGCCAGTGGGTGACGAGGGTGGAATTGTGCTTGAAGCCCTTCTCCTGCACTCAGGGCAGCAGAAGGGCCTCTCATCCGTGTGAATCCGCTGGACTTGGAGGAGGTGGGAGCTGGTGTGAAACCTCTTCCCACACTGGGGACACTGGTAGGGCCTCTCCCCTGTGTGGATCATTTGGTGAATGATCAATTGGGGCCTCCGACTAAAGTTCATCCCACATTCCCCACAGTTGTATGGCCTTTCCCCAGTGGGGATCCTCTGGTGGCAGACCAAGAGAGACTTCTGCCTAAAGCTCTTCCCACACTCCCCACATTCATAGGGCCGTTCCCTGGTGTGGGTCTTCTGGTGGGAGATCAGGTTAGAGTTCTGGCTGAAGCGCATCCCACATTCCCCACACTCGTAGGCCTCTCCCTGGTGTGGATGTGCCAGTGCCTGATGAGATAGGAGTTGTGCTTGAAGCCCATCCCACAGTCAGGGAAGTGGAAGGGTCTCTGATCTGTGTGAATCTGCTGGTGCTTGATGAGACTGGAGCTGGTGTGAAACCTCTTCTGACACTGGGGACACTCGTAGGGCCTCTCCCCAGTGTGGATGCGCCGGTGGGTGATGAGGGCAGAGCTGCAGCTGAAGCCCTTCCCACACTCCCCACACTCGTAGCGCCATTCCCCAGTGTGGATCATCTGGTGGCTGATCAGGGTGCTGCTCTGCCTGAAGCTCTTCCCACACTCCAAGCACTTGTGGGGCTTCTCCCCATCATGAAGCTGCTCATGGACCACCAGCTCTGAGCTCTGGCTGAAGCTCTGCCCACCTTCCTGGCTCAGGGTTGGTCTTTCCTCCTCAGAGCACCCTGGGCTGGGATCTCTGGGACTTGTCCTCCCTGTTGGAATTCTGCACTGTGGAGCCACTCAAAATGGCCTCTTCCATGAGGTTCTGCTGTGGGGATTTGTCCTCCCTGGTCTCCATCCTCAGCTCCTTCTCTGGGGGAGGAAGGACAAGGAGAGGATGGGATTTGCCTCCATGCCAGAGGGAAGGGGAAGGAGATCCCCCCAGTGCATCCCCGGCAGGACGGGGTTGGCAGCAGGGTTGTCCTGCAGCCGGGGGCCGTGATGGGCTTGGAGATGGAGTAGGAGAGAGGGGGAAAGGGGCACTGACTTCCTCCTCACCTGCCTGGGTGTCCCGGGGCTCCTTCCTCTTCCTCGCAGCCTCCTCTTCCATCTGGCAAAGGTCTGGGAATGGGAAATCCTTATTTTGGGAAGAAAACAAAGGGTGCACACATTGTCTTTTGTACTAGTTTGAAGGCAAACCTGGGGAGGGTCTAAACCAGAATTTCGATTTAATAAGAAAATGAAGATCAAGGCAATGCTACAGAAACACTGCCTTAAACTGACAGAGTCAGGATATAACCTGACACCCTACTGGTCAAGGTGGTGGCTGCAGTCCCACTAAATGGTGGCTGCAGTCCTGTTGGAGGGATGAACATGATTCTGTCGAGGCAGTGATCCTGTAGAAGGGTCTGGTCTTCCTCTGAAGGTCCAGTGGTGGTTCTGGAGCTCTTGTCCTCTGGGAATCCAGTTGGTAAGCTGCTCCTGGTGTTGCAAGGCCCAGCTTATATCCAGGTAGGAATGCTTGGTTCTTCCCCCTGGGCAGAGCATCCCACAGTGGGATGATGAAATTTTATCAGTCCTGCAGTGACATTTATTGGCCCACACACATTCTTTTTATGAAAAAACAAAAATCCCTCTTTTCCAGGCATAAATGTTTTAAATTAGGGTTCCGCATTCATAATGTCCAATATGCAAAGATTGCTCCAAGCAAACCTGCCAGGACAGACAGGTCAGGCTTGCCTTGGCCACTGGTGGCTGCTGTTCATCAGCTCCTGAAACATGGGGGCTCCATGGAGACCAATGTGACACTTGGGAGCCTTGTGAAATGAAGGGGCCATTGTGACACTGCAGAGCACCATGGATCCATGGGACCATTGTGACAATGTGGAACCTCGTGGAACCAAGGGCATCATTGTGGCTCTGTTGGCCACATGGTCCCAAGGGGCCAGAGCAAAGCAGCAGTGTGGGAGTTAGCCTAGCTGTAACTCAGAGTCAGAAAGATTTTACCCCAAAAGAACTGTGTGCGAGTTTCAAGCCCTGGGAATCATTTGTTTAACTTAGGGTGAGTTTGAGGGTTCCCCCATAAGCCTTTAGTGTGGTTATGCTAAGTTGTCCAAGTTCTCCTCCCCTATTGGTTACTTGTTTCCTCTATAGGGTTATTGTTCCAGAGTGTTCTACCCTCAAGTGTATATATTGTTGCTTCACCTTTATCTCAGGTCTTTGAATCCCACCCCTCATACTGTGCTCGACTTCTCCATGTTTATTGTTTTTCACCCTGTTATTAAAGTTCTTTTTGGCAACTCCATTGATCCTGCTTGTAGGAGCATCGGGAGGTAGGACGGTTGGGATGGACGGAGACGAGAGATCTCTGAAGCCAGGTCTTGGAACCTGTGGTTTATTGCAAAGGGTGTGGGTGCAGGGACCTTGTTTGGAGCTGCCAGCCACAGCTCGGAGCAGGCCCGAAAGAGGAGCTCGAAAGAGGCGCCCAAAATGGATGCCCGAAAGAGGAGGGGAGTTCCCGTTACAATAGAATAAATCTTCTTCTGTGCTGCATATTCTAATTTTCACTAACCAATCTAGTACAAGATACAAATCCTATAGCATTTACATACAGCCTATAAGAATCATTACATTACCATACTGTGTTACATTTTAAACCCTAAAAATTCCTCTTTGCACCCCTTCTGCCAAGCTAGTAAGGTCTGCTCTGACCCTTGGACCTGTCTGCAGGCAGAGGGTTTTGTTTCATCAAAAGAAGATTACCTTCAGCCGGCCATACCATTGTTTTCCAGTTGTTCAGTAACTAAGTCTTGGTATCTCAAAGCTTGCTTTCATTTCAATCTCACTTATAGTTTCCATATTCTCAAAATCTTTTCCCAGGCAATCATATTTATAAAGCTTTCCTGTTTCATCTTCCCCATCATCTGCTCCTTTTCATTTTCACCACCCTTGCCCTGAAGTTGGGGAACCAGAAAGGTTTGTCACAGCCACCCTCATTGCGACCTTTGGCGCCAAAACAGGGACCCTGACACTCAGTCACGTCAGCTGGGGTTAGCTGATGGATAGGCCAGAGCTCCCCGGGATTTTGGATTGTGCTGGGCCGGCAGATTCATCATTGCTTCGAGGGACCTCGGCCAGGATCCACAGGGACAATGATGGTTTCACCTGCATAGGATTGCAGGTGGGTTTGGGGAAATGCAAGATATTTAATGTCCATTTTACCACTGTGTTTTATGGGATATGCACCCATATACCATAATTGACTTGGGGTGTTCCGGTGGCTCTTCCGCATAAGGCAGAGAAAGAGAAAAATTTCAGGCAGATATGTAAAGTAGAAAGGAACAGATATATGGATGCTTTAAGTAATTCTCACTGATCATGACAAAATATTTTCAAAGAAGAAAATAAAATCAATTATGAGGTGGATCATTAAAAATTTTCCAGAGGCCTTTCCTGATGAAATCCATACCACTGGATTTTGGGACTCATGAGATTTAAACTGTACAACTTTCCATCAAAAGGGACCCCACTGCACCCCGCATGCTCCCCATCTTCCACACCATCCTTGAGACCCTTCACCAGCAAGCAGTGTCTCGAAAACTCAATCCATTGGTCACTCCTAACTTGGGACCTCCCCGCCAACCTGCCTTTCTCAGACCTTCCACGATGGTCCAAGATGGCAATGGCCACACTGTCTTGGAGCATCATGCCCTGGAGACTCAAGATGGAAGGAGCCTGAATGTGGCTTCGGAGCCCAACCATCCTCCCTCCATCTTGGCTCCTCCACTTCCTGCTACCACAGCCTTCTCTTCCACCCTGAATGAACCTCCAGACTCCACCCCCACAACTGCGGGTCACGCCCCCACTGTCAATCGTCCTCTCCACCCTGGGCCATGCCTCCAGAACTCCACCCCGGAAGTCCGCCATCCTAAATCAAGGCCCTTCCTCCCCAACACCTGAAAAAGTGGCAGCGCCCTTTGCCTCAATCTCCGGCAACAATATAACCCCATTGTCAAAGATACTAAACCCAACTGTCACACTATTTCTAATCCAAATGTTTCTGCTCCAAGTTATTCTTCCTCCCCAGAAGACACTTTGGATTCCCCAGAGCCACCTCGCCCCTCAGCCCCAGAAGATCCCTGGGAAAGGATCTGGAAGGAAGCAGTTAAGGAAGGAGACTGGCAAATTATCTCGAAACTCCTCATTGCCCCCACATGTTATGAAAGAAGGGGGCAGAATCCCAGGTGTCAGCTCCTGGTTTACAGGGAAATCAAGGATCTGTGTAGGGCAGCTAAAAACCACAGGAAGGTCTTACCTTGTTTTAATGACCTAATGAGGGCCATGTTTACAGCACATGCTTTAACCCCCTATAACTTAAAATATATTACGACCATGTTGTTGTCACCTACAGAATACACCCTGTGGGAAGGGGGATGGAAGTGTTTACTAAATCAATTAATAGCAGACTATGCTAATAATGAGGCAAGGGCAGAATTGACAATCAACCATCTAGCTGGAGAAGGACAACACAGCCTACCAGATGATCAAGCAGCAGGTATCTCCAGAGAAGTATTGGATGATATCACAGAGATGGCTTTGAAAGCTTTAATCCAGGTATCGGATGGTAGCATCCCCAATTTGGACTACCTTGGGTGGCTGCAGCTAAAGCTTTAGGAGAATTAGACCATCCTGGGTGCCTGTTAAGTAAGCAAACCAATGCTGCCTCCCTCACATTGAGTGGCTGCTCTCAGACACAGAGACCATCAGACACGCCACCTTGCAGAACAGCGATAGAGTTTTTACTCTGGGCACGTGGGCATGGCTGTGTAGACTCTGAGGGCATGTGCTGCATGAACCTCTCCAGCCACAGCGAGTCAATCCACAAGAGCATTCAGGTACTGAAGGAAGGGTTCAAGAAGCTTCAAGTGGGAAACAAAGACTGGGTCAATAAACTCTTCCAATCCATGGGACTAAAGGGTTGGATGATGTGTAGCTAAAACAGGACTATTCATTCTCTTAGTGGTTGTTGTTGCATTGTTAATTGTCCCATGTTTGTCGGCATGCTTCTAGAAAGTCTTACAAAATTCTTTCAGGTCCATCTTTGTTGTAAAACAGAAAGGGGCAAAGATACCCAACACAGGCTCCTCATGGACTCCTTGGAGGAGAGAACTGGAGGCCAGGATGGCACAAAAACCTCTCAGAGACTCAGTGTGGGAAGGAAAATCCTTAAAAGTACGTAAAAGTATTCTTAAATCCATGAAGTACCTTAAAAACCTTGAGTATCTCAAAGTATTAATGAGCACTACTGAATGTCAGTACAAAGCCCTCAGGGGACTCGTTAAAGCAGATAATTGGGGCCATGATTGCACAAAACTCTCATAGAGTCTGTATCAAAAGGGAAACATCAAGTACCTTAAAAAATTGGAGTACCCTGAAGTATTAATGAGCCGCACTGAATGTTGTTACTGACAAAGCCTCTCCAGGGACTAATTACAGAAGATGATTGGAGGCCATGATTGCACAAACCTCTCAGAGACTCCAAGGCAAAAGCCAAGCCCAAAGTCCTTTGAAAAACCTGCAGTCCCTGCAGGGAGCATTCAGGAGCCCCCAGGGCCATTGCTGAGCAAGGCTCCCCAGGGACTCCTTGCAGCAGATCCTTGAGGCCACTGGGATGTGGGCTAAGGGGGGGATGCTGAGGGCAGCACAAGGGGCTGACAGTGCCCAGCCTGGCTGGGGCTGTGCCAGGAGGCCCCAGGGCCTCAGGACAAGGTGTCTCCTCCCAGCCCTTGCTGGCACAGACCCTGCAGTGGCCCAGGGCACCAAGACTTGGCTTCTCTTTGTCCCCACCTGTCATCACTGCCTGCAGTTCTCTGCTCTGCCTGGGGCTTGGGGACACTTGCTCAGCCGTGTCCCTCAGTGGGACCCATTAAAAGTCCAAGAAACTTTGGAGTTGGATTCTGCCTTGGAGTTCTGGAGAGGTTTCTTCAGCTCCCTCTCAGGGACTGATGTTCAGGGCCTGAGCACAAAGGCCCAGAGGCTCATTAAAGTCCTTGTGCTGTGTCTGTGCTGCTGAGCTGGGCTGGGCTCCTGGCACAGAGGCAGCTCCTGGTCACCAAGAAGAGCTTCAAAAGCACATTTCTCTGGATGAGCAGCTCTTCTGCCAGCCCAGCAGGGCTGGGGCACTGCCTGCAGCCAGCCTGGGCACAGCACAGAGGCACAGAGAGCTTCAATCAGTCAGGGCTGGGAAGGGGCTGAGAAGTGCCTGGGGCACAATCACTGCCAGCCCTTGGCACAGGAACCTCTGGCTGCAGGACAATGCAGCTGCAGCTCCTGGAGCCATCTCCTGCAGCTGGAACATGCCAATGCCTGCAGAGCCTGTGAGTACATTCTCTGCTTGTCTCTTGTGCAGGGCAGCCAGGGGTGCCCAGGGCTGTCCTGCAGAGCAGGGTCCTGCAGCCCAGGGCGCTGTGCTGGGGCAGGGACTCTGCTGCCTGCCAGGGACAGCTCTCAGCCAGCCCTGGCAGCTGCTCCCAGCACTGGGGGACAAGATCTGGGTGGCAGGAGACAGCTGGTGAGGCTTGGGAGTGTTCTCCTTGTGTGGGGAGGATGCAGCATTGTTCAGGACTGCTCCCAGCATGGCATTGAACTGCAGAACATTTCCAAATACATCACACAGGGAGCCCAGCAAGGATGGGGCTGCATAAAAGGGAAAATCCTGCTTTATTTATCTATTGCTCGGAGTTGCCATGATGGTAAATCCTGCATAGATGTTCAGCTCTCAGTTCAGGTCGAGAAGTAATAAAAAAAAATTCTATCGGATTTGAATAAACTCGGCAGTGACAGAAATCAGCACAGGGCCCCTCAGAGGCAGCATCAGTGTCGCTTTTCCAGCCTCCTCAGGGTTGCTCTGACGTTGCCATCAGAGCCTGCAGAGCCAGAGCTGCCCCTGGGCAGTGCCAGAGCTGGGAGGGCTCTGCAGGGCAGAGCTGAGCCCCCAGGGCTGGGCTGGGCTCTGGCAGCACTGGCAGGGCCCAGCCCTGGGCACAGGGAAGCAGCTGCTGGCAGGGACAGCTCCAGGCAGCAGAGCCCTGGGCAGGCAGTGGGGGGAAAGTGCCCCCAGCCTGTGCTGGGATATTTCAAGTCCTCTCCAAACCCAACTATTCCATGACTACTTTTCTTACAGATCCCCATGTGCAGCCGCAGCAAATGTCCAACAGCAGCTGCATCAGGCACTTCCTCCTGCTGGCATTGGCAGACACGCGGCAGCTGCAGCTCCTGCACTTCTGCCTCTTGCTGGGCATCTCCCTGGCTGCCCTCCTGGGCAACGGCCTCATCATCAGCGCCGTAGCCTGCGGCCACCACCTGCACACGCCCATGTTCTTCTTCCTGCTCAACCTGGCCCTCAGCGACCTGGGCTCCATCTGCACCACTGTCCCCAAAGCCATGCACAATTCCCTCTGGGACACCAGCAACATCTCCTACTCAGGATGTGCTGCACAGCTCTTTTTCTTTATGTTCTTCATCTCAGCAGAGTTTTTTCTGCTGACCGTGATGTGCTACGACCGCTACGTGTCCATCTGCAAACCCCTGCACTACGGGACCCTCCTGGGCAGCAGAGCTTGTGCCCACATGGCAGCAGCTGCCTGGGCCAGTGCCTTTCTCTATTCACTGCTGCACACGGCCAATACATTTTCCCTGCCCCTGTGCCATGGCAATGCCCTGGGCCAGTTCTTCTGTGAAATCCCACAAATCCTCAAGCTCTCCTGCGCCAAATCCCAACTCAGGGAACTGGGACTTCTTGCTTTTGGTGTGTCTTTGGTATTTGTTTGTTTTGTGTTCATTGTTTTCTCCTATGTGCAGATCTTTAGGGCTGTGCTGAGGATCCCCTCTGAGCAGGGACGGCACAAAGCCTTTTCCACCTGCCTCCCTCACCTGGCTGTGGTCTCCCTGTTTGTCAGCACTGGTATATTTTACTACCTGAAGCCCCCCTCCATGTCCTCCCCATCCCTGGATCTGGCCCTGTCAGTTCTGTACTCAGTGGTGCCTCCAGCCCTGAACCCCCTCATCTACAGCCTGAGGAACCAAGAGCTCAAGACTGCTGTGTGGAGACTGATGACTAGATGGTTTCAGGGACATTAAACTGCTAGCCAATTTCTGCAAGTAACTTGTAAAAAAAGTTTTCTTTGATGTTTCTTGTTGGTTTGGTTGTAGTGGTATTTTTTCCTTTGTTTTAGTTATTCACATTGTCTAGAAAAAAAAGCAACTGTTTGTACCATTTCTCGTTTTGTTTCTCTCCACCTTCCCTGTGGCCACAGACTGTGTCAATGCAGGGCAGTGCTCTTGGTGGCTTTAAAGGAACTCAAGGTTCTCCCAGCAGAGTTTTCTGCAGAGATGCCCTTTTGTTGCCTTCTCTGGAGCTGCAGCAGCAATGTCTGTGTGCAGAGCTGGGGCAGATCAGTGCTGGCCCAGCAGCTGTGCCCAGCAGCAGCAGCAGCAGCCCTTGGTGTTGCCAGTGCTGCTGCCGTGGCCCTGCCCCGCTGCCCTGGTGGCCCTGGTGTTGCTGCAGGGCCTGAGTGCTCTCGGGGCCGGGCACAGCCCTGGGGGTGGCAGTGCCGGGGCTGCAGCAGGGACAGGCCATGGGCACTGCTGGGGCAGCGCTGACGCCTCAGGCCAGGCCCTGAGGGCTCCAGGCTCCTTGCCCAGGCTCTCTCAAGAACACGGCCAGGCCAATGCTCAGCACAGAAACCCCCGTGAGCAGCCCCAGGCTGGCCATGGGCAGGCTGGGGGCAAACAGCATGGCTGGGGCTCTGCAAGGGCCCTGGGGCAGACGGGAAGGAGCAGCAGAGCAGGGGCTGATCCATGCCCAGTGCGCTGCACAGCCCAGGGCAGCGTCCCAGAGCGTCCTCATGCAGCTGCCAACAACATCCCCCCTCTGCAGCCCTGGCCTCTCCCCCAGCTCACACAGGTGCCCCATCCTTGCAGGCACAGACACAGCAGCACTGCCTCAGCAGCCCCTGTTTGCATTGCACACAGCAGGGGCAGCACCCCCATGCTGTTGCTGTGGGGACATGAATCTGAGGGAGCACAAATGCCATCAGCCCCTGGGGCCAGCAAGGCCTGGGGGACACCAGGGAAACCACTCAGCTTTGTCCTGGCCTCTGCACTCAGCCAGAAAGTTTGTTCCCATCAGCTGGGAGTTTCCTGTGCCACTGCAGACGCTGTTGCTCAGAGCCAGGGCTGCCTGGCAGCCACCCCCAAACTGCCCTGAGCATTTCCTTGGCTTCACCTTTGATTTATCTTTGCTTTGTTTGCTCTTCCTGCTATGAATTCCTTCCTCTTGCCCACCCCTGTTCCCTGCCCTGCAAACAGCCCATCCCTGTTTGCCCTTTCCTCTCTGGCCCCACTCCCCATTGCAGTTCCTGACCTGGCACCATGGGAACGTCCCTTGGGCAGCAGGATCATCCTACAAGTGCTGCAGGAATTGTCTGCAGGCTCCTGCAGTGCCTGCTGCTGCTCCCTTGCCAGAGCCACCCCAGGCCAGGGGGGCACATCTGGGCTGCTGTGTCTGCCTCTGGGGCTCCCTGTTCTGGGCAATGAGGAGGAGCTGCAGAGGCTCTGCAGGACTGACAGGATGGGCTTTGGGGCTGCCAGGAGAAGCTGAGGGACCTGGGCTGCTGGAGCTTCTGAAGAGGAGGCCCAGGGCTCATCCTGCAACTGCTCCAAGGGTGGTTTCAGAGAATCCCAGAATCAGCAAGGTTGGAAAAGACCTTGGAGATCATCAAGTCCAGCCTGTGCCCTGACACTGCCTTGTCTCCCCTGAGCCTCCTCTTCTCCAGGATCAACAACCCCAGCTCCCTCAGCCACTCCTCACAGGACTTGTGTTCCAGACCCCTCCCCAGCCTTGCTGCTTTTCTCTGAACACGCTCCAGCCCCTCCAGGTCCTTCCTAAACTGGGGGCCCAGAACCGGACACAGCACTCGAGGTGCTGCCCAGCCACTGCTGAGCACAGGGAAAGAATCCCTGCCCTGCTCCTGCTGGCCACACCATTCCTGATCTATAGGAGTTCCAGGGGTTGGATGAGGGACATGGTGGGGGGTGTTTGGGAAAAAGTGTTATTGATTGTAAGCCATGAAGGGTCTTGATTTTCATATCTATTCAGACTAGATTAGAAGTGTCTGAGGGTCAATATCAGTTGGACATTGCTGATATCAATCTATTAACAAGAAAAGAAAACCAAAGAGTACATAACAATTCTCCTGACATTTTTTCAATATAGCAGATTCACTTAAAATACTCTTCTGAAATCTGTCTGATTAATCACCGAAGAAATGAAAACATAGATTATTCCCAGAGGTTTTTCTTGCTCAGGTATTTTGAACAAATGTTTGGGAGCCTTTGTCACTGAATTCCTGAAGTGAAGAGCTCCAGATAGAAGAGGCCTCTGGAGCAGTAAAATTCACTAGCAACCTCCAAGTGGCTGAGGATCCATCCCCATCAGAGCAGCAATGAACAGAAATGGGCACAGCTTTGTGGCTGCCCCAGCTCTGGGATGGGCCCTGGGCCTGGAGCAGGAGCAGCTCCTGAGGGCCCCAAGGCCGGGGCTCTGGTGCTGCCCTGGGCAGATGGGATGGCAGCAGGGGCTGCAGAGCTCTCAGCACCTCAGGCCGAGGGCAGCAGGGCAGCCAGGGAGCCTCCTTTGGCCTTGGCCAAGCACCTTCCCCCATGGCTGGGGCTGAGTCCTGTGGCAGCTGCAGCTGCTGCTGTGCCCTTGGCAGGGGCTGAGGCCGTGGGCCAGTGCCCAGAGCAGCCTGGCCTGAGCAGAGCTGTGGGGCCAGAGCCGGCTGGGCTGGGCTGGGCTCAGAGAGGCCCTTGGTGCTACCCAGAGCTCAGGGCAGCTGGCAGAGCTTGCAGGGAGCTGGGCTGGGCTCAGAGAGCCTGGCCCAGAAACCATCAGTGTCCATCTCAGCCTGGCTGAGCGTGCAGGGGCAGGACTCAGGCCAGGCCTTGTGGGGCAGGGCCAGCGCCTGTGCAAGGCATTGCAAACAGGCAAGTGACCCAGAGAGGAGGCTGCTCTGTGCCCTTGGTAGCACGGACAGAGCAGGGAGGGGGCCCAGGACATTTGTCAGCGCCAGCCTCTGTGCCCATGCATTGGCAGCCCTGGCTGCTGAGCCCAGCTTTGGCCTGGGCTGAGTTTGGCTGTGGCCCAGCTCCATCCTCCTGCGGGGCTCAGGGCCTGTTCCCAGCCATGGCCAGCCCTGGCTGCCTCTCTGCTGGCCCAGAGGCCGGCAGAGCCCAGGGCAGGGCTGTCTGTGCAGCCCCACAGGTGCCAGGGGCTCTGCAGGAGCTGGCAGAGGCTGCCCAGCAGGGAGGCCATGGGGCACAGAGCCCCAAGGCTGCTGTGGGCACCACGGCACAGGGGCCGTTCCCAGCCGCAATGCTCCTGGCCTGGGCTGGGCCTGCACAGGGGCTGGGCCACCATGGCTGGGCCAGCACAGGGCCACAAAGGGGCCACGCAGCCGCTGCCGGGGCTGACAGCAAGGCCAGGCACACACAAGCAATTGCTGAGCATGGCCTGCGCTGGCCAGGCCTGACTGTGCCAAAGGCAGAGCTCAGCTGCCCTTGGGGGCTGCAGCAACACTCCAGAGCCCAAAGAGCCTCCAAAGCTGGGCTGGAGACCAAGGCTGCAGCAGGGAAATGCAGGGCTGCTGCGGGATGGGGAGGGCATTGAATTCCAGCACACACCTCAGCTCTCTGATGATCCTGGCACCATGCTGGGCCCTGTTTCAGACTGGAGCAGAGCAGATGTTGATGGGACAGGAGCCCTGTGGGGCTGTCAGGGACCTGCAGCTTGCAAGGTGCTCTGCTGTCCCTCAGGTGCTCTCGGAGAGATCCAATCCCAGCTGGGCACCTCAGGGCACAAGTGGCACTGCCTGTTCATGGGCACACAGCTGATGTCAGCCTGGAAAGGGGCACAGGTGTTAATGCCTGTTAGTTTCATAATATACAAGAAAATCGTTATTATCTTGGTAATCTGAGTTCTTTTGAGAAATGGCAAAGTTTTCCCATCAGGAACAGAAATTTTCTGGATCTACTGGATTGTTCTACTAATGGCAGGAGAAGAAATGCTGATGATTCCATCTACTTGTGTCACCAATATTCAGTCTATTATTTAATCTCCTTTTTTCATCAGGTGTTTTTAGCTCTCCTGTTGAAAAGGCCATGTCTAAGTGGCCATCTCTTCACTAGACCGGCTGGATCTATGTCCTTTCCATTGCTCCCAGATTTTGTCCTCCAGATGCTCTCTGGTCATTCAAGTGCCTCTCAAATGATTGATTTCACACTTTAAGCTCCAGAAAGTTGCCCAGTCTTTCTGATGTTGAAATAAATACCATATTAGTCAACATCTTAATTGTGTTTATATCTATCACAAAATTGTGTTTTCTTATGTCCTTGTCTAGAACTTTTTCTTTTTGGAAATCCCTTGGGGATCTGGACATGTCAGATGCTGCTGGGACATCCCAGAGAGCTGAGGGAAGAGCTGTGATGGTTCTTACACTGTTCAAATGTTCAACTTGTTTTTGTTGGCAAGAAACCTTTCTGTGCCTCTGAGTGTCACCAGGCCCTGACCCCAAAGGACACAAACCTGATGAGTTGTGGTTCCCACTGCAGGGGCAGCACTTGGACCTTGCCTCTGCACAGGTGAGCTCTTCATGCCCTTTCTCACTTTTCCTCCCTCTGGGCATGGAGGGAGCTCCTGACTTCAGCCTGTGACTCGTGTGTGCAAAGAGCAAATCTGGGAAGAATTGGGGGAGGGAGGGTTTGGGGGGACCTTGGGATCTGTGCTGGGCACAGAAGGTGTTTTCCATTGCTCTGAGGCTGTTTGCTGTGGAAAGCGGATTTAATATCCAGCAGAGGAATGACTTTTGCATTTGATGGAGCTGTGCCTTCCCTTGGCTTTGTTGGCTGACAAGAAATGAACATCCCTCTGTGTCTCGGGCAGCTCCTTCTCCAAGGAAAGCAGGTGGGAGTTGGAGCCAAGGAGCTGAAAGCTGCAGGTGCAGCCTGGGCTGGAGGGAGCTGAGATTTGCACAAGGCTGCTCTGAGTGCCAGGGCTTGGATGGGGGAAATGGTGGGGTGGGGGTAGGGACAGAGTCTGATTGATTGTCAGCCATGAAGGGTCTTGATTTTCATATCTATTCAGACTGCGTGAGGAGGTACTTGGATACAGTGTCAATTGGAGATTGCACATATTGATTTATGAACAGGAAAAAATCCTAAACAGGACCTAAAAAAATGTTTTCTCACTGTCCTTTTAAATATAATGCATTCACTTTGGATATACTACTGAGATCTGTCTAATTAACCACAAAGGATTTGAAAATTAAATCAAATTATTCCCAGAGGCTTGGCTTATTCAGGTGTTCTGAATGTTCATGAGCCCTGGGACACTGAATTCCTGCACTGAAGAGCTGAAGGCTGAACAAGCCTCTGGAGCAGGGAAATTCAGCAGCAGCCTCCAAGTTGCTGAGGATGTCAGCAGCCCCCACTGAAGCCATCCCTGCCCAGAGACCGTGGGGGAATGGGCAGACAAGGAGAGCGTCCCTGGGGCTGGGGCAGCACAACTCAGAGGCACCAGCGGCTCCAGCTGGGCAATGGAGTGTGGAATGTGGCTGGGAAAGCCCTGCCTGGGCTGGGCCAAGCAGGACACACAAGCCCTGACCCCCATCCCCCAAACAACTCTCTCAAGGAGACATTTAAAAGGAATTACAGTTGTTTGTGTACTCTGGGTTGGAAGCACTGGAGAAATATCAGCAAGAGATTCTCAGGAGCTCTAAACAACAAAACAGGAACTTTACTGGGAACTTTAGAAAATCAGAGAAACTTTGGCTAAAGGTTTAATACAACATTCAATTAACAAGAAACACTTCTCATAACATTAACTTTGCTCATTCAACTTCACAAACTCTAAGCCTGTTCAATTTTAAGTTACTTAAATTTCGCAAGAAGAGGGAATAAGAAAAAGACAAATAAGATACAGAGAAGCGCACACACAGCTACCAACTCCTGGATTCCAGCACATTTCAGATGGAAATTCCGAGAGGAGGTAGGGTCAAGATGTGTGCTTGCCTTGTGGTCAGCCTTCAATACCCCGTGGTCTCCCTGGGCCCTTCCCCCAGGTGGGGCTTGGGCTCATTTGGTCCCTCAGGAGCTGGGCTGGGGCTGCAGAGGTGGCTGTGGAGCATTGCCTGTGCTGGGCCAGGGACTGGCAGCCACTGCTGGGCTGGGATAGAGGCTCTGGGGGGATTGGGGTTCCAGGGCAGGGCAAGGCTGGGGTTCCAGGGCAGGGCAAGGCTGGACCTGCCCCTTCTGCCCCCACACATGAAATGTTTTGAGCCAACAATCTCCTCCAGTCTGTCACAACAGAGAATGTTGGATGTGGAACCCCAATTCTGGCCATGGACACCTAGACAAGAAGGCCAGTTGTTTTCCATAAGAAGGAAAGAACAGAGCTCCAGTGTTTGGAAGGCAGGTGAGAGCCTCACTAGGCCAAGGCCATCCAGACTTGTCAGTAATGGCAGATTTAGTCTGGAAGCAGTCTTTGGATATAGGGAACTTTAGAGGTTGAAGCCCAGTCTCAGACATGGGCATCTGGAGAAGCAGGACAATTCTTTTCCATAGGAAGGAGACCATGGAGCCTTCCACAATGTTTTGGGGATAGATGGGAGGTGACCCTTGTAAAACCATTTCCAACCAGACTTGTCCTGGCAATATTCCTACAGGAACAATCCCTGTGTATAAGGAAATTAGGAGGTGAAATCCCAATTCTGGCCATGGGTACCTGGCGGAGAAGGAGAGTTCTTTTCCATAGGAAGGAAAGCACAGAGCCCCAGTGTTTCAATAGCAGATGAGAAGAGACCTTCAATATGCCAAGTTCAATTGGACCAGTCTGACAGTCCATGGGAGGCCAAACAAGCCAGGCCTGTTCCGTGTTCCCTTGCTTTTATGAGGTCCTGCAGTATCACCATGGTCCCCTTGGTTCCATGGGGCCCCACAGTGTCCTAGTGGTGCTTTGAGTCCATGGGGTCCAGCAGTGTCACAATGGACCCTTGGTTCAATGGGGTCCCACAATGTCACAATGGCTCCTTGGTTCCAGAAGGCCCCAAGTTTCACAATGGTTCCAAGGATCCCATGAGGCCCTGCAGTGTCACAATGGTCTCCGTGGTTCCACAGGTCCCACAATGTCACGGGACTCCTCTGCTCCACGAGCCCTGCAATGTCACAATGGACCTTTAGACCCTGGGGGTTTGTGGTGTCACAATGGTCTCCTTTGGCTCCACAGTGTCACAATGGACCATTGATGACATCAGGACCTGCAATGTCACAATGGACCTTTGGTTCCATGCAGCCCTGCAGTGTCACAAAGGCCTCTTGGTTTCATGGGGCCCCACAGTATCACAATGGTCCTCTTGGATCTGTGGGGACCCCCGGGGTCACAATGGTCTCCGTGATTCCATGAGTCCCCTCAGTGTCACAATGGTCTCCTTGGTGCCAGGGTGCACCACAGTGTCACAATGGCCCTGTGGTTGTATGAGGCTGTGAAGTGTCTCAGTGGTGTCTCCATGGTTCCATGAGGTCTTGCAGTGTCACAATGGCCCCTTGGTTCCATGATATCCCAAAGTGTCACAATGGACCCCTGGTTTGACGGGCCCTCACAGTGGCACAATGGTCCCTTGGTCTCACAGGGCCCCACAGTGTCACAATGCTCCCTTGGTCTCACAGGGCCCCACAGTGTCACAATGCTCCCTTGGTTCCATGGCCCTGTGCTGCTGCATTCCCCCCTCCCCTTCTCAGGCCGCCCTGCCAGCTGAGAAATGCTCCTTGGGCCTCGGCCTTGGCCAACAGCCCCTGGGCTCAGCTCCTCTGCAGCTCATCACAAACACTGTCTGCTCCAGGCACTGCTGCTGCCCAACCAGCTCCTGCTTTCTGTAGGAGCAGCCCTGGAAACTGGTTTTGTTCCCTCAGTGGCACAACATCCCTGTTCTCACCCTGCCAAAGAAAGCTGTTGGTGCCAAGTGTGACCAGGATGACTTAACTGTAGCTACATTGCCTGTAGGTAAGGTTAAGTCAGGAGGTCTAAGTGAAGTTAAACACTGCTAAGAGTTGTTGTTTTCCTAAGTTGTTATGTTTAATATAAGTTATAATCTGAGTTAAATACTGTTAAATGTTAATCCTCTGTTAAATTGCAAAGTCATAGGTTATAAGTTCGATTAAATCCTGCTAAATGCTGTTTTTTGCTAAATTGTGAAATTGAAGGTATCAGTTAAGATTAAGGTACAATTTAAGTCCTGTTAAGTTTGAGCTCTGTTAAGCTTTTGGGCGGTATTCCTTTCATCCTTGCTCTCACTGTCCTTTTGTCATACACACACACAGGGACAGTTCTTTATTCATTTCTGGTTTGATTGCCTGGATTCTGTTTGGTTTTGTTGTTGCTTTGATTTCATTGGAGTGCCTGAAGTGTCAATTCAGGTGCAGAGTGACTCTTGCCAAGGAACTTTGTGCTGCTGTCCCTTAATATTCAATCTGGTTTTTGCTGCTCCCTTGCTGGGGATTTTTTCAGCGCTCTCAAGGCCTCGTTGGTACCAGGGTGAAGGAGCCCTGGCCCAGGCTCTGGCCCTGGGGGGCATGGGGACACTGCCGGGGGGTCCCTGTCCCCCTGTGCCACCCCCAGGGCCCCGGCCCCCGTCCCCGTGTCAGGCTCTGGGGTCGATCTCGTGGAACATCCTCTGGGGGAGGCTGCGGCGCCGGGGGCGGGGGGACCTGGGGGGACAGGGGACCCCGCTGTGCACGAGCAGGGTTGGACTGCTCTGGGGGGAACTGTGAGGGGGGCTGGGGCAGAGTGACCTCCCCAGTGACCTCACACAGCCCCTGTGATGTCACACAGTCCCTGTGATGTCACACAGGCCCCTGTGATGTCACAGACCCCCTGTGATTTCACACAGCAACCTGTGATGTCGCAGAGACAACTCTGGGATGTCACCCTGGAATGACATGCAGCTGCACTGTAATGTCACAGAAGACTCTGCGATATCAGAAAGTCACCCTGTGATTCCACAATCTGTACTGTGATATCACAGGCTGCTCTGTGATGTTACACAGCCAGCCAGTGATGTCACAACCCTCTCTCTGATGTCACAGAGCCACCCTCTATGAACACAGGATCTGCTCTATGACCTCACACCGTACTCTGTGATGTCACGGACAGCTGTGTGATGTCACAACCCCCTCAGTGATGCGACAAGACCCTCTCTGTGATGTCATACTGCCACTCTGTAATGTCACAGCACACACTTTGACCTCACAGCCTGCTCTATGATGTCATGCAGCCATGCCATGATGTCACAGCATGCTCTGTGATGTCACAGAATCCCCTCTGTGATGCTGTAGCTGCTCAATGACCTCACACAATAAACTCTGTGATGTCAGAGCCCAATCTGTGACCTCACACAGCCCACTCTGTGCTGTCACACAGCCCCTTGCTGACATCACAGCTGCTCTGTGCCTCCATGACATAGCCCCAGAGGTGTTGCTGTGACACAGCCCCCTCTGGGACATGCCATAGCCCTTGCCAATGCTGAGCCCCTGGGAGCTCTGTCTGTGCCCTGCTGGTGTCCCTGAGGGGCCCTGGCAGTGCCCCAGCCCTGCTGGGCTGTGCACAGGAGCTGCTCCTGGCCAGAGCTGTCTCTCTGCAGCTCTGCTGCCCTTGCCAGGAGCTGCCTCTGGGCCAGGAGCCCGGCCCAGCTCAGCAGCACAGACACAGCACAAGGGCTGTAATGACCCTCTGGGCCTTTGGTGCTCTTTGCATCAGACTCAGTCTCTCAGAGTGTGCTCAAAGAACTTCTCAAGGACTCAAAGTGAGATTGAAACAGGGAAGTTTCTCATACTTTAAAGAGATCTTTCTGAGAGACACAACTGAGAAAGCATCCCCAGGTTCCAGGTGGAGCAGAACACTGGTGGCAGTGATGACAGGTGGGGACAAGCAAGGCAAAGGTGTCTCTGGTGCTGGGCAAACCTGCGCCTCTGTCCCTGCAGGCTGTCGGCATCCCCCGGCTGCCCCACCTGGCTGGGCCCTTCCTTTGCTGACAGCTCTGCCTCCTGCCTGCCTCTGCCTGCCCACACAAAGCCTTGGGCTGCTCCAGGCTCCTGCTGGGGGACGTGCTGCACCACAGCCCTGCCCTGGCAGGGAAATTCCTTTCTCCTGGTGTGCACTCTGGGCCTCCCCAGCTGCCCTCTGTGCTATTATCTTCAGGCTCATTCCCACTAGGAAGAAAAGCTCCAGCCTCTCTGAAACCGCCCTTCCATCCCTCCCTGGCTGCTCCTGTTCTCTCCTCAGTCTCCACACCACTGACCCCAGAGCCCTCTGCCTCTCCCTGCCAGTTTTATGATGAGGCCTCCAAACCCCATCTTGAGAGATTTTTGGGTCCTCTCCAAGATCTGTGAAAATGGAAAAATAGTGATCAAAGTTATTTTCTCCCAAATCTTGCAGTGACAAAACAAGGGTCAATATCTCTAAACTGCTTGAGGGTGGATTTACATTTGTTAGAAGAGGAAATATTTTACAATTATGCAAGAGGCATGAAACTGCAACTGTTTTTCCAGTTAGGAAAAGGGTGCCCTATCCCAGGAATTGTCCCAGAGCAGGAGCTTTGTGCAACCTGACCCAGTGAAACCCCCTGCCCTCCCCAAGGACAGAATTCCTGTAGTGTGGGTTCTCTGATGTTCTGGGTGCCCTCACAATGCTTCTGGCCAGAATGTCTGCTGAGGGCAGCCAGGCTGCTGCAGGGGCAGTGACCTCACAGCCATCACCATGGCAGCCCTGTCCCCTGGGCCTGGCTCTGCCCTTTCCTCTGCCCCTGCCTTGCCTCTGCTGGCATGAAGAGTTTTGTCATTAATATCTTGTCCCCAAGGTGCTGGGGCCAATGGCTTCCCAGTCAGGTTTCTGGAGCAGAAGTGGCTTTTCAGAGCCCAGCTAGGAATGAGCCCTGAGGCAGCAGCTCTGCAGTGGTGGCCACCAGGCCGGGCTGCCAAGGGAGGCTTCTGGCCATGGCCTGCAAGCAGCTGCTGCTGCCAAGGTGCCTTTGGTGCCTCAGGCTCTCCCTGGCACAGCTCCCAGCACGGCACTCTGCCCTTGTGCCCGAGGCCTTCCCTGTGCTGGGGCTGGCCTGGGGCTTTTCCTGCAGCGGGACCTGCCCTGCTGATGGCACAGGAAAGGCAGCTCCTGCTGGAGGAGGAGGAGGCTCTGCCTGCAATGGGCTCCAACAACTCCAGCAAGGCCCTCTTGACTTCAATATTGCTTCCTAGAGCACTATGTTGTAATAATTGTTATAGCTCCTGTACTGTGGAGTAAATAACTCTGGTTAAGATCTTTCTGTCTGATCATGATCAGAATCAATCAGAGCTCTATTTATATAAATTTATCTGGTATTCCATCATTAATCCTGTGGGAGAAATTGGATTAAAGTTTTATCCACCTGTCCAATCTTTTACACATAAACCTTTGACAAATTCTGGGGCTGGGATTGGATCCAGCTGCTCCCAGTCTCCTCTCTTAGAAGGAATTTTTGAAGTCTAGGGGCACTGCAGGGGTTTGAGGATCCATGGTGTCTGTTGGGGGTAATTTTTCCATCTCATGACTCAGAAGGAGTTTCTCCAATAAAGAAACAAAGCTTTTGCCTGAAGCTCCCACTGTGCCCATGGCAGGAACCCCTGTGAGTGTCTGGGACATCCCGGCCCTTTGGCAGCCTGGGGACTCCTGGGATGTCACCGTGGAGCCCCCATGAATGCCTGTGACAGATGGGTGCCTTTGCAGCCCAAGGTGCCCTGGGATGTCACCATGGAATGGCTGTGACTGCCTCTGACCACAGGGCGCTTTACCATCCCCAGAAAGCCCTGGGAGGGCTCCATGGAGCCCCTGTCTCTGCGTGTGACATTCCAGCTCTGGAACAGCCTGGAGACTCTTGGAAAGATCCCCATGGAGCCCCTCTGAGGGCCTGTGACAAATGTGATCCTTAGCAGGCAACCATCACCAGGACCCTGTTGTTACACTGTGTTTCCATGGCAACCATCACCATGACCCTGTTGCTATGGTCAGTTTCCATGGCAACCATCACCAGACCCCCTGTTGCTATGCTCAGTTTCCATGGCAACCATCACCAGACCCCCCTGTTGCTATGCGCAGTCCCTTGGCAGCTCCATGGAGACCCCATGCCAGGGGTGGTTGCCATGGACACCAGCTCAGGCCTGCAGCCAGAGCCCGTTGCCATGGCAACCATTGGCAGCCCCATCCCCAGGCTGATGGGATCCCAGAGCCACAGAATTGGCTGAGCTGGGAGGGACCCATCAGGATCCTCCAGTCCAACTGCTGGCCCTGCACAGGACACCCCAGCAATGCCAGCCTGGGCCTGGCAGCACTGGCCAAACGCTGCTGCAGCTCAGAGAGCCCTGGAGCTGGGACCCTTCCCTGGGGAGCCTGGCCAGAGCCCCAGAAGCCTCTGGGCAAAAACCTTTTCCTGACATCCAACCTGAGCCTGCCCCAACTCAGCTGCAGCCGCTCCCTCCACTCCTGTCCCTGGGCACCAGAGGGAAGAGGTTCCCACAGCCCCAGCCAGGGACCCGCTCCCAAGGCTGCTGCCATGGCCACCAGGGCTGGCACCAGCTGGGATGCTCGGTTTCCACGGGCCGGGCTTCAGGAATGGGATTCCCCAATTTCCTGCTCCCGCTAAAACCGTGCTGCCCTCGCTGCCCTCCCGCCTCCCATGGAAAGCACAAAAGGCAAAGATCCCGGGCTGGGATAAGAACAATTTATTGGGAACAGCAACGAGATAAGGAACAAACAGGAAGAGAAAAAATATTGATAACAGAAGGGATAAGAAAAACTATTTGCAGAGAAAACTACAACATCAACAACTGGCTCTCCCTGGCCACATATTTCCCCCTGCCTGGAAAGGACACCCTTCTCCGCAGGGAGAGAGAAAGAATCCCTTTCCTGCCCCTGGCAAATGACCTGAGGTGGGAGTGACTGCAATGAAAGGGCTATGGCAAGACACTCATGTTTTTCAATGCCACATCATGTCACTGGGAGGGGCAGGACAAGGGATAGGTGTCTTCCCAGGATGGATCACAGGGAACATGGATCACCAGGGCTCTTCCCAATCCGGGCTCTCCCATGGGGGTTGAAACTGGAGTGGTGCATGAAGCTGTTCCTGCAATCAGGGCATTGGCAAGCCTTCCCTTACTGGTGCCTCTGCTGGTGTCTGGTCAAGTGAGAGCTTCGGGTGAAGCTCTTCCCACACTGGGGACACTCACAGGGCCTCTCCCCGGTGTGGATGCGCCGGTGGGTGACAAGGTGGGAGTTGCGCTTGAAGCCCTTCCTGCAGTCAGGGCAGTGGAAGGGCCTCTCATCCGTGTGAATCCACTCATGCAGGAGGAGATGGGAGCTGGTCTGAAACCTCTTCCCACACTGGGTGCACCCGTAGGGCCTCTCCCCTGTGTGAATCATTTGGTGGATGATCAGCTGGGACCTCTGACTGAAGGTCATCCCACACTCCCCACATTTGTGTGGCCTTTCCCCAGTGTGGATCCTCTGGTGGCAGATCAGGGTGGAGTGCTGGCTAAAGCATATCCCACATTCCCCACACTCATAGGGCCTCTCCCAGGTGTGGATGCGTTGGTGGGTGATGAAGGCAGATGTGGAGAGCTTTGTGGACAGTTGGCTAGCTGAGAAAGGTCACGTAGACATAATAATACTGTTGGTTAAGCAACAAGGAGACAAGTCTAGGAGTCAGCAGTCAGTGTCCAATAGTGGACAAGGGCATTGTGCCCTTGGTGCAACAACAGGATAGGGAAGAGGATCTTTTGCCAAAAATATGAAGATAGTTTCAATAGAACAACTACAAGAATGTAGAAGTAAGAATGTAGAAGTAGCAACAGAATAACCATAAGAATGCAGAAGTAGGCATAGTTGATTGATAAGTAACTAACCAATAATGAGCTCAGCCTTGCAATATGTATGAGCTTCATTAACACCAATATAAATAAGTGAGACTATCAATAAAGTTTGAGACTATCAATAAAGTTTAAGACTTGCTGATCACTCATATTGAGTGCTGCATTTCTTCTGCCGATCCAACAGGTGGAGCTGCAGCTGAAGCCCTTCCCACACTCCCCACACTCGTAGCGCCATTCCCCAGTGTGGATCATCTGGTGGCTGATCAGGGTGCTGCTCTGCCTGAAGCTCTTCCCACGCTCCAAGCACTTGTAGGGCTTCTCCCCATCATGAAGCTGCTCCTGGGCCACCAGCTCCGAGCTCTGGCTGAAGCTTTGTCCACCTTCCTGGCTCAGGTTGGGTCTTTCCTCCTCAGAGCACCCTGGGCTGGGTTTGGAGCCCCTCATCCTGCAGGTTCTCCAAGGTTTTTCCTCCCCATTGGATTCCTGTGCCCTGGAGTCACTCAAAACGGCCTCTTCCATGAGGTTCTGCTGTGGGGATTTGTCCTCCCTGGTCTCCATCCTCAGCTCCTTCCCTGGGGGAGGAAGGACAAGGAGAGGATGGGATTTGCCTCCATGCCAGAGGGAAGGGGAAGGAGATCCCCCCAGTGCATCCCCAGCAGGACGGGGTTGGCAGCAGGGTTGTCCTGCAGCCGGGGCCGTGCTGGGCTGGGAGATGGAGCAGGAGAGAGGGGGAAAGGGGCACTGACTTCCTCCTCACCTGCCTGGGTGTCCTTCACCATCTTCCTCTTCCTCGAAGTCTCCTGCTCCACCTGGCCAAGGTGTGGGAATCCTGGTTTGGGGAAAAACAAGGGATCAGCATGTTGGGTTTAATGGTCCCGCTGCCCAAGTTTTGGATGGAGATTTCACTGCTCCCTCCAGCCTCGGGGGCCCGGACCCTACTCATCCCCAGCCTCCCCCATTCCTCCAGGCTGCTGGGGATCCCCCGGCTCCGGCATCGCCCCTCTGCGCTCTCCCCACTCCAGGGCTCCCACGTTCTCCCCCAGCTCTCCCGGGGATCCCCAAACCCAACATCACTCCCCTGCCTGCAGGTACCGGCAATCGCCACGTGGGACACCCCAAGATCACTCCAGGGCAATTTCCGGCCCAGCTTTGAGGTCCTGCAAGATCCAAACATCCCCTGCCCTGCCAAACCACCCTGCCGGAGACCGCCCGATGCATTTGGGGCGAGCTCCCCGCTCACCTGCGGTTCCGGGGGGGCGATGCCGGGGGACCCCGGCCCGAGCGGGGGAACCGCGTGGGGTTGGTGCTGCTCCTCCTCCTGCTCCTCCTCTGTCCCTCCTCTTCCTGCTCCTCCTTTCCTCTCGATCCTCCCTTTCCTTTTGCCTTTCCTTTTCCTCCTTCTCTCTCCCTCCTCTCCCTCCCGCTCCACCTCCGCTCCCAGCCCGGCCCGGGCAGTGCCGGCACCCAAAAGCAGCCGCGCTCTGCTCTGGGGGGGTTCCAAAGCGGCCCCGCCCCGCCCGGCACTGGGAGCGATCCTGGGAGCGCTGGGAACGATGGTGGGAGCACCGGGCAGGAGCTGGGAACGCTCTCCCTGCCGGTGATGCTCTTAATGGGAGCGCTGGGAACGATGGTGGGAGCAGCGGGCAGGAGCTGGGAGCGCTCTCCCTGCCGGTCCCGCTATTACTGGGAGCGCTGGGAACGATGGTGGGAGCAGCGGGCAGGAGCTGGGAGCGCTCTCCCTGCCGGTCCCGCTCTTACTGGGAGCGCTGGGAGGGGACTGGGAGCAAACAGCGCCCGGACGCGGCTGCAGCCGGCGGGGGGGCGGAGCCAGGCCAAAGGGCGTGGTTATGCAAATACGGGAGCGATCGCGCGCTGGGATTGGTGGGTGGGAGCAGCGCGGGGCTTCCTCGGTCACGTGAGGCCGGGGGGGCCGGAGCGATGTTGGCGGTGCCCGGTGAGAGGGGACAGGGAATGGGGACAGGGAATGGGAATGGGGATAGGAATCGGGACCGGGAATGGGGACAGGGAATGGGGTCAGGGACCGGGAATGGGGATAAGGAATGGGAATGGGGAATGGGGACAGGGACCGGGAATGGGGATAGGGAATGGGGTCAGGGACCGGGAATGGGGACAGGGGATGGGAATGGGGACCGGGAACGGGGAATGGGGACAGGGACCGGGAATGGGAGCAGGGAACGAGGACAGGGAATGGGAATGGGGACAGGGACCGGGAATGGGAACAGGGAATGGAGACAGGGACCGGGATTGCGGACAGGGACCGGGAATGAGGATGGGGACAGGGCCAGGGACCTGAAATGGCACTGGAAATACGGTACAGGGATCAGGAATACAGGACAGGGACAGGGAATGGGATCCGGACTGCGATGGGAGCAGGATGGGAGCGGGATAGGGGACATGGGAATGGGCCGGGGAAAGGGGAGTGACTGTGGGAGTGGGGCAGCCGCTACAGGGGACACGAGGCGTTGGGATGGGGGCACATGGGGACAGTTCCGGGGCAGGGGGTCCTTGATCAGCTGTCCCAGAACCTCCTCCAGGGTCTCCCAGTGCAACTGGAGCCACTCAGCCTGGTGTCCCCAAAGCCCTGAACAAGTCCCAAGTCTCTCCCAGGAACCCTCAAGTCCCTCACACCCAGCATCCCCCACATCCCCTGCAAGACCCCCCGTGTCCCCATCGTTGTCTTAGCTCAACGTCTTTATTTTTACCCTGCTTTTAGGAGGTTTGGAAGGGCAAAGAGAAATGCAAAGAAAATCCAGGCCATGGGATGGGGAGCCAGGAGGATATGGAGGCCCCAGCCAGGTGTCTCCTCAACAGGGATCACCAGCACCACAGATCACCAGGGCTCTGTCCACCGGGGTCACTGGGGATCATCCAGGGCGGATCCTCCCATGGGGGATGGAGCTGGAGCAGCGCATGGAGCTCTTCCCACACTGGGCGCACTCGCAGGGCTGCCCTTGGTGGTGCCTCCGTTGGTGATGGGTCAAAGCTGAGCCATTTGAGGTGCTCGTCCCACACCTGGGACACTCATAGGGCCTGGGACATCCCCAGCAGCAGCGGGGCTGGGATGGGCTCTGGTGCCTGGGACATGCCCGGCAGCAGCAGGGCTGGGATGGGCTCTGGTGCCTGGGACATGCCCGCAGCAGCGGGGCTGGGATGGGCTCTGGTGCCTGGGACATCACCAGGAGCAGGGCTGGGATGGGCTCTGGTGCCTGGGACATCACCAGGAGCAGGGCTGGGATGGGCTCTGGTGCCTGGGACATCCCCAGGAGTGGGGCTGGGATGGGCTCTGGTGCCTGGGACATGCCCAGCAGCAGCGGGGCTGGGATGGGCTCTGGTGCCTGGGACATCCCCATGAGTGGGCTGGGATGGGCTCTGGTGCCTGGGACATCCCCATGAGTGGGCTGGGATGGGCTCTGGTGCCTGGGACATCACCCGGAACAGGGCTGGGATGGGCTCTGGTGCCTGGGACATCACCAAGAGCAGGGCTGGGATGGGCTCTGGTGCCTGGGACATGCCCAGTAGCAGCGGGGCTGGGATGGGCTCTGGTGCCTGGGACGTCCCCAAGAGCAGGGCTGGGATGGGCTCTGGTGCCTGGGACATCACCCAGAGCAGGGCTGGGATGGGCTCTGGTGCCTGGGATATGCCCAGCAGCAGTGGGGCTGGGATGGGCTCTGGTGCCTGGGACATCACCAGGAGTGGTGCTGGGATGGGCTCTGGTGCCTGGGACATCCCCAGGAGTGGGGCTGGGATGGGTTCTGGTGCCTGGGACATCACCAGGAGTGGGGCTGGGATGGGTTCTGGTGCCTGGGACATCACCAGCAGCAGCGGGGCTGGGATGGGCTCTGGTGCCTGGGACATCACCAGCAGCAGTGGGGCTGGGATGGGCTCTGGTGCCTGGGACATCCCCAGGAGTGGGGCTGGGATGGGCTCTGGTGCCTGGGACATCACCAGCAGCAGTGGGGCTGGGATGGGCTCTGGTGCCTGGGACATCCCCAGGAGTGGGGCTGGGATGGGCTCTGGTGCCTGGGACATCACCAGGAGCAGCGGGGCTGGCTGTGATGCTCTCCGGTGCCTGGGCCATGCCCAGGGGTGCTGCTGGCTGGGGTTGGGATGGTGCCTGTGCAGTGCCCAGGGCAGGGTCACAGCGGGGCAGCTCTCAGTGTCCCCAGCAGGTCACGCTGTCCAGGGCAGCCATGCCAGCGCTCACTGTGCACACGGGGCAGGCTGGGCTGGACGGGGCTTGGGGCACAAACGCCGCCCCCGGGGCTGGGCTCTGCCCCTGCCTCTGGGGCCCAGCCCCTGCCAGCAGCGCCTTGGGCAGGGCACGGGGCTGCTGCTGGCCCAGGGGGACAGGCCTTGCCCCCTGCCAGCTGCTTGGGCCCCTCGGGTGCCCATGCCACAGCCCTGTGCCTCCTGTCCCTGATACTCCCTGCCACCTTCACTCCCTCCATCAAAGCCCCTCTCAACCTCTTCACTGTCACCTCTGGAAGGAAAGAAAGAATGAAGGAAAGGAAGTGTTGTCTCTTCACCCTGGCTGGATGCCAGGCACCCACCATGGCTGCTCTCTCACTCTCCTCCAGAGATGGGCAGGAGGGAGAAAAATAGAAAATAGAATGAAGGCTTCATGGCTTGAGTTAAGGACTGGGACAGATCACTCAGCAAATGCCATCATGGGCAAAACATTTTTGAAATTACAGATATTAATTGAATTTATTTCTATCCAGATCAGGGCATGACAGTGAGAAGTAAACTAAAGCTTCAAAAACACCTTCTGCCCGATCCTCCCTCCTTCCCAGCTCTGCCTCCTCCCCCAGTGGTGCAGGGAGACAGGCACTGGGGGCTCTGCTCCGTTCCTCACCCGTTGTTTCTCCTGCTGCTCAGGGAGAGGAGTCGTTCCCCTGCTGCACCGTGGGGTGCCTCCCCGAGACACTTCTCCATGAACTTCTCCAGGGTGAGTTCATCTCACGGACAGCAGCTCTTCACAAACTGCTGCAGCTGCCTCACTCTCCCATGGGCTCACAAGTCCTGCCAGGACCCTGCTCCAGCGTGGGCTCCTCTCTCCACGGCTTTGCAGGTCCCTGCCAGGTCCCTGCTCCAGCACAGGTTTCTCATGGGGTCACAGCCCCTGCTCAGGCACCCCCTGCTCCAGCACGGGCTGCTGCAGGTGCTGCAGGTGCGTCTCTGCTCTCCGGGCCCTCCAGGGGCTACAGGGGCCCAGCTGCCTCCCCAGGGGCTGCCCAGGGAATCTCAGGGCAATCAGCTCCAGCCCCTGGAGCAGCTCCTGCCCCTCCTCCTGCCCTGCCCTGCCCTGCCCTGGGGTGTGCAGAGTTGTTCCACTCACATGTTCTCACCCTGCTCTTCCCTGCTCACAGTTACAACTACACAATCACCCATTTTCTTTTTCTTAAATCTCTTTTCCCAAAGGTATTACCACCATTTCTAACTGGGCCAGCCTTGGCCGGCGGCTCGTCCATCCTGGAGCCAGCTGGATTTGACTCTGTGGGACGTGGAGGAGCAGCTGCTTCCAGCAGCCTCTTACAGAAGGTGCTCCTAAAGCCCCTCACCAAAACCTGGCCATGCAAACCTAGTATAAGTATGGCAGGGATTTTATTAATTCTTCTTATTTCCATTATCTTTTTTTTTTTTTTTGCTAATTATAGTACAGTTCTTATTATTACTAGTAGTTTTAGTCTTTTTGACTCTATATTAATAGTGGCTAGAGTAGAACTGGAAACAAAGGTTCTTCATTGCAAGTAGAAGTTATAATTTTGGCAGCCTCTTGCCCTGCCCTGTTCTGTGTCATTGCTGTGTGTGAAGCTGCTGCTGCCAGGGCTCCCTATTTGCCTGGTTTGGGAAATTCAATGGCATTGCTCACATGTCAGAAAGAGAGGGCTCCTTCCATTCAAATGGATTGCCTGAGCTCTTCTAGTCCCAGTGTTGGAAGTTTGTTTTCTATCATTGTTGACTTTCTCAGCTTCTGTTACTATTTGTGATTTTATAACAAAATGTTCTCAGATGTGACTTTGCAAGATTCTCTGATCAGATTCAGTTTTTTTTTGCTCTTGGATTTCTTAATGGTGTGTCAGAGCTGAAGGCAGCATTTTGGGTGGGAAGCCTTCAGTGGGAGCTGGGATTGCCTCAGCAGCAGCTGGTTGTGCAGATGTGAGCAGAGATAACCGAGATGCCATGAAGGGAATGTTGTGCCCGGCGGGAGCCCGCAGTGCCCGGCTGGAGGGAGCTGCGCTGGGAGCTGCAGGTTGTGCTGGGGCCGGGCAGTGGCCGGAGCCCCGGCCAGGGGCCGGCGATGGACACTGACCCTGGGCCGGGCAGGGGCTCGGGGCCCTGCGGCGCCGGGCGCTCGGTGCCCGCTCACAGCGGGGCTGTGCGGGAGCCGGAGCAGCGAGAGAGCCCGGGCCGAGCATCAGCCCCGGGGCGGGCACGGCTGGGAGGGGACCCAGCCCGGGGGTTCCGCAGAGCCTTCCTGCTCCAGAGCCGCAGCTGCGGCAGCACCGGGGGCAGCTGCCGGGACCTTTGGGGCACGGAGGAGCCGCGGGCGGGCGTTCCAAGGGCTCCTTCGGGGCAGGATTTTGTCCCGGTGCGGGGCAATTCCCGGGGCTGGGCGGGCTGGGGCCGCTGCCGAGCGCCGCCGCCTTTGCCCGGAGCCCCCGGGCAGAGCTCTCTGCTCGGGGCTGTGAAAAACCACGTTCACTCTCCTGTGAAGATTTAGAGTTTAATAAAGGACAAGGGGAGACAAGGACCACGGAGCAAAGGTTATTACGGCCGGCTGCATCTTGGCACTGAACCAAGTCCCCCTGTTATCTTCGGGGATAGCCCTTCAATACCTTTTCCTGACATCAACCTGTTGCATATTCATAGACCCTTGTGCATAGTAAACTTTTTCCCAAACTAGTTTCCATATTCCAAGAACTGTTTAGCATGGCTCCTCCTCGGTTCCACCTTTTTACAGCATGCGTATTCCTGGTTGTGGTTTTACTCCTTTTTTATTATCACCTTCAGTTTTGGCCCCGGCCCACGCTGCCTTCAGACGGTGAGTGCTGATAGTTGGCACATCTGCAGCAGGTGTCCTCATCCCACGTTCATTGGATGTTACCCCATCCAAGCAGGCATTTTAACACAAGCATACTTATATCAGCTATTTCACTACTATGTCTAAGCTTAATTAACAACAGAAATAAAAACTGTATCTTTATAACAAAGTTATTTTAACACCACACATAAAATCCATGTGAATATTTGCGAAAAGCCAATATTGCAATATGTATCTATAACAGGGCCGAGGGCCGGGCGCCCCTCGGCAGCTCCGGTCCGGCAGAATTTTGGGGGTCCCGGTGTTGGTGCTGGCAGAGCCCTGGCGCTGGGCCGGGGGGTGCGTGGGACCCTCCCAGGGGGGCTTGGGCTGCCCGGGGCAGGCGCTGCATCCTCAGCCCGGAGCCACGGGGGGATCGCCCGGGACCGGCGGGCTGAGGGCTGGGAGAGCGGAGAGGGCGGCACCGGAGCTGGGGGAGCCTCTGCAGCCTGTGGGGTCAGACACTCCGATAAGGGGGACCCCGGGAGCCCGGAACGGGGAGCCCGGATAGGGGGAACCCCGGCAGCCTGGAGATGTTGGGACCATGGACAAGGTCCCAACTTCAGGGCCTTGCGAACCCTGGGCCCTGAAATGGGGACCACGCAAAGGCGGCACCCCATGAGCCAGAGGGAGCAGGGGCTCCCTGTGTAGGCTAAGAGGAGCAGGAGAGTCCCCGTGCAGGATAAGGGGAGCAGGGGGCTCTCGGTGCCGGCAATGGGGGTTCAGGGTCCCGGTGCCGGGGGTCCCACTCCCCCCTGGCCCCCCAGGAGCGCCCCCAGCCCCAGCGCTGGAGCCATCGCGCTGCTCCTCCTCGCTCCCAGGATGATCCCAGTAGAACTCAGTCGTCCAGGAGCTGCTCCCAGGATGATCCCAGTACAGCCCAGTCTCTCCCACTCCTGGCATGCCCCCCAGCCCTCTCTGCGTTCCGACCTGTCCCGCCTTCGTCCACGCCCCTCCCGCGGGCTGCGAGGGCTCCGGGAGCGGGGGAGGAGAGGGAGGGAGGAAGGGAAGAAGAGGCGGAGCGGCAGCAGGAAGCAGCAGCAGGAGAGAGGAGGATGAATCGCGGGGCTCCGGCGCTGCCTGACCTCGACCTCGCAGCCCCGGGAGCATCGTCCCCCATCCCGCAAGGGCCCGGGCAGGGGGAGCGCGGCCCAAATATCCTAGGAGTGCCTGGGTTTGGGGTTTTTGGGGGGGATGTTTGGAGCTGGCAGGGCTCCAAAGGCGAGCCGTAGATGGCCCTCGGGTGGACATCGGGGGTCCCCGGGAGGTGTTTCTGGGGGGTCCCGGTGTGGGTGACGGCAGAGCCCCGGCGGGGGGCGGGCGCATGCGGGTCCCCCCGCGGTGGGGGTTGGGCTTCCCCGGCCGGGCCCTCCGAGCTCTGCCGGGGCCACGTGGGCAGCTGCGTTCCCCTCTACTCGCTCCCTGAATGGGCTTCAGAGAGTTCCAGACAGAAAAGAAGCACGACTGAGCACCTCCTCCATGTCCTCGTGACTTCTCCTCTGTGGCTTGCACTTAGGCTCCCAGCTTCACTTTCCTTGTCTCCTTCTCTATCCCAGGTGACTACACCACGGATCCTGCCAACAAACACATCTTCCGTACCGCACTGGCCAATAGCCTGGCCATGGTGCTCGGTGCACGCGACGGGACACAGCAGTGCTGTGGGGGGACCCCCCACAGCCAACTCATTCCTGGCTGACCCGGAGCTTTTCCGAGGCATTCCCTGTGCAGGTGACCTCGAGGCCAGGCTGCGGGACTCAGTGACGTGGAGCATTTCCAAAGCATCTGCCATCCCTGCGGCCGGTGCCCTTGAGGACGGACTGCGGGACTTGCAGTCCTATTTCCTTTTGGAGACTTCTCTCTTGCTGGTGCCCTCGAGGACAGACTGCGGGACTTCCTGTCCTGTAGCCTTCCCGAGGCTCCTCTGTTGCAGGTGCCTTCAAGGCACAACTGCAGCACTTGCTCATCTTCAGCGCTTCCAAGGCCTCTCTGCTTCAGCAAGCACTCCTAACTGCAAAGAGTGACATGGAGCAGAGACCCCCCCAGCGTGCCCAAGCTGGCCTGGCTGGAGGAGGAAGAGGCTGGAGCTACCTCAGCACAGCAGCCTGAAGAACTGGAGCAGTTCCAGCTGCTGCAGGAGCATGAGTGTCCGAGCTGGGCCGCAGGGCTGGTGCCTGTAGCCAGCTTGGCCCCATCCCATCCCATCCCATCCCATCCCATCCCATCCCATCCCATCCCATCCCATCCCATCCCATCCCATCCCATCCCATCCCATCCCTGTCCTGTCCATGGATAGGACAGAAGCTGGGCTGGAGCACCTGGCAGCCGTGCTCCATCCCCCGGGGCATCCTGAGGCTCTCCCTGCCTGGGCGGTGCAGGGCTGGGCTGTGTTCTCTGGCCTCTCCCGCAGCCCCTCAGCTCTGGCTGCGCTTGCTCTTTGCCAGATGCAGCCAAGGACCCGACAGAGGAACAGGAAGCCGCCCGTGGCCGCTTCGGCAGAACGGCGCAGGTACCTGCAGCCATCCCCACCTGGGCTGGGCCTGCTGGCACTGCTCAGCCAAGCAGCAGGCTTGGAGCGCTCCATGGATTCTCCCTCCCTTGCTGCCCTTCTCCTGTGGACCCTCTGTGAATTCATCACGTGCCTTTGGCAGGAAGAGACCGCCGGTGCGGGCACGGGCGTCTTGGAGAACCTTCCGTTCCTCGATGCCGAGACCGGTGCTGCCATGCTGGATTTGCTTGTGGAGAAGGGTGTCTCCAATCCAGCGTGAGTTGGGGCTCATTGGCCCCAGCAGTGGTGCGGCGCCTCGAGCCGGGTCTGCCGGCCTCCCTCGGCCTTTGAGGCACGGCCCGATGCGTTTGGAAGGGAAGCACTTCTCAGGGGAAGTTGCTGCTCTGGCACCTCTGCCAGTCTGCCCGTGCCTTCTGCAGGTGCCCGCCATGGTGAGGTCCATCCACCAGTGGCTCACGGCCAATGAGGCTGCTGGGCACAGGCTGGACAAGGCCCTTCTGGAGCTGACCGAGGAATACCCCAGTGACGTGCTGATCACCCTCTTGTGCTGGGCCCCATCGTGTGACAGGTGGGGCAGCCCCACGTGCCTTGAGGGCTTGGGCTTCACAGGCCCGTCACCCTGTAGAGCCTGTCCCTGCTGACTGCCAGACAGGCAGGGAGTTGCAGGATCCTCTGGCTCCTCTGTTTTCCAGTGCGGCCATGGCAGCTCCTGAGCCTGGTGCCATGCTCCCTCCCTGCCCCTCGGGGCCCCTGTACCCACGTGGGCTGGCTGGCCGCTGCCGGCCAGGGGCAGTGGGCAGAGGCAGGGCTCAGGGCCAGCGCGGGCCCCTGCAGCTGCCCAGGCCACGGCGCTGTGGCCGAGACAGCCCTGACACAGAGCTCTGACCCCACAGAGCTGCCGCCACCATGTGGGCAACCATCATGTCCTCGAGCAGGACTGCGGAGCCGGCGCTGCAGCTACTCCTCGATGTGCTGAGCGCGTGGCCAGTGAGCAGCGTGTCCACCTGGGGACGACGCAGGAGTCTTTTCCCTGGCTGTGAGTTTCTGGAGCTGGCCTTTGCCAGCCCCTAGGCCACCACTCCAGCGGCCAGCTCTCTGTCCTCCCGCCAGCTGCATCCTTCTGCCTCAGAGACCGCGCTGAATCCTGCCTTAGGGGCAGGCTTCAGGGGCACCAGGCCGGCTGTTTCCCCCCCTTGTCTCCCCCAGCCTCTCCCTCGCATGCTCGGGCCCTGCCACGTGCATGTCTTGGCCACTGAGCCTTGTCTCTGGCTCTTTTATTTCTTGCAGGCAACCGTGGCGCTGTGGAGAGTCTTCAATCTGGCCTGGCGCTCGCCTGTCGTGCTGGAGTATTTCCCCAGTCTCTTTCTGAGTCTGCTCTTCCAAGCGTACATCAGCATGCAGGAGATGCCAGAAGAGGTTGAGACCTTCTGGAAGGGATGCCAGGAGCAACACGGCCTCTCTGCCAAGCCCAACAGGTGCTCCATGCCAGTCCTCCCAGCCTCCCCATCCCTCCCATGCCCCCAGGGCAGGAGCCGGGGCTCCCAGCATGACCTGGCCTTTGCTTTGCACACAGCTTTGCCCTGCAGACCCTGAAGGCCCTGCTCTGCCAAATGCGCTATGAGCACGCGGTGCTGTCCATGGAACGCAAGCGCGCCTGGGACACGCTGCTCTGTGCCGACACCCACCACTGCGCAGTGGGTCTGCTGGCCAGGTGAGACCTCGTTCTCCCCACCACCCCTCTCCTTTGTGCCCGCAACGCCCCACACAGTCCCCGTGGTCATGGGCGGCAGGGCCTTGTCACCGAGGGAGGGATGAGCAGACTGGAAAAGGCCGGCACAGGAGGGTGCCCGGGAATGGCTGCCTCCCAAAGCGCCCCCGGGGTGATCGGCAGGAGACCAGAGCTCTGCCAGTCAGCCCTGGGAGAGCTTTGCCCGCCCGGCCCAGGAGCAATGGTGCCTTTTTCTCCCTGCCAGGGAGATGTGCCATGTCTCCATCGTCTGGTGTTGCGACATGGCATCCCGCCGCTTTGACCTGCTCAGCCAAGGCATTTCAGACTGGGAACTGCCCGCCCTGGCCTTCCTGGTGGAGGTGAGCCCCGTGGCCAGCGCTGCCTGGCTGAGCTGCCTCCCAGCCCTCTGCCCTCTCGTAGCTGCAGCTGCCTGGGACGCTGCACCAAGCCCTTTGCTGCTGCCTTGGCTCGGCCCTGTGCCCTTCTGAGCTCCTGCCAGCTGGGCACCTCTGTGCCTGCTCTGTGCCTTTCAGGTCCTGGATTGCCTGGACTTGAGCCAATGCGGTGAAAAAGTCCTGGAGATCTTGACAAGGCACCTGCAGAGCGAGTCCAGGCAGATGCGTCGCGTGGCGCTGCGAGGCCTCGTGGGGCTCACCTCGATGGTGAGAAGGAGGCAGCAGCTGAAGCTGTGCTGCCAGCGTGGGGCTGGGGCAAGCAGCCCCTTGGGCTTAGCTGGGCTTTGGCAGCTGTGCCAGCTGCTCCCAGCTCTCCAGGGTCGCTGTTCAGCTGCCTGAGTGCTTCGGGACAGGCCTTCGGCCTCTGAGCCCTGCAGCAGCAGCAGCAGCAGAAGCAGCAGCATGGGGTTGCCCAGCCTTGTTTTGCACACAGGATCCAAGCATGTACAGCCTGACTGAAAGCCTTGGGAAGCTACTGTGGGATAGAGATGAAGACATCGTTGAGATGAGCCTCGTTGTGCTCAGCTTCCTGCCGCTGCAGAAAGACCTGGCAATAGCCAGCCCCATGGCCCTGCAGCTGGCTGAGGCGCTCTGGCACCTCTTTGACAATGTGAGGCTCTGTGCCCCCAGCCACGGGCACTAGGGTGGCGCCTTGGGCCTGGGCACAGGGGGGCCTGGAGCAGCTGATGTGGAGGGCTTTTGCTTCCTTTCCAACAGGACAAGAGCCTTGTGCGGCTGCTCTCCATTGGCCTCTTCCAAGACGTGATCACGCTGGTAGTGGCAAAGGGAGAAAAGGCCCTGAAGAAGCACGTGAGCCAGAGCCTGCTCCCACTCTTCTTCCAGTGCCATGATGAGAACGGGCGTGTGGCACAGGTGAGGCCTCCTGGGTGTCCCCATGGGAGGGGGCTCAGCTGTCTCCCCAGCCCCTGGCACCTGAGGGGCTCCAGCCTCTTCCTGGCCTTGGCACAGAGATGCGGGTCCTGTGCCCTGGGCTGCGGTGCCATCTCTGGGTCTCTGCTGCTCTGCAGGCCTCTCGGGAAACACTGCTTTCTGCAGTTAGGTTCCTGAAGAGGAAGGATCTCAAGCAGCTGCTGAAGACGGATCAGATGTGGAGATTTGCCGAGTGCTTGGTAAGGACAGGCTGGAATGCCCAGCCCGATGCCTGGAGAAGCCGCCTGCCCCGGCGCCTGTGGCGGGGCCTCAGGGCTCTGTGGGCGGGGGGCGAGCAGTGCCGGCCGTAGGGGGCGCCCGGCCCAGGGGCAGGGCCCGCATCAACACTTTCCCTCCGTGCCCTGCCGCTCTCTGCAGCTGGCAGAGGACAGGAGCCGAGCGGCCGAGCACCTGCGCCGGGCCCTGCCGTACCTGCGGAGCGCACAGGAGCCCCTGCGAGAGGCGGCCGTCAGGTTCATGGGTGAGCCCCAAGCCCGGCTCCCGCCCCGCCCCGCCCCGCCGCAGCTCGGCCCCAGTCCCGCCTGCTGTCCCGGCAGCAGGATCCGGGCGCGGGCAAGTGCAGCCCCCGCTGGCCTGGGCATTGCTGCTGCCGCCCTCTGGCAGCCGTGCCCTCGGGCGGCAGCGTGCGCCAGGGGCCCGGGCTGAGCCCTGCCGGGCCAGCAGGGCGTGTGGCCTCAGGGCTGGCAGCGGCCGTGTGCGGCAGCTGTGGCTCTGAAGGCAGGACACGCTCTGTGTTCGCCAGGGATGGCCGGGCGCTACCTGACAGGGCAGCAGCCGGAGTTCCGCATCATCTGCAGGGGTGAGTGAGGCCCGCGGGCTCCTGCCGGGATTGCCGCTGGCACCTGCGTTCCCTGGCCCGCCCGCCCACGGCTCCGCTCCCTGCGTGCCCCAAGGGCAGCGTGGCCACAGCACAGACACCTTGCAGGGGCCTGCGGGACATTCCTGGCCAGCAGCTGCCAGCTCGTCCTTCTTGTCTCCTGCTTCCTCCAGGCTGCCTCCTCCAGGCTGTGGCATGGACGAGGCTGGAGGCTCTCCCCAGCTGTGCGCAGATCCAGCCTCTGACTGTGCCTCTGTTTCTCTCTCTGCAGCCCTTCAGGACATGACGGATGACTCCAGCCCAGCCATCTCATGCCTGGCGCTTCAAGCTCTGTACATCCTTTTAGCTGTACAGAGCGTTCCCTCCTCCCGACTGCAGAAGATGCGAGACCAACTGCGCCGCCTCTGGCATTCGCGGCCTTTCCTGTGTGGCCGCGGCTGAGTGTCCTGCCGCGGCGCTGCGGAGAACTGATCCGGGAGGCTGCATCTGCTGGGGCCACCTGAGCCTGCGGGGAACACCTCTCCTCTGCCAGCACTTCCTTTCCCTTCACCCACTAGAGGAACATTAAATTGCTGTTGTTGAATAGCTGGCTGTCCAGGAGCTTTCTCTCGGTGTAGAATGTCTTCAGGCCAACCGGGAAGAGGGCAAAAAGGCTGCTTGCTCTCAGCCACTTGCCCAAGCGTGCGCTGTGGAAGGGAAAGTGGCCAAATGGCCCTTGGCCTTTGGTGCTTCCTGCAGGGATGTTTTTGTTCCTGCGTCAAGTCTTCTGGAGCTGGGGGAACAAGTGTGTTCCGTCTCCATGGAAGAGCAGAAAGTGGCAGGATGTGTCTGCTTCCAGCGCTTGTCTTGGCTCTTGCTTCACAGTGCTGGCAGCGTCATCAGAGACACACCACAGGTTCTCTGATGCCAGAGTCATGCCAATCTTCGGCATTTGCCCGGGTTCCTGCCAGGTTCACCTGGGAAAATGGCTGCTGGTGCCAGTCCATTCCCTTGCCCAGAAGGCACCCGCTTGTGTTTGGACACCAACTGCTGGCCACAGCCAGATGGGCAGCACCTGCAGCATTGGCCATCGGACGCTGGGCTGATGTTTTTATCCAGAGAGCAAGAAAACCAGCCAGAAGCACACAAGGCAACTTGACAGTATCTCTGTAGGAATGTCATTGTCCTGTCAAAATCAATAGTGGATGGTGGTTTTGTGCTGCAGATAATCACTTCCGAGCAAAAATCATTCCAGAAAGGGACAACAGCTTCTGCCTTCTGACAGATACCCAGTGTGGCCACCAATTGCTCCAGGTGCTCCTGCCAACAGCCACCTGTTGGCAGAAAAGACGGCATAGCCAACAAGGCATGTTGGCTTTGGTTGTCCTCTGGAAGAGATGTCCCCCGCGGCCACAGGTCTCCGACCCAGCCCATCACCCCTTTTTTTTCCCTCCCAGCTCATCCCTTTGCTTCGCCTTATATTAATAAAAGTTTGGCATCTTCACTTTGCCTGCATCCCTGTGGAGCTGAAGCAAATCCAGGGCCCTGGGACACAAAGGCCCCTTCTGCCGTTCTCTGCCACGCCGTGTTTTGTGCACGGACCCAGAGGAACTGGGGCAGGTCAGGCTGGAAAGGTCCCTGTGCTGAAGGTGCAATTCCACAGCACTGTGCAGTTCCACATCTTGCTCAGCACCCTGGAGGCCCTGAATTTTGGAAGAGCCAACCTGAGTATGCTCTGAACCCAGCTGAGAGGGATTCCATGGCAAGCATCCACGGAGGGTAAAGGAACTTGGAATACTGGAAGCTTTCAAGAATAGCTTCCTGAAAGCACAGCAGCGCTCCATCCCTGCACAGGATGAGGAAGAGGGCAGCATCAGAGAGCATCTGGGCTTAGCAGGGAGCTCTGGCTGTGCCTGAGGGCAAATGAAGCAGCAGCACGGTGCCCGAGACTCGGACACGCGGCCGTGCCGATGCCCGCAGCGCTGCCAGGCAGTGCCGGGATCCCGGCTGTGCTTCTGCTCCCGACAAGTGAGGAACGGCAGCCCCAGGCTCAGAGCCAGCCAGAAAGCCAACCAAGGGAGAGCAGAGGGAGGGCATCCTTCCAGTCTCTCTTGGGCATGGCCACAAAACAGCCCCTGCTGCTTCTTCCTCCGCCTGCGTTTGGGCTGTGCTGGTGGCAGAGCCAGCCAGGTTGGGCTCTGCGTTCCAAAGCCTGTTGGGAGCGGGCATGAAAAGCGCGGCGTGCACATCAAAGAGTCCTGGAAGGTGCGGGCAAGAGCATCCTGCAGGAACAGGGCTCTGGTCCCTGGCCAGGAACAGCCTGGTTTTGGTGCCGTGAGCGCAGGCAGGAGTTGAGGCAGGTGAAGAGGCAGCGGGCAGCTTGTGTTTGTGGAGGGCCTGGGGCTGCACCTCTGAACCTGCACCTGGAAACTCACTTGGGGCAATAGGAACTAGAGCTGGAGTGGCTGTCCTGAAAGGACCTGAAGTCATTCAGCCTTGCCAGCGTTTCTTAAAGGTGTGTTGGTGCTCCCCAGGAAAGCCGCACATTTGGGTAAACACCTTTGGAGGAAAGGGGCTTGCTTCTCAAGGAAAGTGCTTCCCAGGGAGCTCCCAGTGAGGCAGGTGTGAGTGTCCCCCTTTGGCTCTCTGTGCTCCTTTCAGTCCTTGAGGCCTGTTGCACATGGCAGTGGGGCAGGGAGAAGGCAGTGAAGAGCAGGTTTGGCATCTGCCTCGACCTGTGGAAACCAACCCAAGCACCTGCAGCAGGATGTGTTACCCCCTTTGGAGAGAGGGTGGGCAGGAGCATCTGTGTCCAGCCATGAGCCCCAAAGCTCTTTGTGAGAGCTGTGAATTAAAAGGCCTTTGCACACACACTTTTCACATCTTTCCTGTCTGCTGTGTTTCAACTCTTGGCAATATGCATTTGCCTGCTGCTTGGTGGCAGCTGCTGTGGCCCAGGGCCAGCACAGAGCTGGGCTGTGTGGGCAAGGCAGCGTGGAGAGCCTTGGCTGATCTTGGTGCGTCCCTGGCCTCAGCAAAGGCCTCCCAAGGTGTCCTGCTCATTGGCTCTCCCTGTGCATCTTGGAGAGAACAAGGCAGGCATTTCTGGCAGCTGGGCATCAGCCAGCCTTAAAATGGGGGCGTGTGGTGGAGTGAGCCCAGCTGAGATACGCTGAGCGCAGCCCAGTGCTCCTTGCTCCTCTCTGCTGAGCCGGGAGCGTTTGTCTGCTTTCGGGATGGCCCTGGCTGTGTCAGGGCTGCTCCGTGGACACGAGACAGCCGGTCCTGTCCCGCTGGGTGCCAGCAGTGCCTGGCAGCAGCCCTGCACCCACGTCAGGATGCTGGCCAAGAGAGGCCCTGGAAGCTGAGGCAGCTGATTTGAAGCTTTTGCAGATACACACAGGGGATGCCAGCAGCGTTCCCTCAGGATACAGCAGTCCCGAGGGGCCTCCCCAGAGCTGCCTGATGCTGCCCACTCCTTGTGGCACCAGTTGCTTTCCTGTGGGATGTTCTACCTCCCCCAGGAGTGAAGAGGGAGCTGGGGAAAGAGCTTGCCCGGCTGCTCTGGATCCTTTCCCAGCAGCCCTGGCTGAGTGGAGCAGTCCGAGCTGAGCGCAGAGGTGCCCATGGAACAGCCGTGCCCAGGAAGGCTGGCTGGGAAGGATGATCCAGGAACCACAGGCCTGGCAGCCTGGCTTTGCTGCCAGGGAAGGCCTTGGAGCAGACCCTCCTGAGTGCCATCCCACGGCACGTGCAGGGAACCAGGGGCTCTGCTGGAGGCTGGGAAAGCTCTGCGGAGGGACGGGCACAGCTGGGGGTCCTGGTGGGGTGTTGCGGGCTTCTGTGGGGGTGTTTGGGGGGGTGGATGTTGGGCGGCGCGTTGGGGATGGAGTTGTCCGGAAGGTGAGAGGTCTGGGCTGGAATTTGAGTCAGTTTGAAGGCAGCATCTGTGCTTTGGCACAGCTTTGGTGTTGGACGGCAGAAAGAATATCTGTGACTATTTCTTTTACTGGTCCTGTTTCTCCTGCAGGGAACAAGAGGGGAGAGCTGTACTTTATTGGCCACTTAGAGATCTGTACTGGGGGAGGATCGGCCCTTTTGCCATCTCCTCATTTAGTTGGGTTACTGTTGTAACACTGAGGGGTCTTCATTCCTTGAGAGCTTTTATTCCTTAAGAGAATTAGGAGATTATAATCCCTTCATGGAAAACCATTTGCAAACCAAAGAATGGCCTTCCTTTTGGCCTCACTGTAGTGTTATGTTTTGTAAAGGGACTTCCAGTGGATGATGTTAAGGCGTATGTGTTGCTGCTTTGAGATGGGAACAAACTTCAAAATCAATTCCATTCTCTGGGCATTGCTGTTAATTTGAGAAGTTTGCAAATTTTGGAACTACTTGAGCTGAGCAATGGGAATTAAAGCTTTCCTGAAGTGAGGATACTTAAATGTCCTGAGCCCGCAGTGCAGGGCAGTATTTGCTGATGTTTCGAGCCCTTCCTAAAGATCCTGTGGGGCTGCCTTAGACACCTGGGGCCAGGCATTCCTTCCAGCCTGGGCCACTTTGGCTGGGCTGGGGGTGGCCCCAGGGCAGGCGGCAGTGTGTGCAAGGGCCCTGGGTGGCACGCTGCAGCACGGTCACCGTGCCATGGAATGGAACCCGGTGTCCAAGGGCCCTTTGTGACACCTGGGAAATAGAAGCTTGCCCGGGTGCTGGGAGCAGGCAACGGGGCACAACGGGACAGAGCAGTGCCGTGAGGAGCCCCCGCACAGCACGCTCGTTCGTGTCCCACCCGGAGCTTTTCCGCAGCCTTGTTCCTACAGGTGACCTTGTGGCCAGACTGTGGGACTTGGTGACTCGGAGCTTTTCCGAGGCATCTCCCATTCCTGTGGCCAGTGCCATCAAGTCCAGACCGTGGGATTTGGTCACCTGAATCATTAACGAGGAGTCTCCTGTGATTTTGGCAGGAGTCCTCAAGACCAGAGTGCAGGATTTGCTGTCCTGCAGCCTTTTTGAAGCTTCCCTGTCGCAGGTGCCTTCAAGGCACAACGGCAATTGTTGCCTTGGCGATATCCTGAGCCATCTCTCTTTAAGGTGCCCTCGAGGCCGAGCTCTAGCATGGCAGGCAGATTCCCCAGCTTGTTGAAAGTGTTCAGGGGGAAAAAAAAGAATGACCCTGGAGCTGCTCCAGCACAACAGCCTGAAGATCTGGAGCAGATTCAGACACTGCAGGGTGGTGAGTAGCAGAGCTGCGCCACAGGGCTGATGGCTACAGCCAGCTTGGCCCCATCCCATCCAATCCCATCCCTGAGGGCATGCCAACGGATAGGATGGAACAGGGGCTGGGCAGACGCCCCTCAGTGGCCATGCTCTAACCCCTGGGCCATCCTGAGGCTCTCCTTGCCTGGGGAGGCTCCTCAGCTCTGGCTGCGCTCGCTCTTTGCCAGATGCAGCCAGGGACCAGACTCCAGAGCAGGAGCCCACCCGTGGCCGCTTCCGCAGAGCAGCGCAAGTACCTGCAGCCATCCCCACCTGGGCCGGGCCTGCTGGCACTGCTCGGCCGGGCCCCGCGTTGGAGCAGACCATGGAACGTCCCTCTCTTCTTCCCACCCTTCCCTTCTGTTGCAGACACTGCGGAGGTTCCTGCGCCTTCGGCGCACTAAGACCAGCGGCCCCGCGCCCGAGGGCACGGCCGAGCCCGACCCCAGGCCCAGCGAGCTGCGGGCAGAGGCTGCTTCCAGCACAGCGTCCTCTGACCTGGCTGCCAGCTCTGACTGGGAAACCAACAAGGGCTGGGAGGAGGCTGACATGGCCCTGACGGAGGCCATGGCCACCAGCAACACCATCAGCCAGGGCATCCCAGAGACTGAGGCCATGCCCACGCTCACTGTGAGTCCTGGAGCCACTCTGGAGTTTTTCCAGAAGGGTTTTTATTCTCTGCAGCAGCCTGGGGCCAGGGCTGAAGGCCTCTCAGGATCACGTGGCCCCTCAAGCCATGTCCGCTGGGCCCCCTCAGCCCCATCCCAGTGGGCTGGGAAGGCGAGCACTTCTTGGGGGAAGCTGGGCAAGTTGCTGCCTTGGACAGCACTCAAAATCTCCCCCATGCCTCCTCCAGGTGCCAGCCATTGTAAGGAGCATCCACCAGAGGCTGGTGTCCCATGTCACTGTGGATGCCAGGCTGCAAAGTGACATTGTGAGGCTGGCTGAAGAACACCCTGCAGACGTGGTGCTGACCCTCCTGCGCTGTGCCCCAACGTGTGACAGGTACGGGGCCCACGTGTCTGCACAGCTCAGGGCTCACCAGCCTTTGGGGCCCATGGCCCTGCACAGCCTGTGCTATGGGCTCTGCCAGACAGGCAGAGAGGTCCAGCACCCTGGGGCCCCTCTGTTTCCCGAGCCTGCTGCCAATGCTCCCTCCCTGCCCCTCAGGGCACCGGGGCTCTGTCACCTGGGCCCCCACAGCTGCACAGGGCATGGTACTGGGACTGAGATGCCCCTGACACAGAGCTCTGATCCCACAGAGCTGCTGCAATGATATGGAGAACCATTGGCTCGTCACGAGTAACAGTGGAGAAAGTGCTGCCAACACTGGTCCGGGTAATGGAGGATTGGCCACTGCACAGCGCATGCACCTCTGATGGGGATGACACAAATGTTTCTGCCCTGGCTGTGAGTTTCTGGAACTGGCCTCTGCTTGCCCCTCGGTCACCTCCCCAGCAGCTCTCCATCCTCTCCATGCCTCAGGCGCTGGGCTGAACCCTGGGCGAGGGGCAGGCTCAGGGGGCACCAGGCCCGCTGCTCATCCTGCATCTGCCCTTGGGCCCTGCCCCATGGACACCTCGGCACTGAGTCCTGTCTTGGGCTGCTTCTTTTGCAGGCAACTCTGGTGATCTGGGTGATGGTCCAGGTGCCTCAGTACCATGAGGCAACGATTCATTCTTTCTACCCTCTGTTTGTGGCTCTGCTCTTCCATGTTGCCATCACCACACAGCAGATGCCACCAGAGGAAGTCGATACCTTCTGGAGAGCATGCCAGGAGGAGCACCGCCTTCCCAGCAAGCTTAACAGGTCCCAGTCCTCCTGTCCTTCCCATGCCCTTGTGGCCAGTGCCAGTGCTCCCAGTGTGACCTGGGCTTTGCTCTGCACACAGGTTTGCAGTGCAGGCCATGAAGGCTCTGCTCTACCTGCTGCGCTGTGACAATGAGGTGATGTCTATGGAGCGCAAGTGTGGCTGGGACACGCTGCTGTGTGCTCACACCCAGCACTATGCCATGGGTCTGCTGGCCAGGTGAGACCCCCTTGTCCCCATTGACCCCGGCATTTGTGCCCTGTGCCCCGCTCAGTCCCTGTGGTCATGGGCCAGAGAGCCTCGTCACTGAGGGACGGCCAAGGAGACTGGAAAAGGCTGGGAGAGGAGGGTGCCCAGAAGGGGCCACCTCCCAGAGCACCCACATGCCCTCCAGGGATGCTGGGGAAAGACCAGACCTCTGTGAGTCAGTCCTGGGAGAGGTTTGCCTCCCCACCTCAGAGTCTTGGTGCCTTTTTTTCCCCTGCCAGGGAGATGCGTTATGCCTTGACCCCCCTGTGTTCCCATGTTGCATATCGCCTTCTCCTGCTGCTCAGCAGTGAAAAGCCAAGGTGGGATCTGCCCTTGCTGGCATTCCTTGTGGAGGTGAGCCTCAAGGCCAGCGCTGCCTGGCTGAGCTGCCTCCCAGCTCTCTGCCCTCTCACAGCCACAGCTGCCTGGGACGGTGCCCGTGCCCTGTGCTGCTGCTGCTGCTGCCTGGGCCCAGCCCTGTGCGCTTCTGAGCTCCTGCTGGCCGGCTCCCTGTCACTGCCCTGTGCCTTTCAGGTCCTCCAGTGCCTGGACTTGCGGAAATGTGCTCTCACTGTTGTGAAGATCATGTCAAGTTGCCTGCAGAGCAAGTGCAGGGAGAGGCGTCGCCTGGCCCTCCGAGGCCTGGTGGTGCTCAGCAAGGATCCCTCGATGGTGAGAAGGGGGCAGCGGCTGAAGCTGCGCTGGGGAAAGCTGCCCCTTGGGCTGGCAGGGCTTCAGGAGCTGAGGCAGCTGCTCCCAGCTCTCCTGCCTCACCTGCCCCAGCACTTTGGCTCAGGCCTTTGGCCTGTGGGCCCTGCAGCAGCAGGGTGGCCTTGCAGTGCCAGGGTAGTTATGGCGGTGCAGCCGTCCATGGCTTCCCAGCACAGCCTTGTGTCCCACACAGGCCAAACCTCTACGCAGCGTGTCTCGAAGCCTTCTGAAGCTTCTGGGTGATGCAGATGGAGAGGTGGTCAGCATGTCCCTCTCTCTGTTCAAGAAGATGCTCCAGAAAAAACATCTCCTGATATCTAGCACTTCTGCCCCAAAGCTGGCTGAGGCACTCCTGCCACTCTTTGACAATGTAAGGCTCTGTGTCCCCAGCCATAGGCACTTGCTGCTGACCAGAAATTTTGTGCTCTCTGGATTTTCAGCTGTTTGCCCAGGAGTACAGGATATTTGATGCTTAAGTATTTTCCTCCTCCTTTCCTCCAGGACAACAGCCAAGTGCAGGCGCTCTCCATTTACCTCTTCCGCAAGATGATGGAGTTGGTAGTGGATGAGGGAAAAAAGCCCTTGAAGACAATTGTGAACCAGAGCCTGCTCCCCCTCTTCTTGCACTGCCATGAGGAGAACCAACACGTGGCAGAGGTGAGGTTTTCTGGGATGCTGCTGGATCCCTGGCAGGGGGCTTGGCTGCCTCCTGCCCTGGCACCTCATGGACTGCAGCCTCCTCCAGGCCTTGGCACAGGGATGTGATTCCGGTGCCCTGGGCTGTGGGGCCATCTCTGGGTCTCTGCTGCTCTCCAGGCCTCTCGGGAAACGCTGCATTGTGCGGCCAGGTTCTTGGAGAAGACGGATCTCCAGAGGGTGCTGAAGACGGAGCAGCCGTTGAAAATTGATGAGTGCCTGGTAAGGAGGGCCTGCAAGCCCCAGCCTCAGCCTGGAGAAGGCCCCTGACGGCGGCGCTCAGTGTGCGGGGCCGGGCAGCTGTGCCCCTGCCCGCTGCTGCGGCCAGAGGCCGCGGGGGCTCTTCTCCAGGCTCCCGTGGGCCCCAGCCGGGTGCCCATGGAGCCCCGGCCCGGCAGGGCTGCGGGCCGGCACCGCGGCTCCCCGGGCAGCAGCCGGCCCTCTGCCCCCTGCCCTCGGGAGCCCTTGGCCAGCGGCTGCTGGCCGCGCCTCAGGCCTGTGCGGCCAGGGGAGGCCGGGGCTGGGCGCAGGCAGCGCCCGGCCCAGGGGCTGAGCCCGCGCCAACCCTTCCCTCCTGCCGCTCTCTGCAGCTGGCAGAGGACAGGAGCCAAGCGGCCCAGCACATGCAGTGGGCCCTGCGGTTCCTGGATAGCCCACAGGAGTCCGTACGGGAGGCGGCCGTCAGGATCATCGGTGAGCCCCGGGCCCGGGCTCCCTCCCCGGCCCGGCCCGCCGCAGCTCGGCCCCAGCCCCGCCTGCTGCCCCGGCAGCGCCGCCGGCAGGGAGCTGTGCCGCTGGGGCCGTGACAGGCTCTGTGTTCACAGGCAGCGCCGGGCGGTGCCGCAGGGGGAAGAGGGAAGAGCTCCGGGCCCACAGTCAGGGTGAGTGCGGACACCGGGCTGACAGCGGGGAGTGCCCGGGAGAGCTGCATTGCCTTCGCTCCCTGGGTGCATGAGGGGTGGCCTGGGCAGAGCACAGCGAGCGATTTCCGGGACACTGGTCCGGGGGATTCGTGGCCAGCATCTTGCGGCTGATCCCGTTTGCCCCCTCCTCTCTTCTGGCCGATGCAAGAGCTGAGTGGGACACCCCTGTGTAGTGGTTTTGGTTCACTAATGGATGATTTCCTGGCCAATGTTCCAATTAGTGTGGTAAGTTCCGTGCTGGTTAATCACCAGTTCATCCAGTGGAATGTAGTTCATAATTTTCTGTGTGAGATAGGATTAGAGAAAGGCAAAGCAGGCTCCAAACTTTAAAAGGGTATGAAGAAAAATTTATTAACAGTAACTAAAAGAAGGAGTAATAAGAATCAGAACAAAACCTTCAGAACATTTCTCCTCCCCCTACAACTTTTTCTTTCCCACTGACAATGTAAAGGGACAAAACTAAAATTTTGAGTCACTTTACTACCTCTAGAAGAGTCTCTCTTCTGCTCACTTAAGGAGAAAAGTCCCTCTTGTTAATGTTATGGAGATTTTCCACAAGAAAGCAGTTCTCTCGTGGGTCTCAATTTCCATCAACAGCAGCCACACTGCAGGGAAATCTGCAATTCTGAAATCGCTCCCATTTTCCACAAGCTTTTCCCACAGCTGTGTTTCTGTGCCGTGTCAACTTATGGGGTACTGTTCTAAAGATGAGCTGTTCAAAGGCAAAGGTTCTCTTTATCTATCTCTAAAATCATCTTCCATCTCTAGCAAGAGAGATCTTCTTCTGTTCCTGGGGGCACAGGATCTTCATCACTCTTCTCTCTGTCTCTGTTCAAACTCTTCCTAGAATCATACCTTCATGTCTTATAGGGAAAAAAGTGTCCTTCTCCCTATATTTACAAGAGGATTTCAGCTTAAAACTAAAGGCATCTCCTCATCCCTCCCATCTGGGACTTGACTTCTTCACTGACCTCAGCCAGGCCTAGGCTGGGTCAGCTGTGTTACCTCTTTGTCGGCCAGAAGGGAAAAGAGAAAGTTCCCAAGTTTATTTTGTTTGTAACATGTGTTTTTCACAGAGGCTTTCATGTACAGCTTTCCAGATTATCAGTTCCCAAAACCAACCCTTGATTTGTTTCCTATCGGACACGGAGGAACCTGCCAGGAGCCTCTCCCAAAACATCATGTCCGTGATGCACAAAGCAGCACACAGTGGCAGGAGCATCTCCTAGGATTCCTGCAGTTGTGGGTGCTGACTGTGGCTCTCTTCCTCTCTGTTCCAGCCATTTAAGTCCCAAGGAAAGACACTAGTCCATCCCACTGTAACCTGGATATTCACAGCCAGTTTGCCAGAAGAGCTGAAGAATTAGGTGCCTCTTCAGGATCCGGTGAACCAGTTTCCCAAGAACAGCACCAGGAGACACTGAAGAGCAAACCATCTCCCAGTGCCACTGGAGCTCCAGGCACAGCTGATGACTGGCACAGCTGAGCCTGTGAGAAGCTCCCGTAGCTCCTGCCGTCACCCTGCCTGTTGACAGCTCCCTCCCTCCAGCCCTCTGACCCTGCCCATTCCCTTTTCTTACCTCCCAGCTCATCCCTTTGCTTTGCTTTTTATTAATAAACAGTTTGGCTTTTTCACTTTGCCTGCATCTCTGTGGAGCTGAAGCAAATCCGGGGCCCTGGGACCCACAGGCCCCTGCTGCCGTTCTCTGCCACGCCGTGTTTTGTGCACGGACCCAGAGGAACTGGGGCAGGTCAGGCTGGAAAGGTCCCTGTGCTGAAGGTGCAGTTCCACAGCACTGTGCAGTTCCACATCTCGCTGAGCACACTGAAGGCCAGCAGTGGGACAAGGAGCCTGTGTGTGACAGCACCAAAGTTGTGTCTAAGGCCCTGCCGTATTTGGTCCGCTGTTGTGCCCATCAATGAGATAATGAATAAAACCAGGTTCAAAAATGCTCCTGGAAAGGCAAGATCCCTATTTTAGCAGCTTTTCCCACCTCCACGTTGCAGGAATTCATGGGTCTGCTGGATAGGGAATGTTCATCCCAAATTTTCTGCCCACTTCTCTAGGAACACTCTAATGACAGTGGTGATGTGGTGATTCAGTCTTCTGAGGTTTTTTGGGATATTTTTTGGGGATTTGCTGGGATCCAAGGAGAGAGCAGGACACAATCCAGATCTGGAAAATCCCATATAGCACTGGAAATGAGGAGAACTCGGTGGAAACAAGCACAAAGGAACTGGAAAAAAAAGAGTTTTTAAGTAGGAAAAATGGGGAAAAACGCAATGCTTTGTTTTAATTAAACAGTCGGATTCCCCAGATCTGCACCAGTTCTAAGCCGGCTGCTAGGTGCCGACCAAGGCAGGGCGCCGGCCCGGGGACTCCGCCCGGGGACCATCCCCCGCGTGAACCGCTCGGCTGACGCCGGCCGCGGCCACACGTGTGCCGGCTGCACGCTGCGGGGACCCCGCTGGCGGGAACCGACGGGGCGGCGGCGTGCAATGACGACGGAGGCGGCCGCCGCTGGGGCACCGGCTGCGGCAAGGTGGAGGCCGGGCGGAGGGGGGGGCAGGTGGTGCCCTCCGCAGGCGGCGCGATCCACGGGAAGGGCCCGGCACATCCAGAGTCGACGCTGCGCGCACGCGCACCCCGGTGCCCCGGCAGGTCACGCGGCACGCACTCACCCACATGCGGTGCCTCGTCCAGCTGCGGCGCGCGCCCAGCCCCGCTTTGTGCCCTAGCCCGACCGACCCAGCCCTTAGAGCCAATCCTTATCCCAAAGTTATGGATCCGGCTTGCCGACTTCCCTTACCTACATTGTTCCAACATGCCAGAGACTGTTCACCTTGGAGACCTGCTGCGGATATGGGTACGGTCTGGTGTGAGACTTACACCCTCTCCCCCGGATTTTCACGGGACAGCGAGAGCTCACCGGACGCCGCCGGAACCGCGACGCTTTCCAAGGCGCTGGCCCCTCTCTCGGGGCGAACTCATTCCAGAGCACCCAGCCCTTCACAAAGAAAAGAGAACTCTCCCCAGGGCTCCTGCCAGCTTCTCCGGGATCGGTTGTGTCACTGCACTGGGCGCCTCGTGGCACCCGTCTCCGCCACTCCGGATTCGGGGATCTGAACCTGACTCCCTTTCAGTCGGCTGAGGGCAACAGAGGCCATCGCCCACCCTTTTGGAACGGCACTCGCCTATCGCTTAGGACCGACTGACCCATGTTCAACTGCTGTTCACATGGAACCCTGCTCCACTTCGGCCTTCAAAGCTCTCGTTTGAATATTTCCTACTACCACCAAGATCTGCACCTGCGGCGGCTCCACCCGGGCCCACGCCCCAGGCTTCGAGGCGCATGGCAGTGGCCCTCCTACTCGTCACGGCCTTGCCCCCACAGGCGTCACACTGCCGGTGACAGCCGGGTATGGGCCCGACGCTCCAGCGCCATCCATTTTCAGGGCTAGTTGATTCGGCAGGTGAGTTGTTACACACTCCTTAGCAGATTCCGACTTCCATGGCCACCGTCCTGCTGTCTAGATCAACCAACACCTTTTCTGGGCTCTGATAAGCGTCAGCATCAGGCGCCTTAACCCGGCGTTCGGTTCATCCCGCAGCGCCAGTTCTGCCTACCAAAAGTGGCCCACTGAGCACTCGCATTCCATGGCGTGCCTCCATGCCAGCGAGCCAGCCCCCTTACCCAATGAATGTTTGAGAACAGGCTGAGAGCGTTTCGGCCCCAAGACCTCTAATCATTCGCTTTACCGGGTAAAACTGCCCATTGCCAAGTGCCAGCTATCCTGAGGGAAACTTCGGAGGGATCCAGCTACTAGATGGTTCGATTAGTCTTTTGCTCCTAGACCCGGGTCGGACGACCGATTTGCACGTCAGGACCGCTACGGACCTCCACCAGAATTTCCTCTGGCTTTGCCCTGCCCAGGCATAGTTCACCATCTTTCGGGTCCTAGCACGGACGCTCATGCTCCACCTCCCCGGCCCCGCGAGGGGGCGGCGGGCGAGACGGGCCGGTGGTGCGCCCGGGGCTGCCAGGCATGACACACGCCCCGGGATCCCATTTCAGCCGGCGCACGCCGGCCCTCACCTTCATTGCGCCACGGGCTTTTGACGACGGCCCCCGACTCGTGCACGTGCTAGACTCCTTGGTCCGTGTTTCAAGACGGGTCGGGTGGGTAGCCAACATCGCCGCGCACCCCGGGCGCCCGAGCGCAACCCGTCAAGCCCAGCCCAGCGGTGCCACGCGGTCAGGGCACACTCAGGACAGTCCGCCCCGGTTGACAGCGGCGCTGGGGGCTGGAGGGCCCAGCCCCCGCACCCCCGCGCGAAACGCCGCGCTGCGGGGACACCGCCCCCGCCCCCCCCACCCGGGAGGGGGAGGGCAGGGGAAAAGCAACGCCCAGTGCCACTGCACCGCTGATGGGGGGGGAGGAGGGCGCAGCGGCGGTCCTCTCCCTCGGCCCCGGTGTTCATCAAGACCTGCTGCCCGGGGGCTGTAACATCCACCGCCACTCGCGCGGCGCCGGGCCACCTGCCCACCGGAGGCCTTCTCAGCCTACCCGGAGCTGGTCGCGGCACATGGCCGCGGAGGAAATGCGCCCGGCCAGGGCCGGCCGCCGGCCGTGAGGGGGTCCCCGCGCTGGCCCACTCCCCCCGGCCTGCTCCCGCGCACAGGGTACGCCCGGGGGACAGAGGGGAGGCGGAAGGCCAGGATCCGCCAAGCCTGCGCCGGCCGACCGCAACGCAACGGGTTGAATCCTCCGGGCGGACTGCGCGGGCCCCACCCGTTTACCTCTTAATGGTTTCAAGCCCTCTTGAACTCTCTCTGCAAAGTTCTTTTCAACTTTCCCTTACGGTACTTGTTGGCTATCGGTCTCGTGCCGGTATTTAGCCTTAGATGGAGTTTACCACCCCCTTTGGGCTGCATTCCTAAGCAACCTGACTCCGAGAAGCCCCGGGCCCGGCGCGCCGGGGGGCTGCTACCAGCCTCACACCATCCGTGGGCGGCGGCCTCGATCACAAGGACTTTGGTCCCCCGAGAGCGCCGCCGGGGAGGGGGGCTTCTGTATGCCACGTGTCCCGCGCCCCACCACAGGGCGGGGATTCAGTGCTGGGCTTTTCCCTCCTCACTCGCCGTTACTGAGGGAATCCTTGTTAGTTTCTTTCCCTCCGCTGACTAATATGCGTAAATTCAGCGGGTCGCCACGTCTGATATGAGGTCACAAGCCCAAAGCTTGGCCGCGCCGCGTGCGGGGGCATGCGCGGAGACAGGCGCCTTGTCTCCCCCACCCGCTACGCCGCCCGCCCCCCCTCTTCTCTGCCCTCCCGGAGGGAGGCGGAGAGAGAGACAGTGCACGTGCGCGCGAGCGAGCAACAAGGAGACGGAGAGCCCCATCCTGGAGAAAAGAACCGAAAAAGCAGCGTGGCGGAGATGGCCCCGCACGGGATGACTGGCCGGGCAGCGGCACATGTGACGGCCTCGGCAAGGAGAGAGAGAGGAGCAACGGCGCCACTCGGCACGCCCCAAAACTGTGACAGAAGAGGAGGGGGCGGGCGAAGGGAGGAGGGGATCGGAACCCCCGTCCCCGGCGCTCTAGACCTTGCGCGTGTGTGCGGCAGCATGGCACAGTACCACCGCGGTACCCACCTGCAGACAGCCGCCCACGCAGTGGGGGGAGGCCGCGGGCAAGGCCTGCGCCTCGCCTCCCCTTCTCGCCCTCCTCTCTCTTTCTCTCGGCGGCGCCTTTCGACGCTGTCTCTCGCTCTCCCCAGGCCGCCACGCCACCGCATCCGCGGCACGGTCCTGGCGAGGATGAGCTCCGCCCCAGTGGCTCGCTCCGGGAGCGGGGAGCTAGGGAGCACTCCCCGAGTCTGCATTTAGGGGGACGAAGGCCCTGCGTGGCGACGACGACGACGACTGCGACGACGATGACGCTCGCCGGGCCGCAGGGTAGGGATCGAGGCCACCTAGGGAAACACTTCCCTCGCCGAACCCCTGGCCGCCTTCCCTCTGGGCACCGGCGGGACGCCACTGCTGCCGCCGCCCACCGCAGGCGACAGGCCCGCGAGGCGACCCCAGCCGCGCCGCCGGCATGGCCCCCGGACGGCCATTGATTGTCAAGCGATCCTCAGACAGGGGTAGCCCCTAGAGGAACCCGGGGCCGCAAGTGCATTCGAAGTGTCGATGATCAATGTGTCCTGCAATTCACATTAATTCTCACAGCTAGCTGCGTTCGTCATCGACGCACAAGCCGAGTGATCCACCGCTAAGAGTTGTCTGGCTTTCGGGCACCGCTCACGCCAAGCGGCCCCTTTTTTTGTTACTCTGGCACTGAGGACGTGCAAACGCGCGCCTGGCTTTGACCGTACCAGCACTCAGAAACGGAAAGGGAAAAAAAAACAACTGGAGCAACCCACGCTCCGAAGGCCGGCCAAGAGGCGGGGGAGCCCACACCCCCGACCGCCTCCCCCTGCGAGGGGAGATGCCGACTTCACAATAGCCATCCTTCAGAGGCGGCCCAGGCGCCCGGGCTCGGCCCGGCCTCCGCGCGGAGGGCCAGGCGGCGCGCGCCGGAACACGGGAGGGCACGGTGGCCCGCCCGCTTCTCGCTTTCATGGGACGACACGCACAACACACACGGCAGACGGCCAGGGGCGCACAGCCGTCGGCCCCCGCACATGCCGGCTCTCCCTCGGTCCCCGAAGCCGCGGGCCTCGTGGAGCACCGCCACACCGCTGTCCAGCTGGCTTTTCTCTTCCCCCACTGCACGGCCTTCCCCCCGCTCGAGACAGCCCGTGACGACGACTGGCCCCCACCGACGCACCTCCCGCGAGACCGCTCCCCTGCCGGGCGGGCGAGCGACCAGCAGACGCGCTCCGCCGCCGGCCCCGGAGGCGGGAGCCACCGATAGCTGAGCCGCCATCGCTGGCGCCCGAGGGCTGCTGGACGGCAGATCCCACCCCGCCGGGGCCACACTCCCGGGACCGCCACTGCCGCGTCGCACCACCAGGGGGCTTACCTCGGGCACGCCCCCGGCTTATGGCGGTACGGCGCTGAGCCAGGGGGCAAGGCCCATGCTCCTCGTTTACACGCGGAGACCGGGCGGGGAGAAGCACTCCCATGGCCACCCCGCGCGCCTTCCTGCGGCCCACATGCGGCCGGGAAGGGCGATGGAGGATGCGAGGAGCGGAGCCCGGGACGGGACGGCCGATGGCGGGCGCCTTCCGGCTGACCGTCCCCACAGGGAGGGACACCCATCGAGCGGCGCCACGGCCACTCGGCACGGGGTCACCTGCGCTCACGGGCCTCTGCCGCCGGAGGGCCCGCCGAGCGCTCGCCCCCACCAGCGGGTGGGCAGTCGAGCCAGGGGACGGCCAGCGGACAACGGCACTGCAGGTGCGCGTTCGAGAAGAAAAGGCCGTCGAGGGGAGGAGAGGCACTGGACGCGGCGCCGCGCGCGCCAGAGACCGCGGTGGTGGGCCAAGGAGAGAGAGTGATGGTGGGCCCCGGTAGCCGCGACCCCGTGGCCGAGGAAGGGCAGAGAGGGCGCACTCTCTGCCGGTGTTGCCCATTACGGCGAGGCGAGCGGGCCCCCATGGGCCACGGAGAGGGGGGTGCAGGGCACCCCTCCCCAGAGCGGCACGGGTAAACCCCGCAACGCGCAGCAGGACAACGATGGCGACGGAGGAGCGCAGCCGGTGGCAACAGGACAACCACTGCAGGGGATCGGTGGGAGTGGCTGCTCCCCACCCCTCAGTGGCACCCCACATGGCCACTGCCTGGCATGCCTGCCGCCACCGCCACCGGCACCGCAGCCACCAACGGCGGGCCACACCGAGCCTCCGGAGTCTTTAAACCACCACCTGGCCTTGCTGGCCCCTTTCGGCAAACCTGTAGCATTTGACGACGCTGAGGGAAAAAAACTGGGGGAACCGCCGAGGCGTGGAGCACTAGGTACCTGGCCCTGGGGTGAGGGAAACGACCTGCATGGCCCTGCCAGGGTGTCTCCCCTGCTGCTGCCTTTGGGGGAGCGTGCACCGACGGGGGCGCGCCCAACATCTGCCGCCACCGCTGCCACGTCCTTCTTGGAGCCCGGGGTTTCCCTCAGTAGCCCGGTGCTGCGCGCCCAAGAGGACCGCCGTGGCTCGGCGCCCCCCAGCCACCCGGCTCCCTTGCCCTTTCCACCTCGGCCGCGGATGGGTGCCACGGCCGGACAGCCAGCCGTCGCTCGACGGGCGAAGCAGCGAGGGAAGGGATGGGCGTGCCTCTGGGAAGGGGCCGTGCCGAGCACCCCTCCCTCCTGACACCCGTGCGGCTTTCTCGTGCACACGCCAAGGAGAGCCAAGCTCGGGAGAACTCAAGCCGCACCAGGGTGCCCGCACGTGGCACGCCGGCGACCGGCGTTTGGCGGCGCCGGCCGCAGCGGTAAGAGGCTCGGGGCCTGCGGCCGCGCCCCTGCTCTCTGACAGGGACGGACCGGCGGCAGACCGGTGCAAGGCCGGGTTGGGGGGGTTGGTGTGAGGGGCAGGAGGGCAAGCCGCTGCGACAGCGGCGAGCACACCATGCTACTAGACCCAGCCGTGACGCACGGTGTAGCATGGGGAGAGCCCCGCCCATGCGCACGGTGGGGGGCGCACGTAGCACACTTCGCCGCACTGAGCGGCTTTACCCGCCTCTCCCAATTCTGACCGCCCGCGCCCGGAGGTGCCGCACACCTCCAGTCTCTCTCTCTCTGGGGCTGTGGCGCGCGGCGAAGGGGAAGGGCGTGTGGGCCCCGGTGCTGACCGGGGCCGGCGGTCAGGGGCCGAGCGTGCAAACGGAGCGGGCGCGCGAATGGCACCGCGCGCATGTGGCCAGCCAGACGGCCTGGCACAACGCGGCCGGGGCCAAGCCCCACCGGTAATGATCCTTCCGCAGGTTCACCTACGGAAACCTTGTTACGACTTTTACTTCCTCTAGATAGTCAAGTTCGACCATCTTCTCGACACTCCGGCAGGGCAGTGGCCGACCCCGCCGAGGCCGATCCGAGGACCTCACTAAACCATCCAATCTGTAGTAGCGACGGGCGGTGTGTACAAAGGGCAGGGACTTAATCAACACGAGCTTATGACCCGCACTTACTGGGAATTCCTCCTTCATGAGGAAGAATTGCAATCCCCGATCCCCATCATCAATGGGCTTCAATGGGTTACCCGCGCCTGCCAGCAGAGGGTAGGCACAAGCTGAGCCAGTCAGTGTAGCGCGCGTGTGGCCCCGGACATCTAAGGGCATCACAGACCTGTTATTGCTCAATCTCGGGTGGCTGAACACCACTTGTCCCTCTAATAAGTTGGACGCCGACCGCTCGGGGGTCGCGTAAGTAGTTAGCATGCCAGAGTCTCGTTCCTTATCGGAATTAACCAGGCAAATCGCTCCACCAACTAAGAACGGCCATGCACCACCACCCACGGAATCGAGAAAGAGCTCTCAATCTGTCAATCCTGTCTGTGTCCAGGCTGGGTGAGGTTTCCCGTGTTGAGTCAAATTAAGCCGCAGGCTCCACTCCTGGTGGTGCCCTTCTGTCAATTCCTTTACGTTTCAGCTTTGCAACCATACTTCCCCCAGAACCCAAAGACTTGGGTTTCCCGGAAGCTGCCCGGCGGGTCATGGGAATAACGCCGCCGGATCGCCAGTCGGCATCGTTTATGGTCAGAACTACGACGGTATCTGATAGTCTTCGAACCTCCAACTTTCGTTCTTGATTAATGAAAACATTCTTGGCAAATGCTTTCGCTCTAGGCTGTCTTGCGCCGGTCCAAGAATTTCACCTCTAGCGGCACAATATGAATGCCCCCGGCCGTCCCTCTTAATCATGGCCCCATTTCCGAAAACCAACAAAATAGAACTGGAGTCCTATTCCATTATTCCTAGCTGCAGTATGCCAGCGGTCGGCCTGCTTTGAACACTCTAATTTTCTCAAAGTAAACACTTTGAACCCCGCGGGACACTCAGCTAAGAGCATTGAGGGGGCGCCGAGAGCAGGGGCTGGGACAGGCGGTGGCTCGCCTCGCGGCAGACCACCAGCTCGATCCCAAGATCCAACTACGAGCTTTTTAACTGCAGCAACTTTAACATATGCTATTGGAGCTGGAATTACCGTGGCTGCTGGCACCAGACTTGCCCTCCAATTGATTCTCGCTCAAGGATTTAAAGTGCGCTCATTCTAATTACAGGGCCTCAAAAGACTCCTGTATTGTTATTTTTTGTCACTACCTCCCCGGGTCGGGAGTGGGTAATTTGTGTGCCTGCTGCCTTCCTTGGATGTGGTAGCCATTTCTCAGGCTCCCTCTCCGGAATCGAACCCTGATTCCCCGTCACCCGTGGTCACCATGGTAGGCACAGACAGTACCATCGAAAGTTGATAGGGCAGACATTCGAATGGGTCATCGCCGCCGCGGGGGTGTGCGATCGGCTCGAGGTTATCTAGAGTCACCAAAGCTGCTGGGCGGGCCCGGCTTGGTTTTGGTCTGATAAATGCATGTGTCCCCGGAGGCTGGCGCTCGTCGGCATGTATTAGCTCTAGAATTACCACAGCTATGCAAGGAGCAGGAGAGAAGCGACCAAAGAAACCATAACTGATTTAATGAGCCATTTGCAGTTTCACTGTACCTCCCGTGTGTACTTAGAAATGCATGGCTTAAGCTTTGAGACAAGCATATGCTACTGGCAGGATCAACCAGGTAGCCGCCGCCCACGGCGGCACCGCAAAGCGTCGCGCGAGCACCCGCACGGAGCGCCCGGACGCACCCAGCCCACCGGCAAACCCGCCCCGCGCCAAACCCCAACCGCCCCGGGCTTCTTGAGCTGCTCCGACCTGCGGGAGCAGCATCGCGGGCGAAGACACGGCGGCGGGCGGCAGCGTGGCGGTGACGGGCGCCGGCGGTAGGGACAGCGGCTGGCCGCATCGCGGCCCGGCGTCGCCTGGGATGGGGAACGGCGCCACGCACGAGGGATGCCCCTCGGTGACGGCCGACCCCAGCGGCTGGCCCTTCCCGCATCGCCGCGGGCAAGGAGCCGGGACTGCTGCGCAGCTTTTCACCACTCGGATGGAGAGCGAGGCTTCATCTCTCTCTCTCTCTCTCTCTCGCTTTTTTTCCCGGGGCCCGCGCCCCGGTTCGACACTCGGCCTTGCGCTCGAAATGACAGGCGCGGTGCATGGAACGGGGCTCAGCTGGGGCTGACCCGCCCCCCCACCAAAGCCGAAAAAAACCCACCCGCTGACCGGCCTCTGGTGAGGTTGGGCCAAGCGGGGCCCCGCTCACAGATAGCAAACCCCGTCCCGGCGCGTCCACCCACCGGGCCATGCAGAACGCACCGGATGTGCTAGAGGAGGCAGCGACCCGACAAGGCGGGCGCGGCCTGGACACCGAGGCCCCTTTTCAGCCGGGGCAGCTCGCTCTGCAGCAGGCAGCGGAACAGCGAAGGAGTGCACGGACCGGGCTCTGTTCCACCTGCGTCCATGCCCCATCGGGTTCTGGCACTTTTGCCCTCTATCTTTTCTCTCTCGCTTCTCTCCCCCTTCTCGCGGCTCAGCTCCAGCCGCACTGCCACCTGGTGCTGCTTGTGGCCGGCACCCACATGGGCACTACCCGGACCGGGGCCGGCACCGGCACCTCACGTGGGTTTTTAAGGACACCTCAAGGCTCGCGGGACCATGCAGCCGTCAGACAGCTCGGGACAGTAAAGATGCCCTTCCCCAGGCCAGCGGGAGGGGCGACACCTCGCCTGCGACGGGAAGCGAATTGGAAAGGAGACTGCCCTGCCCGAGCACCGGACCACCCCCCGCCGTGGCTTCCCCATGACAGAGAAGCCTCAGAAGGAGAGCCGGCCTGCCAGGGGCCTTCTCTGATGCCACCTGAAAAGCCATATCGATCAGGCGCGGCTCTGGGAAGGAGCTGCGCGAACAGCGACAAGGGCCCCACGGCCACAGTCCTGGGACAATGGTGACAGCCGCCCAGCCCACCTGCGGATCGGATTGCTCGTGGCAGCAGAGAAGCGCCGGGGGTGCTGCCGCCCGCCTGCAGCCAACAACGGCTCCCCTTTCGGCTAGGCAACAGCGGGACTGGACTGGCCCCCGCCAGGCCGGGGGGGACTCGGTGGCCCCGCCTCCACTTTCTGGCCCAGGGAACCCGGCCGAGCGTGCGAGAAAAAGTGCCACCGACCTGGTGCCATGGGCCACCAGCTTTTTCCCGGCCTCGCGGCGGTCGGCTTTCCCTTCCGGAAAAAAAAGCTGGGGGACGGCACGACAGAAAAGGCACATGGAGGCACCTTTGCAACAACCCGTGCTAGCCACAGGGGCCGCGAGGCCGGGGACCCAGTGGGGGGGGGGAGGGCCGAGGTACGCGCCTCACTGCCTCCCCACAACGGACCCACCGTCATCCCACTCGCGCCTTCGTCGCAACGCTTCTCGGTGCCGCGGCTTAGGGCCGCAAGAGAAAAATAAAAAGGCCCTCGGAGGCCTGGCGGGCGCCCCCCCAACTCCGCCCACCTCAACAAAAAGCAACAGACCCGGCGCGGCAAACCCGGCCCCACCCGGCATAAGCAGCTCAGTCGATCCGGCCACAACCGAGGTAGGCGAGGCGCCGCCGCCTCGCCCAGGACCAGTCCGGGGGGGCTCTTTGTCGGGTGCCGGGCCCATTAAAAAAAAAAAACAAACTGGGCCAAAAAATTCTGCCCGCCACAACGCGGGTCCCTGGCTTAAGGCCGAGGAAGGGGGGACGGCTTCTACAATGCGGGCCGGGGACCACCGCTGCCGCCGAGGCGGACCGACGGGCCCAAAATAACAGCAAATGATTCTGGAGCAGAGGCAGTGCTTGGAGAAAACTCTCCCCTGCTCTGTCTGGGCAATCCTTAACCAGTGTGCTACATGCCTCTTGCTGCCAATTTCTTGCTCAACAGTGTGATAGATGAATCTGATTCGTGCTAACAATTGTGACTATATTTTAAATATTTTAGAAAATATTTGTTAAAAAGTAAGAGAGGAAAAGGATATGGAATTAGTGTCACAAAACAGATGTTTTCAGGTGTTCACGAGAAAACAGGCTGCAGGATGTAGTTTGAGATAAGTAACATCCCAAAAAGCAATAGGCCTCAGGATAATTAAAGAATCAGCCTTGAAATGGACAAAATTGGGATGATTCCAGGTAACGATGAAATAATAAGGCTTCTTTTTGGAATATAATGCTGGCTTCTATAACACAAGACTTGGGGTGCATATGCAGCTTGTGGGGTTGTTCAAGGGACAGATGATGAGGAGAAGCCTTTGTGGGAAGCGACCACCAAAACCAAAAGACCCCTTAGAAACAAGCAGAGCGTGTACTGTGCAGTACAGTGACATAGATTTCAAGAATCAAAAATAGGAGGAGATTGACAGAAAATTATTGATGAATATGTATTAGCATCCAGTCTATAAGTTGTGATTGGATTCTTTATCTTTTGAATGGGAGGCAGGGTGAGAAAAGCCCCCCTGTATCCTGACTGGTTTTGCTTATGCTTTATCCAAACCACTGCCAAATTATTTTCTATCTGCTTGATTATATTTGATTGCATGATTTCATATAAAATTGCTGCTCAATTCAAATTGCTGCTAAATTCTAATGTTGGTTTATTAAATTAGACATATAGGGACCTCATTCATAACAACAGCTCACCTCAGTCACCTACCCCTTTGGGACTGTGCTTTCTACTGAGCCAGTCCTGCCAGAAAAGCAGCTTTAAACACACCTCCAAGAAGGCACTGATCCAGATAAAGCACATCCATTCCCCTCTGCCCAGGGCCAGTCCCCTGTACATCTGGCAGCCTGCAAAATCTAACACCCCCTCAGGCTCCAACACATTGTTCCAGCCCAAAGCATAAAGGCAATTTGTTTTGCTAAAGCTGAAGTAATTCCTGCAGGTCCTCGGCCTTCCAAGGCCAATGCTGCCACTCCAGAGGGAATCCTGTGACCCCGAGCATTTGATGGTGACCACACCAAAGCAAGAGGTGGCTCCTTCAGCAGGAGAATGCCACATGGCAATGCTGTGCCTTTGTGTCCCCAGCCTTCCCCCCATTGTTTCAGCAATGGCAGCTACACTTAGGCAGCTTCAGCAGAGCTTATTTGTGTTGGCTTAGTGCAGATCAGGACTCCCAGCCCACCTCTAACAGCAGCTTGCAATGACAACAGCACCTGCACACTGAGGTATTTCGCTGGAGGCAAGCCTGTCACAAGCACACACCCTCTTCAAACTTCCCATCAAACAGAAAGGAGAAGAGCAGGAAAAGGCTACCTTTGGACCAGTCTTCCCCAGCTCTACACATGGGCCAATTCTGGGTAGAAAAATCCCACCAGTGCTGGCCTTCTTCTTCATGTTGAGAAACTTCTCCCACAGGAACTTAGAGAGAAGCAGCTGAAAGGCAAAAATAAACCAGCTGGAGCCTCAGAGTTGGGCTTGTTCAGAAAGGCTTTGCTTGAACAAGTGGCACTGGTGAACAATTTGTGGTCACATTGTCCAGGACAGTCCTGGAAGCCCTGGAAGTTGCTTGCTGAAATACTCAGCACCAATAAATTAACAATACAGAGTGCAATACACATACTCCAACCACATGGCTCTGTCCCATCAGCTTCTCCGTGATTGCATGTGACATGGTTGAGGATTGCTGCTCTTTGGGCATTTCTTTCCTCTTTAGGTTCATTGGATTGAGGCAGTGACCTTTTCAAAGAATGGGGAGGAGCTCTCCGAACTGCCCTGACTCCATCCCTGTACAGCACTGAGAACTCACAGCAAGGAGATATCACTGCTGGCTGAGTCCAAGAGAGGCAAGAAAGGAACGTTGTACCAAGAGGGAGGAGCACAGGAATGTGTCCAAGTTGTAGTTCTCTCTGTTAATTAGCATTTCTTTTCTCTCTCTGGGCTCACAGACCCCTGCAGAGAAGAAAACAGAGGGATCTCCTGGACAGAGCCTCAGCACTGGGGCATCTTCAGTCAAGTGAGCTCCAGACACCAAGGGACCTTTGTGGCCCTGGCTCCAGGGAGCAGGAAAGAACTGTACAGCCCTCAAGATTCCTACCAATCCAGAGCTTTCAAGAGAAGCCAACTCCTTTGGGACAGATACCATCAACACATGGTAAACCAAAATCAGGGGACAATTCCCAGCACAGGAAGATTTCCACCATCCTGCAGAACAAAGGTGGGATGGTGTTCACAGGGGTCTTACGATGAGGGAAGAGACGAGGATCTGACTCCATGGTTCAGCAGGCTTGATTTATTATTTTGTGATATATAATTTATTAAAACTACACTAAAAGAATAGAAGAAAGGATTTCATCAGAAGGCTAGCTAAGAATAGAAGAGGAAGGAATGATAACAAAGGCTTCTGGCCTGGACTATCTGTCTGAGCCAGCTGACTGTGATTGGCCATTAATTACAAACATCCAACATGGGCCAATCAAAGATCCACCTGTGGCATTCCACAGCAGCTGATAATCATTGTTTACATTTTGTTCCTGAGGCTTCTCAGCTTCTCAGGAGGAAAAATCCTAAGGAAAGGATTTTTCATAAAAGATATCTGGGACACAAAGGTGCTGAGACATTTTCTTCTGGACGTGCTGCAGCAGATAACTTGCTTTGCTGTACACTGTGTCTGCAGGGCTGGATCCGTGCCCACACAGGAGCTGGGAGAGAACAGCTGCTTTGGAAGCTCTTCCAGCTGGGACCAGCCCTGTCTCACTGGGCTTTGGGCAGAGTTTGAGCTCCCCCCCAACATGCTCAGGTGCCCAAGGGCAGCTTGGTCTTGACACCAGCAGGGGGCTATTTACAAATCACAAACGGGACAGGACTGCTGTGGAACTGCCTTGAGCTGCTTTATTTTCCAGGATCACTCTCATTACATGGTTATGACAATGGGAAGATGCCAGCAGCTCACATCCCAGGCAGCAGACCAAGAACTTAATGTTACAACTTCCTTTATAAGTTTCTCGACCAATCACACAAAGCAAAAGCACATTGACAGTAGTTCTATCCAACCACTATAAGCACACGTACCTTTGGTTAAAACAATACTTGCTTATTTTGAATGCAATACCTGCTTGTAAGCCTTAAAGCACAATGCACAGAGCTCCATTATTAAGCTTTAACCCTCCTAATATCTTGCTAGATAAACTTTTCCGTAGCTTAGAGAGTTATTCTAGACAAGCGTTAATACACAGACCATTGTTCTATTTGTCCTTGCTTTTCTACAGTTAAAATAATTTTCTGCTGACCTAAATCATGGCTACTGCTTAGCTCTAATTACAGTTCTACTGTATCTGAGGCTTGCCTTTTGTAGCTTTCCCAAAACCCTCTGGTTTTGTGGATTCCCACAGTTCCCCCTCTCTGTTCATCTAAAAAGAAACCTTCATAATTGTGTCGTTTATTACTTGCGTTTCGTAGCCTTACTATAATATTTCTGCTTATTACCTTCTTAAAGCGTTTTCTTGCTTGCACTAAAGCAGGGGCAGGGAGAGCAGGGACACCAGGGCAGTTTGCAGCCTTAACACAGCCCAGTGGGTACTTACAGTGAAAGATGTCAGTCTTTCTCTGGACAAAAGACCTCGACAAAAGGTGTTGAGGTCTTCTTTGGGAATCCAGAAGCCATTTTGAAGGCAGGATCTCCCAGATGAGTGACAATGCCTCAACAAAACTGGAAGAAGCAACAATGGAACTCTGAAAATCCAGAACCCAATTCATGGCAGATTCAAGGCATATACTGGTGCTAAACATTTTCTAGGATTTGAAAGTAGCTAAGTGCTTGTTTGGTGTAAGTAGCTAGTATGTTAGGCCTCTAGTTGGACTTTATTTGAACTATAGGGCTGCCTTGTGCAATTCAAAGATGGATCATACTGAAACCTGGAGCTAAAAATCTGAACATTAGCAATAGTTAGAACAGACAAAGCTGCAGACTAAATATTCTTTAAAATAGCTAGAGTGGATATCCTCTTCTTTTGGCTAAAGCACCCCTGCTCTCTTAGCTGCTCCTCACAGGACTTGGGAGAGACTGGAATGTTATGGCTAATGGCTTAAAAATTGTTAGAAAGGACTTTCTGCCCATTGGGACAAAACTGTATAAAGAGGCTGCGACCACCCAAGCCCACCCTTCCCTGAAAATGCCTCTGGACTGGAACTTGGCACTGGGAGTTAAGCTGCCGAAGGGAACTTGAGACAAGACAAAGGTGACACTATTGTCCCATTAGCTCAGGGCTGGGGAGAAGTAAACAAGGCTGCAGAGGAAAACCTATCCACAACAAAGCCAAACCCAGCAGCTGTCCTGAAAATCAGCTCTGTCTGGCTTCAAGGTGGGCAAGTCATAGGCACAGACTCGTCTGCTGAGGCCAGGTTTGCACACAAACCTCCCATCCAAGACCTCCACAGTGCCCCCAGACCCATTCCTGAGGCCTTGCACCAGACGACTGCAGGGCACACAAAGTAACACAACAGATCTGAAAATCCAGAAGCCAATTGATGGCAGACTCAAAGGACAGACAGATGCTAAAGATTTTCTATTATTTGAAAGTAGCAATAGACAGAGTCCAACTTTCCCCACCCCAGGGAGGCACCTGGGAGGTCCCACCTTGCCCAAATCTGCATGAATCCATTGGAGTCTTACGTTTTGGGAGACCTCACCACAGAGAAGACCAGAAGAGGATTTGATGGTATGCCAATGGGATCCATGGAATGGTGATGTTTTTCACTTCATCTGTCTCTGTCACTCTCCTTCTTCCCCTTCTTCCCAACCCCCCATCTCCCCCCCTGCCACCCCCCTGCTTCTTTTTCTTTTCCTTTCTCTCTCTCTTCCTCCTATTTAATGTTACATAAAATCCAGACTATTGATTTTGGCATATGGTCTCATTTGCCCCTCAATTCACAGGCCTCTCCCTAATAATTGTAATAACCAGATGATAACAACTCACTGAAACTTGATGAAACTTCAACAGACCTCATTCACCTTTAAGCACTTTAAGCAACCACTAGACGGGAAAAAAAAGTATAGACCAGTACATTTAGAAAATGTTGCATTCCTTCAGTGCAAAAAAAAAAAAAGCACAATCAGTAGAGCATATGTTGTTCATCCACTCAGCTGTGCATTGTGGTGGAATTCACAGGGGTCTTAGGATGAGGGAAGAGGTGAGGATCTGACTCTTGATTTATTATTTTATGATATATATTGTATTAAAAATATACTAAAAGAATAGAAGAAAGGATTTCATCAGAAGGCTAGCTAAGAATAGAAAAAGAAAGAATGAATAACAAAAGCTTGTGTCTCAGACAGAGAGTCCAAGCCAGCTGACTGTGAGTGGCCATTAATTAGAAACAACTCTAGGAGACCAATCACAGATGCACCTGTTGCATTCCACAGCAGCAGATAACCATTGTTTACATTTTGTTCCTGAGCTCTCTCAGCTTCTCAGGAGAAAAAACCCAAAGGATTTTTCATATAACATGTCTCTGGCAGTGCAGACCACTGAACTGCTGCACCAGAGGACGGGCATTATCCCATCCTGTATTTCCCTTTGGCATTCTCTCTCAGAGTGCAGATGAGACAAAACCAAAAAGGTCATCTTGAGTCAATCTTTACCTTCAAAGGAAATTCAGGAACTTTCTGCAGAGGCCAATGCTCTGCACGCTGATGAACTCCTTGCAGAGGCCAATGCTCTGCACGCTCAGGAACTTTGCAGAGGCCAATGCTCCGCGAACAATTCCCGTGGCGAATCGCCCGGTGAACCCGCCTGCAGGAGCCCAGGCTGCGCTCAAGCAGCCAGGGCCGCGTTCTCAGGCAACTGAGGCCGCGCCGCTGTCACAGACGCTGCCGCCGCCTTCGTGGTTTCCAGGCAGCCGCGGAACCCGGCAGCCGCCGCCCTTTCCCGGATCCTGCCCCTCCCGGCCCCGCACGCCCCCCAAGATGCTGCCGGGGCTCGGGGGCTTCGTCTGCCTAGGCTGGGGCTCGGCCTCCCCTGCGGGACAAGGTGAGGGGGGATCCCCGGGGGTCGTGTCCCCCCGGGAGCGTGTGTGAGTCCCCCATGTCCCCCCCAAGCCGGGGTCACCCCCTTTTCTCTGCCCAGAGCTCCTGAGCCAGCTCCTGCTGCCCCCTGGGAGGGGCTTTGGGGAGCCCCCCCGGGGACCCCCTTGAATGCCCATTCCTGGGCACTGGGACCCTTCGCATCTCCTTCCCCAGCTGCAGGACCCCCTGCACCCCCTTATCCTGCCCCGTCACCCTCTGCACCCCCTTTCCCGGGTATCCTCCTCTCCCAGCCCCTGGATCCCCCGTTTCCATCAGCCCGAGGACCCCCGGACCCCATTCCCGGCCAGCCCGGGGCACCTCAGCCCCAGGCCTTCCTTTGCCCGGCGAGCGGTGACGTCACTGCAGACTCGGGCCGCCATTGGCCAGCAGCAAAGAGCGGCGCCAATGGCGGGGCCGGAGGCGGCTCAGGGGCCGTGAAGAGCCTTGAGCTGTGAGGGGCCCTGAGGGGCCATGAAGGGCCGTGAGGTGTCACTCTTGCGCCCAGAATGACACAGGAAAAGGCAGGAGGCAGTATTGCAGAAAGACTAAAAGAAGCTTTAATTCAAGAGAACCGAGCGGTTTTTATAGAGTGATACGATATATTCTGTTTGATTGGCTAGTTAACAAAAACATTCTTTATACACCGTCCTTGAGAAGAAGAGAAAGACGAAATAGAAGAACACCACCTGCAGATTGTTTATACTGAAGTTCTCACATTCTTACAACTTGCTAATAATTCTCACAAGCTGCTGTGAGAAACACTTGCTGTTTCTCTCTCTCTGTCCCATGGCATCCACAGTGAGGGGCTGTGAGGGGTCTTGGGCAACTGTGAGGGAGCCATGAGGGGCCTGTGAGGGACCATGGGGAACTGTGTGGTGTTATCTTTTTATACTAAAAACTACGTGTACACTATTTACAATAACTTCTCAATACTTATCAGCTATGTTAGACAGTGAGTTTTTACTCTAATCTAAAAATGCCAACATCACTTAAAAGATGGAGGAAGAAGGAAAGGAAGGAAAGGCAGGAAGGAAGGCAGGAAGGAAGGCAGGAAGGCAGGAAGGCAGGAAGGAAGGAAGGGTGATAAATGAATTCACTGGATTCAAGGATCATACAATTATAAATTTGTTATTATTATTATTATTATGCAAGCAAGAATAAGCAAAGTTCAGCGCTGGGCGGCCGGGAGTCTCCGCTCCTCTAGGCTCGCACTGTTCCTATCCCCACAGTCCACCTTTTATTGCCTTTTTCTCCCGGGTCCAGGGATGACGTGGTCTGTCTTTTGCGCTTGCTCGTTCAGTTGCTAGGGGGTCTTTTTCTGCCTTCTGGTGGTCGTGGGATGAAGGCTCCAAGTCTTCCTCTTTTAACCGCCGAGTGAACTTTTCCTTATAAGGCATACCTATACAGTGGAATTTTCAGAACACTAGACGATTCCTGCAAGCCTAAGCAATTCTTGTGAGTTTAGGGATTGTTATTACAGCTCTCCTCTGTGACCTCTTAGGTGAACTTTTCCTTCCCATGGAATTCCCAAAGCACTATACGATTCCTGCAAGCCAAGCAAGCATATGTGAACCATATGTGGCTATACATTTAAAATCAAGCGTTTTTAGCTATTTAGTTATTGCTTTGATATTGTATAATTATTTAGCTATTGATTAAATTATTGAACAAACATATTGCTACTTATTACAATTTGGTTCCAATAATAGCGCATAAGCAATGGATAACTGCGGGCCATGGAGTGCAGGACCCTTGCCACCTCACGTACGAGATTTCCAAGTGAAAATTCCCCCCTTTTATGCCATGTGTCAATGTCATCTCCTCCCATTTTCGATTCATCACACTTCTACCTCCGCCCTCATCACAACCTTTACCGCGCATGCTCCACCACTCGTTTTGGTTGTCGCACAAGTCTTTGGGGGTCGTTGTTTGATGAAGGCCTCTCTTCTTCCTCGATGTCCTTTAATTCACCTTTGGGTTACACATGCGCACCCAGCCAGTACAATGTAATCCAAAACTAACATATTACTACATTTAAGCATCAAAGCAATAAATCTCCTATAGCTGGCATTTTCCTGGGACCCAACCAGATTTTCCATTCTTTACGTTAATTTTTAGTAACTGTTATCTCTTGCTTTTTCCTCCTTGAACATCTGCAGGGAGGGGGGGGGTGGAACCCCTCCTCTCCCTTTTTTCTTGGCATTACAACTTTTAACTGTTTTATTATTATTTCCAAATATTAATTACTGCATCCATATTGATTACGGTTTCAATTTTGTCAGCACAAATCATACCTATTTACCAAAGCTCTGTTCCTCTCTCTTGCAGCCCTTGAAAGCCTGACGGAGGACATGAGCAGTTCCGTGTCAGAGCTGGCATTTCAAACACTGCATGTCCTCCGAGCAACAGCGAGTGGGCGATATTCCATCTTCCAGAGGCTGCACCATCAGCTGCGCAGGGCATGGATCACTCGGCCTCGTCTGTCACGGCTCGGCTCGGCTGGCTGCACTGCTGGAGCTCTGAGGAGAGCTGATCTGGGAGGCTCTCTTTGCTGGGGCAGCCTGAGCCAGTGGGGATTTTTAGTTTTCTGTAAGATTTTTCTTTTCTTCCAATTCTACTTTTTTTCTATGTAAATATAGACTGTGTTATAATACAAAGAATCTCAGGAGACTTTTTTTGCTGCCCAGGGTCTGTAGGGCAGAGGGGAAGAGGGGGAAAAGGGTGCTTGTGCTCAGGCAGCTCCCAGGCATGCGGTGGGCAAGGGGAAATGGCCAGAAGCCCCTTGGCCTTTGGTGGTTCTGCTGAAGCCTTTGTGCTGCCCACAGAGCGGCTGGGCAGGGGCCGGAGCTGCGGGGATCCCTGCCAGAGCGGTGCCTGGAGATGGCCACAAGCCCTGTGCCAGGCAGGAAGCGCCATCCGTCTCCTCCCGCCCGTCTGCTGCTGCCTGCCTTGCTGAGGGCTCCCAGGTGCCTCTGGATGGGGCTGCTCTGGAGCTGCTGTGGGGCTGTGGCGCTGCTGCCAGGCAGCTTGGCCGGGCTGGGGCAGGGCCTGAGGGGCTGGGGTGCTGGCAAGCCCTGAGCAATGGGCTGTCAGAGGCCACAAGCAGCCCCCTGGCAGCCGCCTTGCTCCTGACAGCCGGGTGCTCTGGCGCTTCCTCAGTGGGCGGTTGGAGGGACCCCCTGGAATCAGGCGTGGAACCCTGGCCCCAGCCTTTCAGGGCTGTGAGGGCAGGAGTTGTGGGGCTGGGCGTGTGCCCTCCCTGTGCTCCGGACTGGAGCCCCCGGCCCCTCAGCCTTAGGCATTGAGCTCCACTGTCTGCTCTCGGAGTCTTGTTCCTGTTGCTGTGGGGGAGGCCAAGTTCTGTGGCTTTAGGCCCCAGTGAGCCAGAAGAGCAGCAGCTTTGAGCCCAGAGGGGCCACAGAAAGGCCCTCTGGACAAAGGGCATTGCTGGCATTCCCAGGGCAGGGACACATGAGAGTGGCAGGCACCTTTGGGTGCCACGCTGGCTTTGCACTGGGTCACCTCCCTGTGTGCAGGGCTGGCTCTTTGCTTTGCTGTCCTTGGCCTTTTGCTGTCGTGCTCCTTTGGCTGCCTGCAGTGAGGGGTAGCCCTGTAAGGAGGGTGAAAGGCCCTGTCTCCAACATCTCAAGGGGGAAATGGAGCTCTCCCAGCCTTCAGCCCACGCTGTAAGCAGAGCAGAGCCTTTTCCCCAGCCCTGATGGATTTCTGCCTGCTGCTGGTCCCTGGCCACCATGACCCACTGCACTCACTCTGAGTCATCCACAGGACGGCTGGTGCCTCTTGATTAGCTGACGGGATGTGAGGGTCACTGAGAGAAAAGCGGGTGTCCCAATGTTGAGGGCACATGGGGTCACTGAGCAGACTTGAGGCTTCCCCAGCAGGTTGCAGGTGCCTTTCTGTCACTGAAGGGAAGGCAGATGCCCCATGGGTCGCTGATGTAATGAGTTAATGTCTTAGTTTGTTCATCAAGACTATAAGAGGGGGGGAAAAGCCAATAATAGAAATACCGCAAGAATAGATGTGACCAACTAATAATGTTGCAAGATGAATATAATGGGCTAATATATTGCAAAATAACTGTCATAAGGCTTAAACCACAAACTGTCAGAAGCTAATATGTTGAAAGGCTAAATAAGCAAATGTGTAACTATATGTAGCTATGTGCCTATATATGGTAAAGGCTATTGTAAGACCTCGAGGAAGAGGATGGGAGCCTTCATCCAGACGACCACCAGAAGGCAGAATAAGATCCCCAGCAACTATCGGCACAGACGCAGAGAACGCCGGAAGGACACCCAACAACAACAGATAAAAAGGAGGACTGAACTGAGGAGTGGTGTGGGCCGAAGGCAGAGCGGTGACTCCCTGGCTACACCCAGCACTCCCAGGTGGGTGCAAGCCTTTTGTTGGCTGCACCCAGCGCTGTAATTTGCCTATTATCGCTTGCTTTATCAATTAATAAATTACATTTAATTTGGACTCACTTGTTGGTGGTTGGTTCCTCACCGCAACTTATAACAAATTGGTGCCGTGACTTGGATCGGGAATATTCTTGGAGAAGAGAACCTGTCGGGGAGGCGCCCCACCTCACGGTGGCCCCAAGGTTGCCATTCTCCAGGACCCCCGACCGACGAACCCAAATTCGATAATAGGCAAATTGAAGGCCGGCAACCCCATAATCTTTGTGCACGAAGCCCGGACAAGACGCGGCGAGGAGCGTGAGTATAAGCCCTGGGTAGCGTCCGGTTGGGGTTGGGATCCTGGAGTGTGGCACTCCCGGAGTGCGGTGTGTGAGACGTCCTCTGGACGGTGCGAGTGCGGACCCCTTATAGTGCGGTTCCCAAGTACCCGCGAGGGACTGGGCCACGAACGGGGGCAAGCGAGAAAGTGTGTGCAAGAAGACACTCCGGGAGGGGACAAGGGGAGAGTAAACCCTCTAAAGACACTCCGGAAGATGGGACAGGGGAAGAGCAAGCCCCCTAATTCCATAAAGAAAGGACTTTGTATAGGGCTCCCCTCAATACCTCCAGATAGCCCTTTAGGCTTGATAATTAAGTATGATCCATTATTGTATGGAGGTTTGGGGAGGGAAACAGATCAGAGCAGATAGCCTTTACCGGCCTGTGCTTGGAGCATTTGAGGATTGGATCTGTCAAGCCCTGAACACATATGTTAATTCAAAGGAACCATTTAGTGCGGAGGGAAGTGAATATGCTGCCCTGTGGATTGTTGGTGAGACCCGTTTTTCCCTATTTGTACTAAAATCTAAGAAAAAAGAAGAAGAGATCAGGAGATAATTGGGAAATGCCTGATCCTTCTCCTCCACCTTATTTACCACCCCTACAAAATCCTGATGCACCACCCCCTCCTGTTGGGCAAGCTTTGCTGAAAACGCAATTTGTAGCCAAGGCATGGGTGGATATTAGAAAGAAGCTAGAGAAGATGGAGGATTGGCAGGACAGAGGCTTAGATGAGTTGTTAAGGGAGGCCCAGAAGGTGTATGTTAGAAGGGAGAATCAAAGTCACAAGCAAATGAGGATAATGGTAGAAGCAGTACGAGAGGGTCAAGAGAGGGGGCTGATGAGTCAGAGGGTTCCAGGTATGCAAAAGAAAGATGAAGCAAGAGAAAAGGGGGGTGGGGTCATTTGCTATTACTGCGGGAAGAAAGGACACATGAGACAGGAATGCTGCAAAAGGCAAGCAGATGAGAAACAGTTTCGGGACTAGGGGGTTCAGGGGCTCTACTTGCTGGGGAAAAGAGAAACAACGGAGCCCCTGGTAAAGCTTAAAATAGGTCCCCAGCAACAGCTATACAAATTCCTTGTGGATTCGGGTGCTGAACGATCTACGGTACAAACTCTCCCTAAAGGATGTAATCTGTCTGCAGAAGAAGTGCAGGTAGTGGGAGCTAAGGGGGAACCCTTTGGTGTACCTATGATAAAAGATGTGGTAATTGAAGGGCCTTCTAAAATAGGAATAGGGTCCTTATTGTTGGTCCCAGAAGCTGATTATAATCTTTTGGGGTGGGACCTTATGATTGAATTAGGAATAGGGATAGAGATAATTGAAGATAAATTAAGCGTAAAATTATGCCCTTTAAGAATCAGTGATGAAGAAGAAATTAACCCAGAAGTTTGGTACACTCCAGACACTGTAGGCAGATTGGATATTTCTCCTTTCGAGGTAACCATTAAAAATCCTGAAATTCCTATCAGGGTAAAGCAATACCCCCTATCCAGCAAAGGGAGGAAAGGATTAAAACCAGAAATTGAACGGCTATTGCGGCAGGGGTTGCTTGAACCTTGCATGTCACCCTTCAATACTCCCATACTACCTGTTCAGAAATCAGATGGGAGCTATAGGTTAGTACATGATTTGAGAGAAATTAATAAAAGAACAGTTGAAAGGTTCCCTGTGGTAGCTAATCCATATACCTTACTCAGTAAACTGGGGCCTGAGGACAGGTATTACACAGTGGCAGACCTTAAGGACGCATTTTGGGCTTGCCCACTTAAGGAAATATCACGAGATTATTTTGCATTTGAATGGGAAGACCCAGACACACACTGCAAGCAACAACTTCGATGGACAGTATTGCCCCAGGGATTTACAGAATCCCCTAATCTGTTCGGACAAGGTTAGAACAGATCCTGCAGGAATATCACCCCGAGGAAGGGACCACCTTAATTCAGTATGTGGATGATTTGCTAATAGCAGGAAAAGAGGAAGAATCAGTAAGAAAGGGAAGTAAAAATTTGTTCAATTTCCTTAGCCTAAAAGGACTAAAAGTTTCAAAATCTAAATTGCAGTTTGTAGAGAAAGAGGTAAAATATTTAGGACACAGGTTAATTGAGGGAACAAAAAAGTTGGATCCTGACAGGGTCCAGGGTATACTCTCCCTTCGTGCCCCAAGGAGTAAAAGGCAAGTTAGACAACTGTTGGGGCTATTTGGATATTGTAGACAGTGGGTTGAAAATTTAGATTTGCTAATAGCAGGAAAAGAGGAAGAATCAGTAAGAAAGGGAAGTAAAAATTTGTTCAATTTCCTTAGCCTAAAAGGACTAAAAGTTTCAAAATCTAAATTGCAGTTTGTAGAGAAAGAGGTAAAATATTTAGGACACAGGTTAATTGAGGGAACAAAAAAGTTGGATCCTGACAGGGTCCAGGGTATACTCTCCCTTCGTGCCCCAAGGAGTAAAAGGCAAGTTAGACAACTGTTGGGGCTATTTGGATATTGTAGACAGTGGGTTGAAAATTTTAGTAGGAAAACCAAATTCCGTATGATAAGCTCACAAAGGAGGGACTAGTTAAGTGGTCTAAGGAAGATGAGGAACGACTGGACACATTAAAGACGGAGCTGGTGAACGCTCCGGTTCTCAGCCTCCCCGACCTCAGAAAGCCTTTTTATCTGTTTGTCAATATAGATGAATGTACTGCATATGGGGTATTAGCACAAAATTGGGCAGGGAGTAAAAAGCCTGTGGCATATCTTTCCAAATTATTGGATCCTGTTAGTCGGGGATGGCCAACTTGTCTCCAAGTAATAGGGGCAGCAGCGCTATTGGTGGAGGAAGCCAGCAAGGTTACCTTTGGAGCAGAGCTGCATGTACCATCTCCACGTAATATTAGGGGAGTTTTACAACAAAAGGCTGAAAAGTGGATCACGGATGCGAGGCTCTTGAAATATGAAGGGATACTAATAGCATCCCCAAAATTAAAATTAGGCACTACATCCCTTCAGAACCCAGCCCAGCTCATCCACGGGGAACCTGAAGAAGAACTCACTCACGACTGTCTGCGGAACATTGAGGAACAAACAAAAGTTCGCCCCTGCCAGAAGAAGAGGAGTTAGAAATGGGAGATAGGCTGTTTGTGGACAGATCCTCTCGAGTAGTGGAAGGGAAAAGAAGGTCAGGGTATGCAATAGTGGATGGCAAAACCCTTTCAGTGGTAGAATCAGGACCCTTGAGCCCTAGCTGGTCAGCCCAGGCATGCGAACTCTACGCTGTCTTATGAGATTTGGAACAGCTTAAGGGCAAAACCGGAACTATCTATACAGATTCTAAATATGCATTTGGCATCGTGCACACTTTTGGAAAGATTTGGGAGGAAAGGGGATTAATCAATTCCCAGGGCAAGGGGTTAATTCATGAGGAACTAATACAAAGAACCCTTAAAGCCATAAGAGGCCCTGCAGAGATAGCGGTCGTGCATGTTAAGGGCCACCAAACAGGAATTGGAGCCACTACCCGAGGGAATAATATAGCGGACCAGGAAGCTAAAAGAGCAGCTTTGATGACACTCCAAGAAGGTAGTATTGTGAGATCTAGAGAAAATTGTTCTACATGTGGTAAAGATTTAGAGGAGACCCCCTGTTATGCTTGCTGGAAGACTTTTGGGACCGAGGCTATAAGGTGTTCTTGTGACAACCCAGAGAAAATCCATTGTTGGTATCATGGCTCAAAATATATCCTAACTTTCTCTGCAAAGGAACAGGAAAAATTAAAGCAGATGGGAATACAAGAAAAAGAAAGGAGTTGGTTGTTGCAGGATGGGAGGGAAGTGGTCCCAAAGGCCTTAGCCCTAAGAATACTCCAGGCAATACATGAGAAAACACACTGGGGCACACAAGCATTAATTGATCAGTTTGCTAGAAAATACATGTGTATCGGGTTACATAACTTGGCAAAGCAGATTACTCACCGGTGCCTCACCTGTCAGAAGGTTAACAAACAGCACCAGAAGTCCCGGGTAATGGGAGGAAGGGAGTTGGCCCATAGACTGTTCTCCCATGTACAGACAGATTTTACAGAAGTACCTAAAGTAGGACGATACAAATACTTATTGGTCCTGGTAGATCACCTGACCCACTTTGTAGAAGCCTTTCCCACTGCTCGAGCAACAAGTCATGTGGTGGTTAAAACAATACTTGAGGAAATAATTCCTAGATATGGCTTCATTGAAGTAATAGATTCTGACAGGGGCCCTCATTTTGCTTCCAAGGTAGCAAAAGAAGTTTTTACTGCTTTAGGAACACAATGGCAATATCACACCCCATGGCACCCTCAGAGTTCGGGCAGAGTAGAGAGAATGAATGGAGAAATAAAGAGGCAATTGACTGAAATAATGATAGAAACAAGAATGTCCTGGCTCAAATGTTTACCACTGGCCTTACTGAATATCCGTACACAGCCACAGACAGATGTAGGGATTTCCCCATTTGAGATGTTATATGGAATGCCATATGACATGGAGGCACCGGCAGATCATCCTTGTCTGGAAAATGTATAGATAAACCAATATCTAACCCATTTGATGAATAGGGGAAGGGAGATCCGTGATAAAGGGTTACTAGTGCAGAAACCCCCCTTAGATGCTGCCCTCCATCAAATCAAACCTGGGGATAAAGTGTTGATTAAGACCTGGAAAGAAGCTTCCCTAACACCTTGTTGGGAAGGTCTGTATGTGGTATTGCTTACCACAGAAACTGCCATTTGAACAGCTGAGAAAGGGTGGACTCATGCTAGTCGAGTAAAGGGACCAGTTGAATCTGAGCGCACATGGAAAGTAATGAGTCAGCCTGGAAATCTAAAGGTTCAGCTCAAAAGAGACTAGTCCTCACCTAGATCAAGAGGACCTTTTGGTTCTCCCCAGCAGGAACTGCAAAAAGAAAAAAAAAAAAAAACAAAACAAAAAGCCAGGAACCAGCGTGGTGAATGTGTTGAACAGATTTCGGCCAGTTTGGCTTGGACTCTGAATATTAAGACATTGTACCCTAGAGACTTTGAAACAAAACAACCGTATGGACAAATGGAACTACCAATGTGGCAGCCTGCCCTACTTGATGATAGAGTGTGTCCAGAGGCATGTGAGAGGGAGCAATTTTGCTGGAATCTCTTGGAAGAACGAATCCTCCAATGGTGTAGGGATATGCTATCTTTAGAGTCTGAAAGGGTAACCCTTCAAGATATACAATCAGACTATTTTGCAAAACAATTCAAAACATTTAAATATTTAAAATGTACAAAATGCACCTTTTGTACCCCTTGGATCCAGTTCGAATGTGGTAAATGTAGAGCACTAAAATGGATTTATGCTAGACGTTTATTTTATAATTTATGTGCAGAGTTATCATGAACACCGGAGGAACTCTATGTGGGAAAGACAATTAGAGTGGTTTATTGGTGGGCCCAGGTCTGTTCAGAATATACATCAATTATTCGAGAACAGAGAAGAGGCTTACCGGGCAGTCAACGCCAACGCAATCTGCACATATGTTACTCTTTTAGTTTATTGTAAGAAATCACACATAATCACTTTTGAGTGTGATAAAAACGTATTTGTGCCTTATCCTTATTCTGTACTTAGCATTAAGTGGTATGCTGAGAACGAATATTGGCGCCATCGTCGTCTACGGGTTTATTCCCGAAGACCAACAAAAAATTATGGATGCTAGATATATTGCAGAATTGGGGGGTGGGAATGTTATCCTTTTGTATGCCTTTGTTTGCAGGATTTGCCAAAAACGGTGGTGGGTCCAATACCGCCAAGAAAGATCTCCGCCTGGTATTTATAGAGGGTGTTAAAATGGGAATTAACAGAAACCATTCTAAGATTAGGGGAGCTTTTGGGGGAGTGGGTAAGATATGCATTTTTACAGGCAATAGGGAATCTTTACTAAAGGGTCTAAATTCAGAGGCATGTTGCTCTCATGCTAGTAAACCCACTTCCTTTGTAAAAAAAAATACTGCTGGAAATAGATGCCCAGTATTATTGCAGTTCTCCTTTGGAAAAGGAATTGGGAACCGTATCGAGAAAGGCAAGAACAAAAGGGATCCCTGAGAAAATACCTCTGCTGCCGAGAAGATGGTTCACCCTGTGGCCCGATGCAACCGGATCGACGGGTGAGGCAGAGAGGAAAAGGTAAAGGGACCTGCGACCCACAGTGGAGCGTGCTTACTGCCTCTCGAATACTGAAGTTCCCTTGAGGACTAACACACTCCGGGAATCCGAAAGGACAGCTCTCCACTCTCCAGGGAACTCAAAGAGTATGTAAAATCTTTAGAATAGAACCTCACCCTTTTTGGCAAATCTGTGATAGGGAACATAGGAATAAGTAACTAGAAATATAGAGGGGGGAGGAGAACATCTAATTCAAGCAGATACGAGATTCACTTAAATCTATTATAAAGGTTTTGTTTGCAGGACTGGATCCTTGAATGCTCCCACAACCCATATACCCCAGTTTTTTTAAGAAAAGGCAGCCAATCATCAATCAGATCAGCAACTTTCAAGGAATCTTACAATAATGAGATCCAAGTGGCAATGGTACCTCTATGTGATCTTATTTTCAAGATTAATCAGCAGAGGGCAGACTGATACAGAATAGTACCCTTACCAGCCGTTTAAGTGGGTTCTACGCCACCTTTCAGACGAAATTGTTATCAAAGAAACTATTACATCAACCGACCCATCTTTTGAATTTAGATTAAAGGACATTTTTCCCCTACGACTGGGATTTCCTCGTTTAGGAGAACAAGCACTGCACCAAACCTATTGGTGTCCTGCTTCTAACCCAGGCAAAAGTTACTGTAATTATCCTGGATACGGGTACTGTGGATATTGTTGTTGTGAGACCATTGTAACAAGTAATAGATGGCAACCACAGCAACCTGATAAGTTCCTGCAAGCCAAGTACGCTCCCCGTGGCTGTCGCGAACCACTGTTCGATAGTAGCAAACAGATATATACACCCCGGGATGGGAGAAAGCACACTTGCACGGGTTATACTATGACAATTCTGCAACCAACCCATAAGAGTTGGGCCACGGGAAGAGTATGGTCGGCATTTGTTCGCGCCTTTCGCAATATTTGGGTGAACATACAAATTGTCCGACTTTTACCATTGGTACCTCGACCAATTGGACCCAATCCAATTCTTACAGCAGGTGGGCCCAAAAAGGGAGCCACAGCTAGTCACAACATTACTTTCAATAATCCTTTAGAGACTTCAGCTTTTTATGATCCGTTTCTTAGTGTATTAAATGCTACCTTTTTATCACTGAATCAATCTAACCCAAACCTTACGAAATCATGCTGGCTATGTTATGATGTGAAGCCCCCCTTTTATGAAGGTATCACCCTTAATAACCCCTTTAACTACTCAAAAATGGAGAATCCACACCAGTGCAGGTGGGACACTCCCTGGAGAGGAACTACCCTAAGTCAGGTCACAGGCCAAGGCAAATGTTTCGGTAATACAGCCTCAGCAAGTCGGATGGGCAATTTCTGCACCAAATTTATCATGCCTAAGAGTAAGAACTATAAATGGGCAATTCCGGCCACATCAGGAATGTGGGTTTGCCAGCGATCTGGGGTAATGCCCTGTATACTCCTTCATAGATTTGATAATGCTAACGACTTTTGTATTCAAGTCTTAATGGTCCCAAAGGTCCTGTACCACAAGGAAGAGGAGATGTATCACCCCTTAGAAGAACCAGACTGAATCCAAAAAAGGGAGGTAATAACGGGAATAACCATAGCAATGCTCCTCGGTTTAGGTGCTACCGGTGCAGCCACAGGTATCTCAGCCTTGCAACTCAACAGCAAGGGCTCTCCCAACTACAGATGACTATTGATGAGGACCTACAGAGAATAGAGAAATCAATTTCCTTCCTCAAAAAATCTCTCTCTTCACTTTCAGAAGTCACCCTGCAGAACAGACAAGGGTTAGACCTCTTGTTCATGCAGCAAGGAGGGCTATGTGCCGCTCTAAGAGAAGAGTGTTGTTTTTACGCGGACCATACCGGAGTGGTCCGAGACTCAATGGCTGAATTGAGGGAAAGGCTGGCACAAAGGAAGAGAGAAAGAGAGGCCCAACAAGGATGGTTCGAGTATTGGTTCAACCAATCCCCATGGTTAACCACCCTACTCTCTACAATAGCAGGACCAGCAATTATGATAATTCTTGGGCTAAATTTTGGACCCTGCATATTTAATAAAATACTTAAGATAGTGAAAGGAAGGTTGGAGGCAGCCCATCTCCTTTTAATCAAGACCAAATATGAACTGGTAGAAAATCTAGAATTGGGAGAGGAAGCCACCTTGAGTCAACTTGCATTAAGACGATTTGATGAACAAAATGGGTAAAAGAAAAAGGGGGGAATTGACATAACTAAGAGTTAATGTCTTAGTTTGTTCATCAAGTTGCTAAAAGACTATAAGAGGGGGAAAAGCCAATAATAGAAAGAAACCCAAAAGGATAGATGTAACCAGCTAATATGTTGCAAGATGAATATAATGGGCTAATATATTGCAAAATAACTGTCATAAGGCTTAAACCACAAACTGTCAGAAGCTAATATGTTGAAAGGCTAACTAAGCAAATGTGAAACTATATGTAGCTATGTGCCTATATATGGTCAAAGCTATTGTAAGACCTCGAGGAAGAGGATGGGAGCCTTCATCCAGACGACCACCAGAAGGCAGAATAAGAGCCCCTAGCAACTATCGGCGCAGACGCAGAGAACACTGGAAGGACACCCAATAACAACAGATAAAAAGGAGGACTGAACTGCGGAGTGGTGTGGGCCGAAGGCAGAGCGGTGACTCCCCGGCTACACCCAGCACTCCCAGGTGGGTGCAAGCCTTTTGTTGGCTTCACTCAGTGCTGTAATTTGCCTATTATCGCTTGCACTATCAATTAATAAATTACATTTAATTTGGACTCACTTGTCAGTGGTTGGTTCCTCACCACAACTTATAACAGTTCTGCCCCTATTGCCTCCTCCCTCCTTTTTAATGTCAATCTCGCTGCCTCCTTCCCTGGTTCCCTGAAAACTGCCTTGTCATCCCCTCAACCCCTCCCCTGTGTCCTGCCTGTCACTCCACAGCCCATCCCTTCCCTCCAGAAGCTTCTTCCAAGGGTGTCGAGTGATAGGCTCAGGCATCGGTGCCCCTCCCCCGGTTTACCCCCATTGGTTCCCCTACATGTCTGTTTCTCTGCTCCCCACGCCCTCCTGGAATTCCATTGGAAGTTGGGCCATCCCCTCCCCTGTTCCCCTCCCCTTTATAACACCTTGCACAGCCCAGTTCTCTTTCTCCAGTTCTCTGGATCCCCTGGGTTGCGGATCTCCTTGGAGCTCTCTAATAAAGCTGGACTTTGCCCCGAGCTGGAGTCCCCTCTCCTTCTCCTACCAGCGTGGCTTCGGTGTCTCGTCCGCAGCAGGCGAAAGCCTCAGCCGCTCTCGCGGCCTCCCGAGGAGCGGGAGAGTGTCCCCGCCGCTCGCTGTGCCAGGGCAAGCCGGGGACTGCGAGCGCCCCCTCGGAGGGGCACAGCCACAGCTGCTGCTCCAGCCGGGCTTTCTGTGCAGATACTCGATAACCACTCAGTCCAGGAACATTCAAAAGGTTCACTGCCCACTCAAAACATTCTTTAGTAGTGTCAGTAGCAATTAACAAACCATCTGCATGCTGTAGGAGCGTTCCTTCCCCAGACAGTGATTGCCATTGCTCTAATTCTTCAGCCAACAGATTCCCAAAAACTGGGAATGTTTTTGAACCCTTGAGGTAATCCTGCCCAGCTAAGTTGGTTTTTCCTGCCTGTGCTAGGTTCTCCCATTCAAAAGCAAATATATTTTGACTTTCTTCCGCAAGTGGCAGGCAGAAGAAAGCATCTTTCACATCTATCACTGGAAACCAAATTAAATCACCTCGAAGTTTAGCTAGTAAGGTAGTCAGGTAGAAATCATTAATTGCCTGTAAATCTGGCACTAGTTTCTAAGTTCCATTAGGTTTCTTTATTGCCAATCTAGGAGTATTAAATTTGGACTCCCATTCTTCCAATAATCCTAACGTCAGGAATTTATTGATTGTTGGCTCTATTCCATTCCTATCTTCTAATCTTAAAGGCTATTGCTTTCTGACTGCTGGCCTAACTCTTGTCTGTAGCTTGATTTTTACAGGGTCTGCTCATTTTGATTTTCCTGGCCTATTGGTATCCCCTACTCTTGGGTACACCTGATTCAATACTTGCTCTAAAGAGTTATTATTGTTTGTTGGTCTTGTGTCAATTGTCAGTCCTAATGCTAAAACCAATTTGTCTTCAGGTACCTTAAATTTCATTTTTCTTTTTCTAAAGTGAAGTGTCGCTTCTAAATTTTCCAGCAAATCCATGCCTAGGGCAGATTTGGGTGAGTTTGGTAAATCAAGAAACTGATGTATTTCCATTTTCTTCTTGATTTTACATTTAAGCAGTTTCAGGAAGAATGCATTGTTCTGGCTGGCCAGTGGCTCCTCTTGCTTGAAGACAGTTTTCACTTTTGGGTATCAATGCTTGATTCAAGAGTGAAAATGTGTCTCCAGTATTTACTAAAAATTCAACTTCTTTCTCATTCTTCAGCTGTATTTTAACCAGTGGGCCTGCTAGGGTAAGATCTGCCAGTCTTGGTCATTTCTTATCATCTAGAGTGGCTACAAGAGTTTTGTGCACTGTGTCTGCTAACTCTGGGCACTGGCATTTCCAGTGTCCTTTCTTACAATATGCACATTGATGTGGCCCCAGCTTGGCCTGTGGCTGGTTTGAACCTCCTCTGCCTCTGGTATTTTGGTCCCTGCCTCTGATTCATCCACGCCCACGTCCTCTCCCTGGAGCTGATCCAGAGCTGCCACCATGGCTGCAGGGAGTTCTTTTTCTTTTTCTCTGTCTTTATTATCATACACCTTCTATGCTTTTTCATTAATGCCTTTAAGTCTCTCTTTACAGGCTCTTTCAGCTTCTGAAGTTCCTGCCTCACATCTGGGCTAGATTGCCCAAACCTCAGGGAAAGGAGCTGCTGCTTTCCCATATCCGACCAGGGATCCAGGGCTGTGCGTTTACGTGCAGCTGCTCAGAGCCTGTTCACAAAGTCAGTGGGTGACTCCTGCTGTCCCTGTGTAACATTATATATTACTGACCAATTTATTGCTTCTGGAATAGCATTTTTTAATTCAAATTTGACTAGTTCCTGGTATCTGGCTAACATTGCACAGCTGCCTGCATCATTCGGGTCCCACAAAGGGTTTACAAGAGGAAACAGCTGGTCCACTGTACCTTGTCAGGCTCCACTAGCAATTTGTCCCTGCACATGGGCTCTGGCTACCTTTATCACCAACTCTTTTGCTGGTTTTCTTAGCTCTGTTAGCATGAACTCAGTATCACCTCAGTCTGGGTCTCGATTCTTGACTATGAACTCAAATCTTTTTGCTACTTTGCTGGGGTTTTCTCTAGAAATTTTAACTTTTTCCTGCCAATGATTCAGGTCACTAGTAGAAAAGCAGAAGTTCACCCACATGGCTTCTCCTTGGGGACCCACTACTTGCCTTAAGGGGTGACTAAAGGCAAAGCTTTTCTGGTTTTATTCCTTCTATGTGTTGTCACTGGGGTCTCTGAAATTGTCCCCTCCCCAGGATTATTCATCTCATCCTCACTGCCATTTGGGTTTCATTCAGGGTGCGGAGTGGTTGGGTGAGGGGGAGTGTACCCAAGCTGGCCTGGGGTAACTCGGCTGTAACTCTTGGACACCTAGAACACAATCTTCCTCATGCTTTTTAGCCAATTTCAAACATCTCTGCCCTATGCTACATGCTGAACAGCATCTCTTTATTTTCTGCCTGTTATTTCTTTCCAAAGTTAGGACTAAAGGGTCCTGTGGGGCCAAATCAAAGCCACATTCTTTCTGCCACTCAGGTTTATTCTCCAGGGTAAAAAACACGTCTGCATACATCACATGATCTGATTTTTCTTCTTTTCATAAAAATAACATCAACTGTCACAATGTCTGATAATTTAAAGTTCCATTAGGGGATCACTTTTCACCACTTTCTAACTGATACCAAGGCTACTACCATGGGGTAGAGTATTTAATCAGATTACCTTTCTTTGAAAAATTACCCTCCAGGATTCCTCCCAAAGCTTTCTCATGTGCTAAAATACATTCTAGTGGACTCTTTTTAATAACATTTTTACTTCTTGTGTTATTCATTCTTAATGCTATCTTAATTTATAAACTTACCAGTATGTATTACCACTTCTCTTTTCCTTCTCTTTATGCCCTGTATACTGCACTTAACACACACTGGGTGTCTCTGAGTCACCCAGCACCAATATTCTTTTTTATAGTCCTAACAAGCAATGAAAACAAAAGGATTACACATTCTACACAATCTACAAGGAACTGGGCTATGATTGGACATAAAACAAGTTTCTTAAAACACTGCCTAAAGTAAAACTCAGGAGTATATAATCATGTAAACCTAGAGTTCACAACCCTTGACTTTTGATGTAGTGTCTAAAAGCTTGAGTGACTGCTCGATGTTGTTCAAACACTTCTCAACCTCAGACAGGCTTGGTGCTGTGCCCATTTCCCTGGGGTGTTGCAGTTTGTGTTTATTGATCAGTTATCTTATAATAGTTTGTTTTCATGTACCCCATGTTTTTCCCAAGTTGGTTTACCCCTAGGTTTTGCCCTCCCTCAAAGCTGTCCCTCATGCCATTCCCCACTCTTTTTTCCAGCTCCTTCCCTGCCTGTCAAGGTAACCCAGCTCTTTATTCCTGAACCTTCCCTGTCAGTTTTGTCTTGGACCAATCCCTGACTGCACCACCCCTTTGGAATTCCCCTATTGCAGGAAACCCCACTCATCCATGGCACCTACCCTCTCCTCCCATCTGTCCTAATTAGTCCCAAGAAACTGATGTAATCCCCTCGCTCCTGCCCTGCAGATTCCTTCTTGGTCAATGGTGTGTATCCACCCCCTGAGTTGTACCCCTATAAAATCCCGTGCACAGAAGTGCTGGTGGCTCTTTGCTTCTGAATCCTTCCCTTGGGATAAACCTTTGCCTGTGGAACCTCACAATGGAGGAGCCTCCTCCTTCTCTTTTGCCTGCTCCGTGCCGCAGTTATTAGATCCTGAGCCACTGAGCAGTGGCTCATCAGGTTCAGCCGCAGGCAGAGCCCACGCCTTGGCCATTCCCCACTCCTGGCACAGCGCCGGAGTTTTCCCCAGAGCCGGCCCGGGCTCCGCTGGGCTGCGTCAATGGGGAACCTGTGCCAGTGCCCGACTGTGCTCTGGGTGAAAAACCTTTTCCTGCTATGGAAATGAAACTTGCCCTGTCCCAGCTCCCTGCCCTTTTCTCGAGTCCTGTCACTGCTCCCAACAGTGACGAGAGCTGCAGCAGCCCCTCTGATTCCCCTCAGGAGGATGTTGGAGACCACAGTGACACCCTTTACTCTCCTCCAGGCTGAACAGATTAGAGTGGCCTCAGCTGCACCTAGGGCTTCCCCTCCAGACCACACTCCATCCTTGCAGTCCTCCTTTGCATTCTGGCTAACGGCTTACTATCTTTTTATATTGTGGTGCCCAAAACTGCCCCTGTCTGCTTACAGCACTTCTCCTGGCTGCTGCTTCAGGGTGCAGGCACCATAATCAGAGACACTGAACAGCTTCTCCTCCCAGAGTTATCCTTATCCTCTGCACTTCCACGTGTCTGTCTTCCTGTTCACTGGGGAACCTCCCTATTTGTGGCCACCCATTGCTGTGCTCAGCAGGGACACAGTTTTGTTTGGACATGAGCTGCCACAGCCAGACAGGCAGCAACTGAAGCTGAGAATATCAGAGCCTGGGCAGATTCTATTTTTCCCAGAATGGAGGAAAGAGAGTGAGAAAAGCACAAGGAAACATCACAGTGTTACTTTGCAATCTAATTGCCCTGGGAAACTCAGAAATGGATGGTGTTGTGGTGCTACTGCCAATGCCTTCCAAGAAAAAAATACATTTCAGGAAGGAGAAACATCATGTGGCAGAGACCAAGTGTTGCCAGCAGTTTCTCCAGGTGCTCTGGCCATCATCCCCTGCAGGAAGGAGCACAGCCCCCAATGTAGGTGGGCTTTGGCTCCCTGTGGCACAGAAGCCCCCCAGGGGCACAGGTCTCTGGGGCAGGAGACGGGCACCAGCGCTGCCAGGGCTCGGGGGGTGGCAGCTCTGCTTGGGCGGGGACTCTGCCACAGCTGCTGCTGTCAGCACTGCCCGGGCCCCAGGGCTCAGAGCAGCATTCGTGCCCGGGCCCACACGTTCCTTGTGCATGTCACACCCGCAGGTTTAGGATGGCCACGGGCCGGGACGTGTCCCAAGGAGGCCATGCCAGCTTCCCTGGAAGGCCCCGTGCCCTTCCTGGCGCGGCTGCGTCGGCAGCCCTGGGGGCTCCTTCTGCTGCCCTGAGCCCGCAGAGCAGGGCAGCGTTTGCTGATGCTCTGAGCCCTTCATAAAGATCCTGTGGGGCTGCCTTAGACACCTGGGGCCAGGCATTCCTTCCAGCCTGGGCCACTTTGGCTGGGCTGGGGGCAGCCCCAGGGCAGGCGGCAGTGTGTGCAAGGGCCCTGGGTGGCACGCTGCAGCATGGTCACCGTGGCATGGAACGGAACCCGGTGTCCAAGGCCCCTTTGTGACATGTGGGAAATAGAAGCTTGCCCGGGAGCTGGGAGCCCGCAACGGGGCACAACGGGACAGAGCAGTGCCGTGAGGAGCCCCCACACAGCACGCTCGTTCCCGTCTGAGCCCGAGCTTTTCCGCAGCCTTGTTCCTGCAGCTGAGCTCGAGGCCAGAGCACAGGACTCGGTGACCCGTGGCCTTGCGAGGCTTCTATTCTTCAGCTGCCCTCAAGGGCAGAGTGTGGGACTTGGTGCCCCGGAGCTTTCCCAGGGCACCTCTCCCCCAAGTAGCTCCAGTCAGAGACATGGAGCAGAGACCCCCGAGAGTGCCCAAGATGGCCTGGGTGGAGGAGGAGGAGGAGGAGGAAGAAGGCCCTGTAACTGCCCCAGCACAGGAGACTGAGGAGGTGGTGCCGTTCCATCCACCGCAGGAGGGTGAGTGGCAGAGCTGGGTTGCAGGGCTGGAGCCTGCAGCCAACTTGGCCCCATCCCATCCCATCCCATCCTATCCCATCCCATCTCATCCCATCCCGTGCCATGCCATGCCATGCCATGCCATGCCATGCCATGCCATGCCATGCCATGCCATGCCATGCCATGCCATGCCATGCCATGCCATGCCATCCCATCCCATCCCATCCCATCCCATCCCATCCCCTGGGGAAATGCCCATGGACAGGACGAAAGAGGGCCCAGGCAGACACCCTGCAGTGGCCGTGCTCCATCCCCTGGGGCATCCTGGGGCTGTCCCTGCCTGGGGGGCACAGGGCTGGGCTGTGTTCTCCGGCCTCTCCCGCAGCCCCTCAGCTCTGGCTGCGCTCGCTCTTTGCCAGATGCAGCCCTGGAGTGCACACAAGAGCAGGAATCCAGCCGTGGCCGCTTCCGCAGCACAGCGCAGGTACCTGCAGCCACCCCCAGCTGGGCTGGGCCTGCTGTCCCTGCTCAGCCCAGCACCGTGTGTGCAGCACTCTATGCAACATCCCCGGCTTCCTGCCCTTCTCCTACAGTTCATCTGCAAATTCATGAGGAGAATGCAGGAGGAAGAGACCATCGCCATGGGCACTGGGCTCCAAGCATACTCGCCCCTGTTCCAAAGCAAGACCAGCGCTGCCCTCCTGTGTATGCTTGTAGAGGAAGGTTTATACTATCCAGACCAAGTAAGCAGCCTGTGGGCAGGGTTTGATCCTGCCAGGAATTGCTTGGCCTCCCAAGCCACGACTGCTGGTTGCTGTGAGCCTTTGAGGCCACATGGCAGTGCGCGGGGAAGGGAAGCACTTCTCTGGGCAAGCTGGGAACATTGCTCCCTCTGGCAGCTTCCCAAGTCTCCCTGTGCCTTCTCCAGGTGCCCGCCATGGTGAGGTTCATCCACCAGTGGCTCGTGGCCAATGACTGTGCTGAGCCCAGGCTGGACGAGGCCCTGCTGGACCTCACAGAAGCACAGCCAGATGACGCAGTCCTGACGCTCCTGCGTGTGGCCCCGTCCTGTGACAGGTATGGGGCCCACCTGCCCAGAGAGCTCAGGCCTCCCCACCCATCACCCTGTACAGCCTGCCGCAGGTGTCTGAGCAACAGAGACTTCCAGGGCCCTCTGGCTGCTGCCTTTCCCAGCCCTGGCACGTCGGCCCCTGAGCCTGCTGCCATGCTCCCTCCCTGCCCCTCAGGGCTCTGTCCCCACAGGCCTGGGCTGCCTGGCTGCTGCTGGCCAGGGCCAGTGGGCAGAGGCAGAACTGGCAGCCAGCTCAGCTCCCCCTGGTGCTGTGTCTGAGACCCCACCTAAGACAGAGCTCTGACCCCGCAGAGCTGCCATGGCCATGTGGAAGACCATCATGGGCTCAGCCAGGACTGCGGAGCTGGCACAGCTGATCTTCCTCAATGTGCTGGGGAGCTGGCCAGAGTACAGCACGTGCACCTCCGATGGGGACCAAACGGGTGTCTTTGGCCTGGCTGTGAGTTTCTGCAAGTGGCCTTTGCTGGCCCCAAGGCCGCCTCTCCAGAGCTCTCCATCCTCCTTCCCCCACTGCATCTGCTGGCCTGAAACCTGGCCCACGGGGCAGCTTCAGGCCCAGCAGGCCCTGAGAGGCTCCCCCTGCCTCTCTCCGGGCCTCTCCCTGCCACGCTCGGGCCCTGCCACACGGACGCCTGGGCACTGAGCGCTGTCCCGGGGGGCTTTGTCCTTTGCAGGCAACCGTGGTGATGTGGAAGATCCTGCAGGTGCCCTGTCTGCCACGGATATTGAAGGTGTATTTCCCCCACCTATTTGTGCATCTGCTCTTCCAAGTGTTCTTCAGCACGGAAGAGTTGCCAGAGGAGGTCGATGCCTTCTGGAAGGGATGTCAGCAAGAGCACGGCCTTGCCACCAGCCCCAACAGGTGCTCCATCCCACTCCTCCTGTCCCTGCCACGTGGCCTGCCAAGGAGCCAGTGCTGCCAGCGTGACCTGGCCTTTGCTGTGCACACAGGTTTGCAGTGCGCACCCTGAAGTGCCTGCTCTGCCTTCTCCGCTGTGAGCATGTGGTGGTGGCAATGGAACGCAGGTGTGGCTGGGACACGCTGCTCTCTCTTGACACCCACCACTTTGCCGTGGCTCTGCTGGCCAGGTGAGAGCCCTTTCTCCCCACTGCTTTTGACATTTGTGCTCTGTGCCCAGGTGTCCCCCAAACTGCCCATGATCATGGGCCAGAGGGCCTTGTCACTGAAGGACGGCCAAGCAGACTAGAAAAGGCTGGCAGAGGAGGGTGCTCATGAGCGACCAACTCCCAAATGGCCCACATCCCCTTGCTGGAAGGGTGGTGGGGAAAGATGAGAACTCTTGAGAGTCACTCCTGGGAGAGATTTGCCCCACTGGCTCAGGGTCTTGTTTCCTTTTTCCTCTCTTTAGAGAAATTTGCCAGTCAGCCGTAAACTTCTGTTCCGGGATTGCATTCTACCTGCTCGCCATGCTCGGCCAAGAGATGCCATCCTGGGATTTCCCTGCCCTGGCATTCCTTGTGGAGGTGAGCCTCAAGGCCAGCGCTGCCTCCCAGCTCTCTGCCCTCTCGTAGGCACAGCTGCCAGGACGGTGCCCGTGCCCTGTGCTGCTGCCTGGGCCCAGCCCTGTGCAGTTCCGGGCTTCTGCCGGCTGGGTCCCTGTCAATGCCCGGTGCCTTTCAGGTCCTCGAGTGCCTGGACTTGAGGGAATGCAGTGACAGTGTTCTGGAGATCATGGCACAGAACCTGCAGAGCGAGCACAGGGCCAGGCGTTACTTGGCACTCAGAGGCCTGGTAGTGCTTGGCAAGAATCCCTTGATGGTGAGAAGGGGGCAGTGGCTGAAGCCGTGCAGGCAGCGTGGGGCTGGGCAAGGCAGTCGCTTGGCCTTGCCTGGGCTTGGGGCGCTGGGGCAGCTGCTCCCAGCTCTCCTGCCTCCCGCTTCAGCTGCCCCAGTGCTCTGGGACAGGCCTTTGGGCTCTGGGCCCTGCGGCAGCAGGCTGGCCTTTCCCAAACTTGTGTTCCGCACAGGCTGAAAAAATGGGCAGCCTGACTGAAAGTCTTGTGGAGCTCCTGCAGGAAAATCATAGCGACATGATCAGGATGACCATTCTTCTACTCAGATATTTGCTCCTGGATAATGGTGCCCCAATAGCCACCCCCATTGCCCTGCAGCTGGCTGAGGCGCTCCTGCCACTCTTTGACCACGTAAGGCTCTGTGCCCACAGCCTCGGCCACCGGCAGCTGCCCGGACACTTGGTGCCCTGTGCAGATGCAGGCCTGTGCTCTGGGGGGCCTGAAGCAGCTGATGCTGAGGTCTTTTGCCCTTCCTCTCATACAGGATGATATCCAGGTGCAGCTGAACTCCATGTGTGTCTTTCAAGAGATGCTGGACTTATTAACAGAAGATGGAAGAAAGGCCCTGAAGTCCCATGTATGCCAGAGCCTGGTGCCACTCTACTTGCACTGCCATGATGAGAATCAGATTGTTGCTAAGGTGACGACCTGTGGCCACCTGCTGTCCCCCTGGGAAGGGACTGCGCTGCCTCCTGCCCTGGCACCTTGCAGGCTGCAGCCTGCTCCAGGCTGTGGCACTGGGATGCTCCTGTGCCCTGGCCTGTGGGGCCATCTGTGCCTCTCTGCTGCTCTCCAGGCCTCCTGTGTAGTACTGCATTCTTCGGCCAGATTCCTAAAGAGGAAGAATTTTGAAGAAATGGTCCAGGTGGATCAGACATGGAGGTTTGGCGAGTGCCTGGTAAGAGGAGCCGAGAACCCCCAGGCTCAGCCTGGAGAAGGCCCCTGAGCGCAGTGCTCAGGTGCGGGGCCGAGCAGCTGTGCCCCTGCCCGCTGCTGCAGCCAGAGGCCGCGCGGGCTCTTCTCCAGGCTCCCGTGGGCCCGAGTCGGGTGCCTATGGAGCCCCGGCCCGGCGGGGCTGCGGGGCGGCACCGCGGCTCCCCGGGCAGCAGCCGGCCCTCTGCCCCCTGCCCTCGGGAGCCCTTGGCCAGCGGCTGCTGGCCGCGCCTCAGGCCTGTGCGGCCAGGGGAGGCCGGGGCTGGGCGCAGGCAGCGCCCGGCCCAGGGGCGGAGCCCGCGCCAACCCTTCCCTCCTGCCGCTCTTTGCAGCTGGCAGAGGACAGGAGCAGAGCGGCCGAGCACCTGCGCCGGGCCCTGCGCTACCTGCGGAGCCCACAGGAGCCCCTGCGAGAGGCGGCCGTCAGGTTCATGGGTGAGCCACGAGCCCGGGCTCCCTCCCCGGCCCGGCCCGCCGCAGCTCGGCCCCAGCCCTGCCTGGTGCCCCGGCAGCTCCAGCCGGGCCCGGCGCCGTGGAGCCCCGCCCGGCCTGGGCATTGCTGCTGCCGCCCTCTGGCAGCCGTGCTCTGGGGCGGCAGCGTGCGGCAAGGGCCCGGGCTGAGCCCTGCCGGGCCAGCAGCCCGTGTGGCCACAGCGCCGGCAGCGCCGCCGGCAGGGAGCTGTGCCGCTGGCGCCCTGACAGGCTCTGTGTTCACAGGCATGGCCGGGCGGCACCTGAGGGGGCAGCAGCAAGAGCTGCAGCTGATCTGCACTGGTGAGTGAGGCCTGCGGGCTGACAGCGGGGGCTGCCGGGGACAGCTGCAAGCCCTGCCCCGGCTGCGGAGGGCTCTGCTCCCGGGGGCAGAGCACCCTGAGATTTCAGGGCCTCGTGGCCCATTCTTGGCCAGCAGCTTCGGGCTGATCCCCTTGCTCCTGCTCCATGGCAAGAGCCGGCTGGGAAGGCTCTGGCAGCGGGCTCTCCTTGGCTCCCCACAGATCTGGGATCAGACCTTGGCTCTGTTATGTTTGCCCAATTATCCCATCATAAAAAACCAAACAATATTTGAGATAGCAGCAATCTTAATTGAATAGTTTAGAAAATATATCTTGACAATATAATTTGATTTAAAATAAGGGATAATTTGGTTGCAATAATAGCGTGTAAGCAAAGGATAACTGCGGGCCATGGAGTGCAGGACCCTTGCCACCTCATGTACGAGCTTTCCAAGTGAAGATTCCCCCTTTTATGCCATGTGTCAATGTCATCTCCTCCCATTTTCGATTCATCACACTTCTACCTCCGCCCTCATCACCACCTTTACCGCGCATGCTCCACCGCTCGTTTTGGTTGTCGCACAAGTCTTTGGGGGTCATTTTTTGATGAAGGCCTCTCCTCTTCCTCAATGTCCTTTAATTCACCTTTGGGTTACACATGCGCACCCAGCCAGTACAATGTTATCCAAAACTAACATTTAAGCATCAAAACAATAAATCTCTTATAGCTGGCATTTTCCTGGGACCCAACCAGATTTTCCCTTCTTTCTGTTAATTTTTAGTAACTGTTATCTCTTGCATTTTCCTCCTATCATGGAACATCTGCAGGGAGGGGGTAGTGGAACCCCTCCTCTCCCTTTTTTCTTGGCATTACAACTTTTAACTGTTTTATTATTATTTCCAAATATTAATTACTGCATCCATATTGATTACTGTTTCAATTTTGTCAGCACAAATCATACCTCTTTACCACAGCTCTGTTCCTCTCTCTTGCAGCCCTTGAAAGCCTGACGGAGGACATGAGCAGTGCTGTGTCAGAGCTGGCAATTCAAACACTGCATGTCCTCCGAGCAACAGCCAGTGGGCGATATTCCATCTTCCAGAGGCTGCACGATCAGCTGCGCAGGGCATGGATGACTCGGCCTCGTCTGTCACAGCTCGGCTGGCTGCACTGCTGGAGCTCAGAGGAGAACTGATCTGGGAGGCTCTCTTTGCTGGGGCAACCTGAGCCAGCGGGGATTTTTAGTTTTCTTTAAGATCTTTCTGTTCCTCCATTCTATTTTTTACCCTATGTAAATATAGACTGTGTTATAATACAAAGAATCTCAGTAGACTTTTTTTGCTGCCCAGGGCCTGTAGGGCAGAGGGGAAGAGGGGGAAAAGGGTGCTTGTGCTCAGCCAGCTGCCCAGGCATGCGGTGGGCAAGGGGAAATGGCCAGAAGCCCCTTGGCCTTTGGTGGTTCTGCTGAAGCCTTTGTGCTTCCCACAGAGTGGCTGGGCAGGGGCCAGAGCTGCGGGGATCCCTGCCAGAGCGGTGCCTGGAGATGGCCACAAGCCCTGTGCCAGGCAGGAAGCGCCATCCGTGTCCTCCTGCCCGTGTGCTGCTGCCTGCCTTGCCGAGGGCTCCCAGATGCCTCTGGATGGGGCTGCTCTGGAGCTGCTGTGGGGCTGCAGCGCTGCTGCCAGGCAGCTTGGCCGGGCTGGGGCAGGGCCTGAGGGGCTGGGGCGCTGGCAAGCCCTGAGCAATGGGCTGTCAGAGGCCACAAGCAGCCCCCTGGCAGCTGCCGCCTTGCTCCTGATAGCCGGGTGCTCTGACGCTTCCGCAGTGGGCTGTTAGAGGGACCCCCTGGAATCAGGCGTGGAACCCTGGTCCCGGCCTTTCAGGGCTGTGAGGGCAGGAGTTGTGGGGCTGGGCGTGTGCCCTACATGTGCTCCGGACTGGAGCCCCCAGCCCCTCAGCCTTAGGCATTGAGCTCCACTGTCTGCTCTCTGAGTCTTGTTCCTGTTGCTCTGGGGGAGGCCGAGTTCTGTGGCTTTAGGCCCCATTGAGCCAGAAGAGCAGCAGCTTTGAGCCCAGAGAGGCCACAGAAACGCCCTCTGGACAAAGGGCATTGCTGGCATTCCCAGGGCAGGGACACATGAGAGTGGCAGGCACCTTCGGGTGCCATGCTGGCTTTGCACTGGGTCACCTCCCTGTGTGCAGGGCTGGCTCTTTGCTTTGCTGTCCTTGGCCTTTTGCTGTCGTGCTCCTTTGGCTGCCTGCAGTGAGGGGTAGCCCTGTAAGGAGGGTGAAAGGCCCTGTCTCCAACATCTCAAGGGGGAAATGGAGCTCTCCCGGCCCTCAGCCCACGCTGTAAGCAGAGCTGAGCCTTTTCCCCAGCCCTGGCTTTCTGCTTGCTGCTTGCCCCTGGGCACCATGACCCACTGCACTCGCTCTGAGTCACCCACAGGATGGCTGGTGCCTCTTGATTTGCTGACGGGACGTGAGGGTCACTGAGAGAAAGGTGGGTGTCCCAATGCTGAGAGCACATGGGGTCACTGAGCAGACTTGAGGCTTCCCCAGCAGGTTGCAGGTGCCTTTCTGTCACTGAAGGGAAGGCAGATGCCCCGTGGGTCGCTGAGTTGTCATGACAGTCTCGGAATGGGATGCAGATGCCCTGCATGCCACTGAGGCCAGCGTGAGTTCCTGAGGGGAGGCGGGTGTCTGTCGTGTCCCCCAGGGTGAGGCGGTGTCACTGAGGGAAAGTGAGGGGGACACGGGCACACCGCGTGTGGCTGAGCGCACCTGCCGCTGGCTGAAGGGACGCCAGGGCCGCTGAGGGGCCGTGGGCTCGCCCTGAGGGACACGACAGGGCCGGGCCGGTCCCCGCTGCGCCGCCGCCGCCCGCTCCCCGCCGCAGGGAGCGTTTCCCGCCCAGGCGCGGGCGGCCCCGCCCCGCCGCTCCCCTCAGCCGCGGGCGGCAACTCGAACCCGCTGGGGCCGCCCCGCGGGACCGGGCGCCGGGCGGCCTTGCAGAAGCCCTGGGGGAGCTGCCCTGGGGCTGCCCTGCGCTCATACACACCGAGGAGCATGGGCCAGGCTTGCCTTAGCACCAGGGAGTGTTTCACTTGGCCAGGGGTAAAGCTGCAGTAGCTTCCAGGGAGAGAACTTCATAGCACAGGAATGCTGGAACTACCTGGTGTCACCTGTAGGGCATGAAATGAACATTTGGGCTTTCCAGTTGAGGTAATCACTGGACTGTGAGAATAATGAAATCAGAGGTGAACTGTCGAGTACATGTAGTAGATATTTGAGCAGAAACAATTAAGGTGATCTCTAGGGAAAAAAATTACTTTTGAGGAAAAGTCTGAGTAATTTCTAGAGGGCACATAGAGATCATTTTGTGACAAAACCTGAGGTAAATGTTAGGGCAAAGACAGAACATTTGGGGGTAAAATCTCAAGTTCTCTGGCTTCCCACTGCCTCATCCCATGCCCCAGCAGGGGAGCTTTGCCCTCCCTGTGCCCAGCCAGCCCAGCCTGGGCACCTCAGGGGTGCCCCCACCCTCCTGCTGAGGCCCGGCCTGGAGGGCTCTGCCGCAGGCCTGGGAGACGCTCTGGGGAAGCGCCAGAGCAGCCGGGTGCCAGGGACAAGGCGGCTGCCTGGGGGCTGCTTGTGCCCTCTGACACCCAATTCCTCAGGGCTTCCCAGCGCCCCGGCTCCTCAGGGGCCTCCTGGTGTTCTGCCAATTGACTGAGGTGATTTAAAGAACACATCACTGGAAATAATGGTCTTCTTTTACTGGGAATATGAAGGAACCACAGAGTAAGATGATACAATCAATAAAAAATGTGAGCTTGGTTTTAGTGACAAGCAAAAACAAGCAAGGTAGTGCCCCTAAATCAGTACTGTAAGAGAGAAAGAGCGATTTAGAAAGATGCATCACCAATTGCCTAAATTGTTTCTCGTCTTGCAGATCTGCACTTGCTGGGGAGCCACATTTTACACCAAGGACCTGGGGAACCATTCCCAGCAATTGGGAAAATCCTAGGTGCTCCATCCACCCATAGATGAGGTCTCCAAATTTGCCCCGAAAGCTCTGTCTTCCTCCCCTCTGCTGCTTTAATTGTTTTTAATGATTTAATAAGGAGAACTATTCTTCCGTGCAGCAAACACAGGCACGTGGTATTTTATTACCTTGATTAGGGCCCCTGTTTGGAATTTCTTTGCTGGGTTTCCTTCTTTGCAGGCTTGGTCCAAAAGTTGGAGAAGTCAGTGTGAGAACTGGACTTTGTGCTGTCAACATTCTGAGTGTTTAGCCTGCACCAAATCCATGCAATTCTATGGGAAGAAAATAATAAGGACAAATGGCATGATTGAAACAAGGAAATGCTCTTGGCTTTGGCATTTTATGTGCACAAATGCACACCAGGAGAGGAAGAGCAAAGCAGGTACAAGCTCCCAGTGCTTGCAGAAGAATGAATGGAAATAACTTCCTGTTTAGGCTGGAAATCAGGAGAAAATTTGTACCCATCAGAAAGGGGTTGAAGTGGAGCAGCTGCCTAGTGACAACAGACAGGTGAAGAAGTGAAACCTCAAATTAAAGGCTTTTAATGTGGAGTTGTTTGGATGATGGGGTCTTTAGAAGCAGGTCTTGTGAGTGCCATGGGCAATGCAGGTGGCTTCCCAGGGGAGCATCCCTGTCCAGTGCCAGGGATCTGCTGCCCTGGTCCCACAGAGGGATTTGGGTTGTACCTGATGGCCCAGCAGAGCTTGGGGAAATGCCTCAGTGTTTTCTGGATTTGAATGGCATTGGGGTCAAATCCAGTTTCTCCTCTGAGGGATGGAGTCTTGAGCTCTCACAGGTTTTGCTTGAACATTTCTTTCATCTGCCCCCCTCCCCAAACCCCCCAGCAGATGCCCTGCTCCTGCCACTCTGTGTCTCCCACAGCTGGGATCCTCAGAACTTTTCCCTTACACTAAAAGAACTGGAAATTGGCTGGGTTTTGTTGCCTCTTGGCAACAAAATTGTCTCCTATTGTGCAGCTCAGGGGGAAAGAAACCTCTTCCTGCCTTCAGTCTGCTGCAACCAAGTGTTTTGTTCCTCTTTGTGAAGAGCTAGGAAGAAACACTTCTTTTTAAGATGAGGGAGCCCAATTCAATTCCCTTAGCATTTTGAGCAAAATAACCAAGTTATTTATGTTGAAAGTCACTCCAAAATTTGGAAGAGATCTTTTTAGAAAATATTTCTCTTGGTGACTGATTATGAGTGGGTATGGGAAGAAACTCTTTGCATTGAACCACTCAAAGCAGTAATTTCTTCCCAAAAAGTTGATGTAATTACAAGTTTTGGGTGAAAAAAAGTAAGTAGTAGTGGACCAAAGGAGCTTCAAGCTGATCTCTATTTGCTGCCAATGACTGAATTAAATGTAGAGGGTTCCTGTCAGCTCTGCCAGACAAAATTGGGTTCTTGGGGGTTTTGTCAGAAATCTTTGTAGCAGGAATAGTTCATGGACTTCTCTCTGCTGGCTTCAGCCATTCCTGCTGTCCATCATACCTTGCTATTATAAGGCAGCTCTTTTCATTATGTTGTCTTTGAATCCAGATATCTGAGCCTTTTTCTACTTCTAGTGCCAGTTTTCAGTAGGACAAACATTTTCTTATCTGCGAGTGTATTCAGTGGTGGCCACACAAGTGAAGGCAAGGAGCTGGCAGGTGATAATTGATGAAACTTTCTATCATGGGAAAAACCTCAGCATTCAATTTCCATCTCCTTAGAAATCTCTATTTCTTTTCTTGTCTCTTGTGCTCTTTGTGGCTGGTCTGAGGTTAGTGCTTGGAAATGCAATGATACGGATTCCAATTCTTTTGAGAGAGAATAATCTTGTAGACAAAGCCAAATAAATTTAACTTTTCAATATTAGAGCAGTTTGACATCCAGGTTGGGGACCTGGCAGTGGTTGGTGCCTGGCCAGCCTCAGAACACAGAGTTCGTCCGATTTAGGTGAAATTTCATTCATTGGAGACAAAGTAAAATTGCCTCTTATTTGCTCAGCACTAAAAATCCATCTGAAGCTCATTGCCAAGACTTGCTGCTGAATGATGGGATTAAGCCCTGCCATGGCACCATGAAAGGAGAGACTGGGAGAGGAATAACAAAAAATGCCCTTTCCAACCATGTGCAGGCCCTGATGTCCTGCTGTTGGCTTGGTGCTCTCAAAGGGGCTGATTTTGATGGTTTTAGAGGCACTAAGCTGGGCAGTGAAATGCACCTCAGGCAGCAATTGCATCTCTGGTGTCTGCAAGTGCCTTCATCTCCCTTCCTGCTCCTCAGAACTGAAATTCTGCAAGGACTGAGTGAACCTGGGGCTTTGGGAAGGCCCAGTAGTGACAGATTTTGGTGAGATTTGAGTCAGGAGATGGAAGCAGCAGCAGAAGGTGCTGTAATCTTCATTCTTGTGCTCCTCTGCATGCTGATGCAGTGTGAAGGAGGCAGGGATTCCATCAAGCACCTTCTGTAGCTCCTGAGGGAAAAAAACAAGTGGCAAGTTCTTTATTTGGTTAGAGTTTCAGGCTGTGCTGCACCTCAGGGCCAGGCTCTGCCTCTCTCTGCTCCAGCTGGTGCTTCCAAGCTGTCCTCTGTGGTTTTGATTTGCAAACCACCTCTCTGACCAGCTTCCACTTTGCTTTAAAACATTCAGCACCACGTTTGTGGCTGAACGGGTCCCAGAGCTGGGGAGAAGGATTTGAGATGCAATTTGCATCACAGAGTTGTTACAGCAGGGAAAATGTCGCATCCCTCCTGTGCCTGGAGCTGCTAATCTTGTTCTGAACATTGAAAACCTCTTCAGCTTCTCTCATTATACCTAAATTTGATTACTGCTTTGATTTCACACCTCTTTCATGCGGGCTTTTCCTCTCTCCTTGGCTGGAATTGTCAGGCCTGAAAAGAGAAATTTTGTCAAGCCTTGGGACAGTTCCCATTTCCTATCCCTGCTCCTAATGCTGCTTTTAATGATCTTGGGAAGCTGAGCAAGAGGGGAAAATGGGAGAAGTTTAGTGAGAGGAAAAGTAAGGCCCAGAGACCAAAGTGTAAATGCAGATTGTGGGGATCTGGGCCGTGCAAACTGATGTTTTTCTCTGTGAATGGCTGATTCCTTCTGTATCTTCTGAAAGTCCTGTGCATTTGGGCTGGTGCTGGAACTGCAGCCACACAAACTCCCCATGGAGCTGTGTGGGACACAGTGGGAATCATTGATTTGCTGCTTTGGATGAAAAGTTGTGACATGAACCTCAGTGTCAGGGAGGTGGCACGTTAATGCTGCTGCTGTCAGACAGTGCCCACACACCGTGTCTGGAGACAGCTCAGGAGAAGATGAAGAAAAACCAGGATTAAATCCCATGTGCCACTGAACTCTCTCAGAGATAAACTGCTTGGAGTGAAGTCTGTGAAGTGACTGGGCAGAGCTGGATGAAAGGGACAGCTCTGAGAAGTGTGTGGCACGGCAGTGATGTCCTAATGCTGATCTTTGCACAGAGATGAAAAAGTATCAGTTTGCATGGCCTGAATGTCTGGCTCTGGAAATTGTGTGTTGCAGAAGCTGTGCTGAGCTCATCTGGCTCTGAAATATCATCTCTACACCTTAGCCAGGAACAGCATCAGAGTTCTGAGCAGATTAATAAAAATCAATCAAAACCCAGAAGCAAACCTTGGCAGTACACATCTGTGGCTGGTGAGGACACCAAAAGCTTTCATTACTGTTCTTGGAGAATGAATTCAGCAATAAAAATCCTCTCTCTTGGCATTAGAATGCTTTAGTTTCAGCTCTTGCCCCAGACTATCAATGCCAAGTGTTTCTCTGGGTGCTTGGGGGTAGGTTCTCCCCCAGAGCTCTCTGCAGGTTGGTGCTAATTCAAGATGTTCTGTCAGGTTCAGATGTTTGGGTGCCTGACCAGGGAGTGCAGAACAGGGATTCCAAGTGCTGACATTTGCTGTACGAGAAAGTCCCAGGGACAAATTTTTGCCAATTAACACCTTTAACTGGGAGGATCAATTCCTGTTGTGCTTGTACCAGAGTCTGGGGACAGAGGGGGTTTCCAAGGGCAATCTTGGTCCATGTAGGGCTGAGGCTCTGCAGGCTGCTCCAGCCCCTCTGGGTGCTCAGGAGCAGGGGTTGCAGTGCACCCTCATAGCCCTGGGGCTGCCCAGGGAAGAGCCATGGCTGAGGCTGTCCAGGAGCAGGCAGGCTCAGCCCTGCTCCAACATGGGATCCCATGGCACAGGACACGCTGGGATTTGCCCCTGCAGCTCCCAAGTGTGTCCAGAGAAACTGCAGGCAGAGGGTGACCTCAGCCAGTGGGACCCCTCTGTGCACAGGGACCCTCACTCCTGGCGTGGCTGTGCCAGCTCCTCCAGGGACCTCCAGCCCTGGAAACCTGGAGCAAGTGGAAACCACAACTTTGCAAATGCTGCCTGTGCCCAAAGTAAATGCAAAGAGAACTGGGATGTGAAAAAGAACATTTGTTTATTTCTGGAAGAACAGCAACAATACCGAACACTTTTACAATGTAAGAATATTTCTAACAAGAGCAATCCATGGAACGTATATACAGAAGAACCTATCTAGTAAAAATATATGAAACGTATTTACAGAAGACAAAAAAAAGTCCTAAATCCTATTCCTGAAGACGACAAACTGTAAAACCTATGTACAAAAGGGTGGCATCCCTGTCTGGAATGTCCATCAGTCCTGGACGAAAAGCAAGTGTGCCATGGTCACTCCAATCAGGCACAGAGGGCTCTTCCATGTACCCCCAGGCTGGCACATGCTGGCACAGCAGGACTTTGCTGCCAGAGCTGAGCCTGGCTGGGTCTGGGCTGGAGCTCGTGTGGCCCAGAGCGAGCTCAGGACAGGCTGCGGATGGCACCAGACTCCAGCGCACGGGGTGCCACGTCCCTGAGCAGGGACCAGCCCAGCTCCAGCCTGGCAGCAGGGGACCCACTCTGCCTGTGGGGACCACATGCCTGTCCTGCTGCTGGCATTGGTCTTCATGCCAAGATCACAGCCTCTTCCTTATCTTTTTAATCAATGTCCATGTCTTCAATGTATTCTTCCATTTCCACTTCCATCTCCTCTTCCACATCTATATCCACCTCCATCTCTTCCTCTCCAGTGTCTTCCTCCATCTCCACATCCTCCTTTGTATAGGTCTGGATATCCACCTCCATCTTTTCCTCTCCAGTGTCTTCCTCCATCTCCACATCCTCCTTTATATAAGTCTGGATACCCACCTCCATCTTTTCCTCTCCAGTGTCTTCCTCCATCTCCACATCCTCCTTTATATAAGTCTGGATATCCACCTCCATCTCTTCCTCTCTGTCTGTGACAGCCTGCAGAGGTGGCAAAACCTCAGAGTGGGGTCCCTGTCCCACACCATCCCACAGAGCTGCACCCCACCTGGGCAGCTGGGGGTGTCCCCCTCCATGGAATGGCACCATACCTTCCTCAGGACAAACATAAGCATCCTGCAGTGGTGGATGACAAAATCCAGGCACTAGGGAGCTCTCAGGACTGATGGAGGGAGCAGGTGACAAGAAGGGCGACAGGGGTGGACAGGAGCAGAGTGCAGCGTGGGCTGACACAAGGGCCAGTGGTTGAGTTGTGCTCTTTGCTGGGTGCTGGCAGTTCCACCTGGAACGGGGGATGTGACATCACAGTTCCCAGGAGCCCAGGGCCAACTGAAGTGGGCAGCGGGGATCCCTGGATGGTTGGGCTTGGAAGGGACCCTGAAGATCATCTTGTTCCAAGCTGAGCAATCTTCCCCCAGGCCTTGGGGGAGCCCTGTTGCCAAGGATGGGGCACCCACAGCCTCTGTGCCCAGCCTGGGCCGGTGCCTCACAACCCTCAGTGGAAAACAGCAGCTCCCTTAGATCCAGCTTCAATCAGCCTCCTGCACTTGAAAGCCATCCCCCTTGTCCTGTCAGCAGAGGCCCTGTTGAACACTCTGTCCCTTCTTTCCTGTGGGACCCTTCTAGTCCTGCACAGCCACAGTGAGGCCTCCCAGCGTCTCCTCTTTCCAGGCTGAGCATCCCCAGCCCCAGCTGGACAGCAGTCAGTCAGATCAGGGCATGTCAAGGCTGAAGGGTAGCAAATAGTATCAGGAACTATGGAGAGATGGAAGCTTTAGACCCAGGTTTGCCTCCAAATTCTACAAAATTAATAACAGTGGAGGGGGAAATGGTGGGACACTTGTTCTGTTCTAACTGGAGAATTTTATTTTATTTTTTTCTTCTTTTCTGTCATGCTGACCCAAGTTTTTCTGTTGGAAAGGAAGCTTGGCACAATGTCCACTGTCTTCTCCATTTCTGAAACACCAAGCAGAGTCTGGACAGGCTGATGATGCAGAGTAAAACCTGCAAATATACTGGTGATCCTGAGCCTGGGGGTGCAGCTAAACCCAGGCAAAAGGAATTTCTGGAAAGTTGAGCCTGGTTTACATTTTCTTGAGTTTGGCTATGCCAACTTAACCAGTCATTTATAAAAAAGCAAATAAAAAGCTCAAACCAAAACAGACAAAAACCCAAATAAACAAACCCACGCAAACCAATCCAACAGATAAAAAACCCCAAATAAAACCAAAGGCAATGACGAGTTAGTATTAGTTGTGAGGATATCACAGCAGGCAAATGGCTGCTTCCCACAGGATCACCATAAAAAGCCACATCTAACAGCTGCTCCAAAATATACCCAACAGGAGAAAAATAAAAAGTGATCCATGGCAACTTTGGGGGCAGCTCCACATGAAGGTGAAGGATGAGCCCTGGTACAGATCCAGCATTCCCCACCCTCCAGGCTGCTGTTTGCTCCTGATGAAAGACCCTTGCAGGACTGTGGCCCCTCTCAGTGCAGTGTAAATCATTGCCACAGCTCTCAGCTGAGCCACTGGCATTGCCAGAGCGAGATCCAGGCACCATCCTGAGCATCTGTGGAAGCTCCTGAGCATCTTCATGCCTGGAACCACAAAACACCTCAGGCTCTCCCTGGACTGGCTTTTCAGGGGAGGTTTCCATATCCCTGGGAGATCTGTTCATCCCTCAACATGTCTGACTTTGTGTACAATGATGCATTTGGGTTCCTCCCTTGCTCCTGTGTGCCAGTGAGAAACCATCCATGTGAATGGAGGATGTTGTGAACAGGAACATTTATTCCTGGATTGCCATTTTGCTTCACTGTCACTCAGCTGAACATTGTCCTTAGCTAAGAAGGACTTAGAAGAAATGTGTAGGAATTTTGGCTCTGAGAGGAGCAGCAAGCACATTTTCTACACAACATTCCCAGCAGATGCAATTTCCCTGGCAGAACAGTGATTGCCATTCATCTTCCTGGGAAGAATGTGGAGAGCCATTCAGAGATCACAGGTTCAGCTGGCCTTTGGCTTTGTGTACCTCATTTCACATGGCCAGTTTCAAGGGCCATTAAAAGAGGCACATGTTTGCCTTGCTACCCACAAGTGCTGTAGTTATTTCCAGGAGAAAACCAGAAATGGATTGTCCTGTGGTGTGGTAGAAATCCCAGCACAATTGTGACTCTGAGAGCAAAGACAGCCTGTGCTTTTTGGGGCTGTAACAGCTGAGAGTGTGGCAGAGCAGTTTTTACATTATTTTTAGAGTCCTGAAAACATTGTTCCCAAAACAATCTTTCTCTCCTGTCTTCTGCCATAACTGTGGAACAGTTTGCCAGCTTCTAGTTTTCTTGTTGAAAACTACAAAAGACTGCAAAAATACAAAAGACTGCAGGGTTCTGTTCATTCTATGTGAAATTGACCAATTGCAACCAAGTGTGGAAGTCTTTTTCAAATTGCTTTGTGGTTTCATTTTTAGCCATGATTTAGCTTATTCTTGTGACAATTTCCCCAGCTCTCCTTTTTTAAAGTTTTCCTGAGATTACAGACCATAGCCACACACAGCTGAGCTTGTGTACATTGAAATGCAAAGAAATGTCACTCTGTAGTTTTCCCATAAAGCCACCAACTGCTTGAAAATCCTGCTGTGTATTGTTGGCCAGGGTGCTTAATAGGTTAGCTGCCAGGCTTTGGGTATGGGCAAGTGATAGCAGGGTTGATCTGAGAGGAGTTTGTATCTGTCCAATATAAGAGCTCACAGTGCTTACTTTCTTGAGCAAGACTTCTTGATCAATAGAATTTAATACTCCCAGTTCAGACCCAAGCCATTCCCTTAAGTCTTTTTTACACCTATCATTTGGTGTCTGGGAATGCATGCACAGCTCCCATTCTTTTAGGCTTTGCTGTATGAGTGGGCAGTATTGCTGTTTAATTTTGGAGACATTAGCTTGTATCTTTACCTCCAGCTTTTTCAGAGAGTACTGTGGATTTAGAGGCAACAATTGTTCATTTGTTTGTCTTACCCCAGAGTGAAAGACTATATTATTTCACTTATGGGTCCCGTTCTATGGAGTTGTTTGCTGATGTAAAGTTGTTTGTTTTGATTTTAATTTTAAATGTCTGTTGTGTGACCCATTCCGTTTCGCTCCTTGTCGAGTACCCAAGGCATGGTAACTGGTTTCTTCAGATACATTGCCTGCCTGTAGGCAAGCATTTCAGAAACCTTCAGAAACCTTACACTGGCCCCTGGTAGTATTACAAAGGATACTTTATGAAGTTCCCACTACAAATAGTTGAGTATTCTGAGTACCTCAGCCCATAAGAGGATGCAGCTGTGCTATTGGATTCCATGCATATCTGGGTTGCCATCACGTGGTCATGAAATTGGACATGATATACCCTAACAGGATAATTGTGCTCCTGGCTACCCCTCCAGCTTGATTGGTTACTATTTCTGATGGTCATAAATATCCCAAGAGAGAAATTCAATTCTCAAAAGCAGATCCTGTATGAGACCTGTTCCATGTACTGAGCGTACAAGCAGGACAATTTCTAACTCTAGTCGCACAAGAGCTGCCTGTTGGAAACAATATTTGTTGGGTCGGATTCCTGGCGGGCTCAATTCCTGGATCTCTGTGTGATGATGGTCCTCCCACCCCACCTGTGCGCCACAGAAGAAGGGAACTATCTTGTGCTAGGTTATAGTCTCCCATTTTAATTTGCATAGTGCAAAAATCCTGATAGGATTCACATGAAAATGAATTCACACACTGCTTGTTAGAAAGGTCGCAGATGCGCATGATCACTCGAGCAATCTTCTCTGAATGAGGTTTGTGAGTTTCAAATTTACAAGCCACAGAGATCCTGCTTTCAGGTGGGACAAGAAAGGCAGGCATGGAGTCAGGTTTTCCTCAATCTTTAACTGCTCGGTCATTAGTCCTTAAAAGGGCATAAAGTGCTTTTAACTTTTTAATCTCTTTTAGCCAGTTAGGTCCTGAATATTTTTGAGTGTTCCATCTACCAGGATCTTGCAGGCCAAGGAGATCATTATGGTAGTGACAGTCGTCTGCTGTGGCTTGGATTCTGATTAGAAGTATCAGGAAGACGATGATGGTGTGAAATGCATCTTGGTTTCTCCTGTTCTTTCTGAGGTCCACTTTTGGACTCCACTTGCCTTTTGCAAAGCATTTTAATTCTGGAATAATGTATCCAAGAGATGAACGCTTTAAGCTTTAAAGGCTGTGTAAGTGATTAAAAGTACTAAATAGACTCCTTTTTAATTTTGGGATAAGAGGCTTTCTACCTGGTCTACCTGGTCCCCAGGCTGGATTTGTGGAGAGGAGCATCCTCTTGCTCATGTGCTCAAAATGTGTTGGTTTATTTTCTGCAGCTGTTGTGTTAGTTGGACAACATGGTTCTGGAGATACCCCTCTCCAACTTGTGCAGTATCTTCCCCTTGCTAGTTTTGCTTATATGGTCTTCTGTACAGTATTTCAAAGGGATTCAGATTTTCTTTTGTTCTTGGTCTTATCAAATCCGTTATAAAGCCAAAGGTAGGGCCTGGGGCCAAGGTATGTTGGCCTCTGGTACAGTTTTGACTATCTGTTGTTTTACCGGATAATTCATCTTTTCCACCTGGCCACTGGCCTGGGGCCAATCCAGTGTGTGTAGGTGCCAGTTGATTTGGAGATTATTGCAAAGTTGCTGTGCAATATTTGCTAGGAAACGTGGTCCTCAGTCAGAGGAGATGTCTAAAGGCACTCTGAACCAGGGCATTATATTGTTTACCAAAATGTTGAAAACTTTGGCTTTATTTGTTTGGGTTGGGAATGCCTCAGGTCATGCTGAGAAGGTATCAGTTAAAGGCAGAAGGTATTTCTACCCCCCTTTTCTTGGCAATTCAGAAAAGTCAACTTGCCAGTGCTGTCCAGGATATTGTCCCTTGTCTACTGTGCCAAGCTCAACTCTAGTCCTGGTTTGTGGATTGGCTCTAAGACGTTATTTCACACCCTTGGGTTACCTGCTTTACACTAGAGTACAGGTTGCATCTTACTGTTGTCCTTATCAAATAATTATGTAAGGCATCCCCTTCCCAGTGTACACAATTATGTTCATCTTTAATTAATTTCCATGATGCTCTTTCTGGCATAACTGTCTATCCCTGAGGAGTTGAAAAAACATGTTTTCATTCTGCTTTCAAATTCTTTGCTAATTCTAGATCTTTCTGATTATACGACATACATCACTGTCATATTGTTCCTTACCTTTGGGCATTAGTGACTGAATCTCAGCATGGCTTTGTTCTGCTGCTCTTTTTGCAACCTGTTACCTCTTTTGGGGTCGGTTTCCCCTTTCTGATGTCCTTTTCAGTGCAGAATTGCAACCTCTTGAGGCAGTAGTACTGCCTGCAGCAATTTTAAGATTTCTTCTGAATGCTTCAACTGCTTTCCTTGAGCGGTCAATAGTCCTTGATCTTTCTAAACTGCTTTATGGGCGTCTATTACTCTAAAGGCATTCTTGGAATCTGTTCATCTATTGATCCTTTTTCCTCAGGCTGGTCAGAAGGTACGGGTTAAAGTGATTATCTCTGTCTTCTGAGCTGACTTGTGCAGGGCTTCTATCTCCTATTGCTCCGTGCTAATTGTATATCCTGATTTTCACTGATCTGCTCTTACAAAGCCACTCCCATCTGTGTACTGAGATTCTGCTCTTGGAATTGGGGTTTCTTTAAGATCTGGGCAGCTGGAATAAAGTGGACTGAATGGTTTTGATCCAGTCATGCTACAAAGGCTCCTTGTCTGTCTAGTGAGTAGCTGGGAATGCTGCTGGATGAATTAGAGAAGAGATTTGTTTTGTAATGCTGTGTTGTTCCACCAACATTGCCTGATATTTAAGGAATCTGGAGGGTGAAAGCCAATGCCCACCCTTTTGGTCAAGAATTGCTGCTACTGGATGTGAGATAAACACAATTATTTGTTGACCTAGAGTGAATTTCCAGGCTCCTTGGATGTCTGAAACAAGAGCAGCAACTGCTTACAGTCAGGCTGTCCCCTACTGACTGCATCCAGTTGTTTGGAAAATGATGCTATTGCTCTCTTCTATGGGCCAACTGTTTGAGCTAGTGCACCTAATGCCATCCCTTGCCTCTCATAAGAGAAAAGCTGAAAGGCTTCCCAGACATCTGTCCAGCCCAGAGCAGGTGCTCTTTTCAATTCCTCCTTCAGCTTTTGAAAGGCTTTCTTACTTTGGGGTGTCCATTTCAGGTCTCTGGGATTGTCTTCTAAGAGCTGCTACAGTGGCTTAACCAGCAGTCCACAGCCACTACCACAGTTAATACAGCATCCAGTCACTCCTAGAAAGGTTCTCAGTTCTTTGGCATTAGTAGGGAGTGGGGTTCCGTGGGTGGTCCCTTTGCCGTCCTGTCTTAGTCCCTGCTGCGCTTGGGATATTTTGTAGCCTCGGTAAATGACTTCCTGTTTGATTATTTGAGCTTGATTTCTGGATGCCTTGTATCCACTTAGTCCCAGGTCATTTCATAGGCTTACTGTCCATTCCAGTCTTTTTAAGTTTCAGTGGTTAAAAGTAGATCATCTACCTATTGTAACACAATTCCATTTGTGGACGGGCTTACCCAACTTTCAAGGTCCTCAGCAAACTGTTTTCCAAATGTGGTTGGACTATTGTTGAATCCCTGGGGCCCTACAGTCCAGGTAAATTGACTTGTCCTTCCAGTCTCTGGGTTTCCCCATTCAAAGGCAAACCGGTTTTGGCTGCCAGGGTCCAAGGGTATACAGAAGAAAGCATCCTTGAGATCTGAAATGGTAAACCATCCATATTCATCTTTTAGTTTGCTTAGCAAAGCATATGGATTTGCAACCACTGGGTGGAGATCTCCAGCTATTTTGTTAATAGCCTGTAGGTATTGAACCAGACTGTAGTTCAAACCATCAGGCTTTTGTATGGGTAAAATGGGTGTATTCTATTCAGATTCATATTCCAGTAACAGCCCAAATTTTAGACAATTGTCTACGATAGGCTTAGCAATTTTTATGTTTTCCACCTTAAGTGGATATTGTTTCAGTCTTATTGGTCATGTTCCAGATTTAAGTCTAATGATTACAGCTTGTGCTGCTTTGGCCTTACCAGGGGTCCCATCCACCCAGACTTTAAGACAAAGCTGACTAAGAACTTCTTCTGTGTCTCTTCTGATTTGGACAAAGCTGTAATGAGAGCTAGACTTAGAACATGATTATTTGTTGGTCATTGACTTTGATCTGAACTCCTCCAGGGCTAAACTACATTTCAGCCTGTTGGAACCTGTTACAACATTCTCATGTCTCCAACAAATCCTTCCAATGAGGTGTTTTGGGGGCGTAGGCATATATAGGAACTGATGTATTCCTACTGTGTTTCCCAGTTCATAAGATCGTGGTTTTAGAAAGGATACCTTCTGCTGTTGACTTGTGGCTCCAATAACATTCACAACTTTACCAGGATCAATTTCTTCCAACTTTAATAAAGAATGTGTTGCAGCCGCATTCACCAGACATTTCATTTTCCTCATCTTTTCCCCCAGTTCTCTTTGACCAGAGGGTTTTCTGGGGGGATGCCCTCCAGCCAACCCTTGCATTGATTCAGTTCTTCAACCACCTTGGCTTTGAGTTGCAGGCAGTCTCTCTTCCAATGCCTTTCTTTCTTACAATAGGCACATTGAGTGGTCCAGAGTTTAGGGATAGGTTTCTGCCCACCCCAGCCATTTCTTTGTCCTGAGTGTAAGGAGTAAAAAGTTGTCCATTTTTAAAAGGTTTAGAGTCAACAAGTTAAACCAATTGCTACTAAGTTAGAGCTTTAATTACTTATTGTTAATAGCTTCATTTTGCAATTACCTGTTGTTAATAGTTTTATTCTTTAATTACCTGTTGTTAATAGTTTAATTGTTAGAAATCCACCTTCGTCAGGTATCACCCCTGCTGCTTCCTGGAAAATGGCACCCGGGACTGTGAGGAGGGAGTGACATCAGAGCTTGGATGCAAATGTAGAAACACTTGGCCAAGTCCAGCAAAGAAAAACCCCTCAAACAACGAGCCAGCACTGAATTAAACAATCTAAGTGATGTCTAAGGATAAGCAGCTGAATCCAGGGTCTGCTAAGACCTTTGAACCTCTCACCCTAACCCAGAGATGTCAGCTAGAAAGAAGACCTCAAATGTTAAATCGAAAATGGGAATCTCCTGGTGCTCTGGTGAGGGCGGAAGCCCCGGCTCTGCCTGCACACCAGGGGACAGAGCTGCATCCTCCTCCTCCCTGCCACTCCTGGGAGCAGTGGCGGCGGCGTGCGCACGACCCATCGAGCCCCCACCCAAGCTGACCTTAATAAAGGCACTAAAAAGGAGAAAAAATCTCCTGCCCTTTTCATTTATTCCAGCAAGACCTCCCAGCTGATTCCAATGTCTCCTACTCCCTTCTGGCTTGGATGGCCCTGTTCAGAAGGTCTTGTAGGATTCCCGCAGATCTGGGCTGTTGCCATGGCTCTGGTCTTCTCTCTTTCAGTCTTTCAAGCCCAGAGGCAACGTGCCAGCCCATCATGCTCTGACCTGGAAAATCAAGCCCAGTTTCCCCAAAGAGCTCAAGAATTAGGGACATCTTCTGGATCCAGTGAACCAGTAGCCCAAGAATAGCACCAGGAGACACTAAAGACGACATCACTGCTCAGCGCTGCTGGAAGTCCTGGCACAGCTGATGGTGGGCACAGTTCTTGTGGCTTCAGCCCTCTCCCTGCCTGTCCTGTAGACGCTCCCTCCCTCTAGCCCTCATACACTGCCCATCACCTTTTATTCTCTCCACTATTCCTCCCTTTTGATAGCTCTGCCCTCAGCCTGTCCATCACCATTTTCTCACTCCACGCTCCCTCCCTGTTGACAGCTCCCTCCCTCCAGCCCTCAGACACTGCCCATCCCCTTTTTCCCCCCCAGCTCATCCCTTTGCTTTGCCTTCCATTAATGAACAGTTTGGCTTCTTCACTTTGCCTGCATCCCTGTGGAGCTGAAGCAAACCCAGGGCCCTGGGACACACAGGCCCCTGCTGCTGTTCTCTGCCAGGCCGTGTTTTGTGCACAGAGCCAGAGGAACGAGGGCAGGTCAGGCTGGAAAGGTCCCTGTGCTGAAGGTGAAGTTCCAGAGCCCCGTGCACTTCCAGATCTTGCTGAGCACCTGGGAGTCCCAGGATTTTGGAAGAGGCAACCTGAATATGCTCTGAACCCAGCAGTGAGGGATTCCATGGCAAGCATCCATGGAGGGCAAAGGAGCTTGGAATGCTGGAAGTTTTCAAGAATAGCTTCCTGAAAGCACAGCAGTGCTCCATCCCTGCACAGGATGAGGAAGAGGGCAGAAGCAGAGAGCATCCAGGCTTAGCAGGGAGCTCTGGGTGTGCCTAAGGGCAAATGAAGCAGCAGCACGGTGCCCAGACTCGGACACGCGGCCGTGCCGGTGCCCGCAGCGCTGCCAGGCAGTGCCGGGATCCCGGCTGTGCTTCTGCTCCCCACAAGTGAGGAACGGCAGCCCCAGGCTCAGAGCCAGCCAAAAAGCCAACCAAGGGAGAGCAGAGGGAGGGCATCCTTCCAGTCTCTCTTGGACATGGCCACAAAACAGCCCCTGCAGCTTCTTCTTCCGCCTGCGTTTGGGCTGTGCTGGTGGCAGAGCCAGCCAAGCTGTGCTCTGCATGCCAAAGCCTGTTGGGAGCGGGCATGAAAAGCTCTGCGTGCACAGCAGTGAGACCTGGAAGGTGCTGGCAAGAGCATCCTGCAGGAAGAGGGCTCTGGTCCCTGGCCGAGAACAGCCTGGTTTAGATGCCGTGAGCGCAGGTAGGAGTTGAGGCAGGTGAAGAGACAGCGGGCAGCTTGTGTTTGTGGAGGGCCTGGGGCTGCACCTCTGAACCTGCACCTGGAAACTCACATGGGGGAACACGGGCTAGAGCTGGAGTGCCTGTCCTGAAAGGACCTAAAGTCATTCAGCCTTACCACCAAAGGCCAAGGGCCGTTTGGCCACTTTCCCTTCCACAGCGCACGCTTGGGCAAGTGGCTGAGAGCAAGCAGCCTTTTTGCCCTCTTCCCGGTTGGCCTGAAGACACTCTGCACCGAGAGAAAGCTCCTGGACAGCCAGCTATCCAACAACAGCAATTTAATGTTCCTCTAGTGGGTGAAGGGAAAGGAAGTGCTGGCAGAGGAGAGGTGTTCCCCGCAGGCTCAGGTGGCCCCAGCAGACGCAGCCTCCCGGATCAGTTCTCTGCAGCGCCGCGGCAGGACACTCAGCCGCGGCCACACAGGAAAGGCCGCGACTGCCAGAGGCGGCGCAGTTGGTCTCGCATCTTCTGCAGTCGGGAGGAGGGAACACTCTGTACAGCTAAAAGGATGTACAGAGCTTGAAGCGCCAGGCATGAGATGGCTGGGCTGGAGTCATCCGTCATGTCCTGAAGGGCTGCAGAGAGAGAAACAGAGGCACAGTCAGAGGCTGGATCTGCGCGCAGCTGGGGAGAGCCTCCAGCCTCGTCCATGCCACAGCCTGGAGGAGGCAGCCTGGAGGAAGCAGGAGACAAGAAGGACGAGCTGGCAGCTGCTGGTCAGGAATGTCCCGCAGGCCCCTGCAAGGTGTCTGTGCTGTGGTCACGCTGCCCTTGGGGCGCGCAGGGAGCGGAGCCATGGGCGGGCGGGCCAGGGAACGCAGGTGCCAGCGGCAGCCCCCGGCGGGAGCCCGCGGGCCTCACTCACCCCTGCAGATGATGCGGAACTCCGGCTGCTGCCCTGTCAGGTAGCGCCCGGCCATCCCTGGCGAACACAGAGCGTGTCCTGCCTTCAGAGCCACAGCTGCCGCACACGGCCGCTGCCAGCCCTGAGGCCACACGCCCTGCTGGCCCGGCAGGGCTCAGCCCGGGCCCCTGGCGCACGCTGCCGCCCGAGGGCACGGCTGCCAGAGGGCGGCAGCAGCAATGCCCAGGCCAGCGGTGGCTGCACTTGCCCGCGCCCGGATCCTGCTGCCGGGACAGACAGCAGGCGGGGCTGGGGCCTAGCTGCGGCGGGGCGGGGCGGGGCGGGAGCCGGGCTTGGGGCTCACCCATGAACCTGACGGCCGCCTCTCGCAGGGGCTCCTGTGCGCTCCGCAGGTACGGCAGGGCCTGGCGCAGGCGCTCGGCCGCTCGGCTCCTGTCCTCTGCCAGCTGCAGAGAGCGGCAGGGCACGGAGGGAAAGGGTTGATGCGGGCCCTGCCCCTGGGCCGGGCGCCCCCTACGGCCGGCACTGCTCGCGCCCCGCCCATGGAGCCCTGAGGCCCGGCCAGCAGCCGCAGGCGCCAGGGCAGGCGGCTTCTCCAGGCATCGGGCTGGGCATTGCAGCCTGTCCTTACCAAGCACTCGGCAAATCTCCACATCTGATCCGTCTTCAGCAGCTGCTTGAGATCCTTCCTCTTCAGGAACCTAACTGCAGAAAGCAGTGTTTCCCGAGAGGCCTGCAGAGCAGCAGAGACCCAGAGATGGCACCGCAGCCCAGGGCACAGGACCCGCATCTCTGTGCCAAGGCCAGGAGGAGGCCGGAGCCCCTCAGGTGCCAGGGGCTGGGGAGACAGCTGAGCCCCCTCCCATGGGGACACCCAGGAGGCCTCACCTGTGCCACACGCCCGTTCTCATCGTGGCACTGGAAGAAGAGTGGGAGCAGGCTCTGGCTCACGTGCTTCTTCAGGGCCTTTTCTCCCTTTGCCACTACCAGCGTGATCACGTCTTGGAAGAGGCCAATGGAGAGCAGCCGCACAAGGCTCTTGTCCTGTTGGAAAGGAAGCAAAAGCCCTCCCCATCAGCTGCTCCAGGCCCCCCTGTGCCCAGGCCCAAGGCGCCACCCGAGTGCCCGTGGCTGGGGGCACAGAGCCTCACATTGTCAAAGAGGTGCCAGAGTGCCTCAGCCAGCTGCAGGGCCATGGGGCTGGCTATTGCCAGGTCTTTCTTCAGCGGCACGAAGCTGAGCACAACGAGGCTCATCTCAACGATGTCTTCATCTCTATCCCACAGTAGCTTCCCAAGGCTTTCAGTCAGGCTGTACATGCTTGGATCCTGTGTGCAAAACAAGGCTGGGCAACCCCACACTGCTGCTGCTGCAGGGCTCAGAGGCCGAAGGCCTGTCCCGAAGCACTCAGGCAGCTGAACAGCGACCCTGGAGAGCTGGGAGCAGCTGGCACAGCTGCCAAAGCCCAGCTAAGCCCAAGGGGCTGCTTGCCCCAGCCCCACGCTGGCAGCACAGCTTCAGCTGCTGCCTCCTTCTCACCATCGAGGTGAGCCCCACGAGGCCTCGCAGCGCCACGCGACGCATCTGCCTGGACTCGCTCTGCAGGTGCCTTGCCAAGATCTCCAGGACTTTTTCACCACATTGGCTCAAGTCCAGGCAATCCAGGACCTGAAAGGCACAGAGCAGGCACAGAGGTGCCCAGCTGGCAGGAGCTCAGAAGGGCACAGGGCTGAGCCAAGGCAGCAGCAAAGGGCTTGGTGCAGCGTCCCAGGCAGCTGCGGCTACGAGAGGGCAGAGGGCTGGGAGGCAGCTCAGCCAGGCAGGACTGGCCACGGGGCTCACCTCCACCAGGAAGGCCAGGGCGGGCAGTTCCCAGTCTGAAATGCCTTGGCTGAGCAGGTCAAAGAGGCAGGATGCCATGTCGCAACACCAGATGATGGAGACATGGCGCATCTCCCTGGCAGGGAGAAAAAGGCACCATTGCTCCTGGGCCGGGCGGGCAAAGCTCTCCCAGGGCTGACTGGCAGAGCTCTGGTCTCCTGCCGAGCACCCCGGGGGCGCTTTGGGAGGCGGCCACTCCCGGGCACCCTCCTGTGCCGGCCTTTTCCAGTCTGCTCATCCCTCCCTCGGTGACAAGGCCCTGCCGCCCATGACCACGGGGACTGTGTGGGGCGTTGCGGGCACAAAGGAGAGGGGCGGTGGGGAGAACGAGGTCTCACCTGGCCAGCAGACCCACTGCGCAGTGGTGGGTGTCGGCACAGAGCAGCGTGTCCCAGGCGCGCTTGCGTTCCATGGACAGCACCGCGTGCTCATAGCGCATTTGGCAGAGCAGGGCCTTCAGGGTCTGCAGGGCAAAGCTGTGTGCAAAGCAAAGGCCAGGTCACGCTGGGAGCCCCGGCTCCTGCCCTGGGGGCATGGGAGGGATGGGGAGACTGGGAGGACTGGCATGGAGCACCTGTTGGGCTTGGCGGAGAGGCCGTGTTGCTCCTGGCATCCCTTCCAGAAGGTCTCAACCTCTTCTGGCATCTCCTGCATGCTGATGTAGGCTTGGAAGAGCAGACTCAGAAAGAGACTGGGGAAATACTCCAGCACGACAGGCGAGCGCCAGGCCAGATTGAAGACTCTCCACAGCGCCACGGTTGCCTGCAAGAAATAAAAGAGCCAGAGACAAGGCTCAGTGGCCAAGACATGCACGTGGCAGGGCCCGAGCATGCGAGGGAGAGGCTGGGGGAGACAAGGGGGGGAAACAGCCAGCCTGGTGCCCCTGAAGCCTGCCCCTAAGGCAGGATTCAGCGCGGTCTCTGAGGCAGAAGGATGCAGCTGGCGGGAGGACAGAGAGCTGGCTGCTGGAGTGCTGGCCTAGGGGCTGGCAAAGGCCAGCTCCAGAAACTCACAGCCAGGGCAAAGACTCCTGCGTCATCCCCATCGGAGGTGGACACGCTGCTCACTGGCCAGGCGCTCAGCACATCGAGGAGTAGCTGCAGCGCCGGCTCCGCAGTCCTGCTCAAGGACATGATGGTTGCCCACATGGTGGCGGCAGCTCTGTAGGGTCAGAGCTCTGTGTCAGGGCTGTCTCGGCCACAGCGCCGTGGCCTGGGCAGCTGCAGGGGCCCGCGCTGGCCCTGAGCCCTGCCTCTGCCCACTGCCCCTGGCCGGCAGCGGCCAGCCAGCCCACGTGGGTACAGGGGCCCCGAGGGGCAGGGAGGGAGCATGGCACCAGGCTCAGGAGCTGCCATGGCAGCACTGGAAAACAGAGGAGCCAGAGGATCCTGCAACTCCCTGCCTGTCTGGCAGTCAGCAGGGACAGGCTCTACAGGGTGACGGGCCGGTGAAGCCCAAGCCCTCAAGGCACGTGGGGCTGCCCCACCTGTCACACGATGGGGCCCAGCGCAAGAGGGTGATCAGCACGTCACTGGGGTATTCCTCGGTCAGCTCCAGAAGGGCCTTGTCCAGCCTGTGCCCAGCAGCCTCATTGGCCGTGAGCCACTGGTGGATGGACCTCACCATGGCGGGCACCTGCAGAAGGCACGGGCAGACTCACAGAGGTGCCAGAGCAGCAACTTCCCCTGAGAAGTGCTTCCCTTCCAAACGCATCGGGCCAGGCCTCAAAGGCCGAGGGAGGCCAGCAGAACCGGCTCGAGGCGCCGCACCACTGCTGGGGCCAATGAGCCCTTGCCCCAGGCTGCTTACTCGCACTGGGTTGGAGACACCCTTCTCCACAAGCAAATCCAGCATGGCAGCACCGGTCTCGGCATCGAGGAACGGAAGGTTCTCCAAGATGCCCGTGCCCGCACCGGCGGTCTCTTCCTGCCAAAGGCACGTGATGAATTCACAGAGGGTCTGCAGGAGAAGGGCAGCAAGGGAGGGAGAATCCATGGAGCGCTCCAAGCCTGCTGCTTGGCTGAGCAGTGCCAGCAGGCCCAGCCCAGGTGGGGATGGCTGCAGGTACCTGCGCCGTTCTGCCAAAGCGGCCACGGGCGGCTTCCTGTTCCTCTGTCGGGTCCTTGGCTGCATCTGGCAAAGAGCAAGCGCAGCCAGAGCTGAGGGGCTGCGGGAGAGGCCAGAGAACACAGCCCAGCCCTGCACCGCCCAGGCAGGGAGAGCCTCAGGATGCCCCGGGGGATGGAGCACGGCTGCCAGGTGCTCCAGCCCAGCTTCTGTCCTATCCATGGACAGGACAGGACAGGGATGGGATGGGATGGGATGGGATGGTATGGGATGGGATGGTATGGCATGGCATGGCATGGGATGGCATGGGATGGGATGGGATGGGATGGGATGGGATGGGATGGCATGGCATGGCATGGCATGGCATGGCATGGCATGGCATGGCATGGCATGGCATGGCATGGCATGGGATGGCATGGCATGGCATGGCATGGCATGGCATGGCATGGCATGGCATGGCATGGCATGGAATGGGATGGGATGGGGCCAGGCCGGCTGCAGGCACCGGCCCTGCGGCCCGACTCTGCCACTCACCGTCCTGCAGCGGCTGCAACTGCTCCGGCTCTGCAGGCTGCTGCGCTGGGGCAGCTGCAGGGCCTTTGCTTTTCTTGCCCCGCAGCCCCTTGAACAGGCTGAGCACTCTGCCCGCCATCCCGCTCTCTGACCTCGAGGGCACTTTCAAATGCCTCAGCCAAGGCCAGAGTCAGCGAATGCTGCAGTTGTGCCTTGCGGGCACCTGCAACAGAGGAGCCTCAGGAAGGCTACAGGACAGCAAGTCCTGCACTCGAGGTCTCCTGTCACAATGACAGGAGACACCTGGTGAACGATGGAGGTCACCAAGTCCCACGGCCTGGCCACGAGGGCACCGTCCGCAGGGATGGGAGATGACTCAGAAGAGCTCCAAGTCACCGAATCCCGAGGTCTGGCTGTGAGGCCAGCCACAGGAGGAACGCCTCGGAAGAGCTCCGGGTCAGCAACCAACGAGCCGGCTGTGTGGGGACACCTCAAAGCACCGCTCTGTCACCTCCTGTCCCGTCGCGTGCACCGAGCACTGTGGCGTGGCTGCGCCGTGCCAGCCCCTATGTCAGCGTGTGTCACAAAGGGCTGCTCAGACACGCTGTCCCTTTCGGTTCCACGGTCACCCCGCTGCACCGTGTCACAAAGGGACACGCTGCCACGTGCCCCAGGGCCACCCCCTCCCCACCCTAGCTGCCCCCGCTTGGAAGGAATCCATTGCCCCGAGTGTCTAACACAGCCCTGGACACACCACGACCCGCCAAGTGCTCGGGGAAGGACTCTCCACGGTGCCCGCACAGCCCAGCTCGGTGCCGGCCCTGGAGCAGAGCAGCTTCCAGCAAGCAAGAGGCAAACGCCTCTTGCCAAGAGTTCAAACACAGCAGATAGGGAAGATGGCATCAATGTGTGCATAAAGGCCTTTGAATTCACAGCTCTCTGAGAGGCATTTGTGGCTCTCAGCTGGACAGAGATGATCCCTCTCTGTCCTGTGCTCAGAGGGGGGGAACACACCCTGCCGCTGGTGCTTGGCTTGCTCTCTGCAGGCCCAGGCAGATGCCAAAGCTGCTCCTCACAGCCTTCTCCCTTCCCACGCCCCTCTGCCAAGTGCAAGGGGCCTCAAGGATGAAAGGGGGGCAGGGAGCCAAAGGGAGACAGCTGCACCTACCTCACTGGGGGCTCCTGGGGAAGCACTTTGCTTGAGAAGCAAGCCCCTCTCTTCCAAAGGCATTTCCCCAAATGTCTCCATTTCCCCAAATATGTCCATTTCCCGGCCAACACCAACACACACTTAGGAAACCCTGGCAAGGCTGAATTACTTCTGCACCTTGTAGCACAGGCACTGCACAGCTCGAGCTCACCTTCCTTCTCCCGAGTCTGTTTCCTCGTGTCCCTTGTGGCGCGCAGCCCCAGGCCCCCTAGAAACAAGAGGTGTCCGCTGCCCGTTCAAGTACCTGAACTCCTGCCTGCACTCACGGCAGCAAAACCAGGCTGTTCCCAGCCAGGGAGCGGAGCCCTGTTCCCACAGGAGGCTCTCGTGAGCCCCTTCCCCACTGTGCACGCAGCACTTCTGCCTGCCTGCCCAGAACGCTCTTGCCACAGCAGAGCACAAGCTGGCCGGCTCTGGGCTCAGCACAGCCCAGACGCAGGCGCAGGAAGACACAGCGGCTGTTTTGCAGCCGTGCCCCAGAGGGACAGGAAGGGGCCCCTGCCTCTGGTCTCACTTGGTTGGGTTTCTGACTGGGTCTGAGGCAGGGGCTGCCTGATTCCCCGCTTCTGGGGAGACCAGAGCTGCCGGAAGCGCGCCCAGCGCGCAGGCGCTTCCTGACAGCGCTGCGGCCACTGGGACGGTCGCGCTCCCGCATCCCAGCAACTCCATGTGACTGTGGTCACAAGGGTTTTCAGGATGAAGAAGAGATGAGAATGTTGACTCCATGATCAGAAGGGTTGATTTATTATTTTATGATATATGTTACATTAAGACTATACTAAAAAGAAATAGAAAGGAAAAGGTTTCTTCAGAAGCTAGCTAAGCTAAGAATAGACAAGAATGAATAACAAAGATCTGTGTCTCAGACAGAGCAAGAGCCAGCTCTGCCATGAGTGGTCAGGAAATCCAAACATCCACAGGAGACCAATCCCAGGTCTACCTATTGCATTCCACAGCAGCAGTAAACCACTGTTTACTTTTGGTTGATGAAACTGCAGCTTCTCACAAAGAAAAATCCTAAGAAAGGATTTTTCATGAAAGATGTCTGCAATAGGGAACATAGGAATAAGTAACTAGAAATATAGAGGGGGGAGGAGAACATCTAATTCAAGCAGATACGAGATTCACTTAAATCTAGGGGTTTTGTTTGCAGGACTGGATTCTTGAACACTCCCACAACCCGTATATCCCAGTTTTTTTTAGAAAAAGCAGCCAATCATCAATCAGATCAGCAACTCTCAAGGAATCTTACAATAATGAGATCCAAGTGGCAATGGTACCTCTATGTGATCTTATTTTCAAGATTAATCAGCAGAGGGCAGACTGATACAGAATACTACCTGTACCAGCCATTTAAGTGGGTTCTACGCCACCTTTCAGACAAAATTGTTATCAAAGAAACTATTACATCAACCGACCCATCTTTTGAATTTAGATTAAAGGACATTTTTCCCCTATGACTGGGGTTTCCTCGTTTTGGAGAACAAGCACGGCACCAAACCTATTGGTGTCCTGCTTCTAACCCAGGCAAAAGTTACTATAATTATCCTGGGTACAGGTACTGCGGATATTAGGGTTGTGAGACTATTGTAACAAGTAATAGATGGCAACCACAGCAACCTGATAAGTTCCTGCAAGTCAAGTACGCTCCCCGTGGCTGTCACGAACCACTGTTCGATAGTAGCAAACAGATATATACGCCCTGGGATGGGAGAAAGCACACTTGCACGGGTTATACTATGACAATTCTGCAACCAACCCATAAGAGTTGGGCCACGGGAAGAGTATGGTCGGTATTTGGTCGCACCTTTTGCGATATTTGGGTGAACATACAAATTGTCCGACTTTTACCATCGATACCCTGACCAATTGGACCCAATCCAATTGTTACAACAGGTGGGCCCAAAAAGGGAGCCACGGCTAGTCACAACGTTACTTTTAATAATCCCTTAGAGACTTCAGCTTTTTACGATCCGTTTCTTAATGTATTAAATGCTACCTTTTTATCACTGAATCAATCTAACCCAAACCTTAGGAAATCATGCTGGCTATGTTATGATGTGAAGCCCCCCTTTTATGAAGGTATCACCCTTAATAACCCCTTTAACTACTCAACAACAGAGAATCCACATCAGTGCAGGTGGGACACTCCCCGGAGAGGAACTACCCTAAGTCAGGTCACAGGCCAAGGCAAATGTTTTGGTAATGCAGCCTCAGCAAGGCGGATGGGCAATTTCTGCACCAAATTTATCATGCCTAAGAGTAAGAACTATAAATGGGCAATTCCGGCCACATCAGGAATGTGGGTTTGCCAGCCATCTGGGGTAAGCCCCTGTATACTCCTTCATAGATTCGATAATGCTAACGACTTCTGTATTCAAGTTTTAATCGTCCCAAAGGTCCTGTACCACAAGGAAGAGGAGATGTATCACCCCTTAGAAGAACCAGACCGAATCCAAAAAAGGGAGGTAATCACGGGAATAACCATAGCAATGCTCCTCGGTTTAGGTGCTACCGGTGCAGCCACAGGTATCTCAGCCCTTGCAACTCAACAGCAAGGGCTCTCCCAACTACAGATGACTATTGATGAGGACCTACAGAGAATAGAGAAATCAATTTCCTTCCTCGAAAAATCTCTCTCTTCACTTTCAGAAGTCACCCTGCAGAACAGACGAGGGTTAGACCTCTTGTTCATGCAGCAAGGAGGGCTATGTGCTGCTCTAAGAGAAGAGTGTTGTTTTTACGCGGACCATACCGGAGTGGTCCGAGACTCAATGGCTGAATTGAGGGAAAGGCTGGCACAAAGGAAGAGAGAAAGAGAGGCCCAACAAGGATGGTTCGAGTATTGGTTCAACCAATCCCCATGGTTAACCACCCTACTCTCTACAATAGCAGGACCAGCAATTATGATAATTCTTGGGCTAACTTTTGGACCCTGCATATTTAATACAATACTTAAGATAGTGAAAGGAAGGTTAGAGGTAGCCCATCTCATTTTAATCAAGACCAAATATGAACCGGTAGAAAATCTAGAATTGGGAGAGGAAGCCACCTTGAGTCAACTTGCATTAAGACGATTTGATGAACAAAATAGGTAAAAGAAAAAGGGGGGAATTGTAATGAGTTAATGTCTTAGTTTGTTCATCAAGTTGCTAAAAAGACTATAAGAGGGGGGAAAAGCCAATAATAAAAAAAAACCCACAAGGATAGATGTAACCAGCTAATATGTTGCAAGATGAATGTAACGGGCTAATATATTGCAAAATAAATGTTATAAGGCTTAAACCGCAAACTGTCAGAAGCTAATATGTTGAAAGGCTAACTAAGCAAATGTGTAACTATATGTAGCTATATGCCTATATATGGTCAAAGCTATTGTAAGACCTCGAGGAAGAGGATGGGAGCCTTCATCCAGACGACCACCAGAAGGCAGAATAAGAGCCCCTAGCAACTATCGGCACAGACGCAGAGAACACTGGAGGGACACCCAACAACAACAGATAAAAAGGAGGACTGAACTGCAGAGTGGTGTGGGCCGAAGGAGGAGCAGTGACTCCCCGGCTACACCCAGGGCTCCCAGGTGGGTGCAAGCCTTTTGTTGGCTTCACTCAGTGCTGTAATTTGCCTATTATCGCTTGCACTATCAATTAATAAATTACATTTAATTTGGACTCACTTGTCAGTGGTTGGTTCCTCACCACAACTTATAACAGTTCTGCCCCTATTGCCTCCTCCCTCCTTTTTAATGTCAATCTCGCTGCCTCCTTCCCTGGTTCCCTGAAAACTGCCTTGTCATCCCCTCAACCCCTCCCCTGTGTCCTGCCTGTCACTCCGCAGCCCATCCCTTCCCTCCAGAAACTTCTCCCAAGGGTGTCGAGTGATAGGCTCAGGCACCGGGGCCCCTCCCCCGGTTTATCCCCATTGGTTCCCCTACATGTCTGTTTCCCTGCTCCCCACGCCCTCCTGGAATTCCATTGGCAGATGGGCCATCCCCTCCCCTGTTCACTCTGCCCTTTATAACACCTTGCACAGCCCAGTTCTTTGTCTCCAGTTCTCTGGATGCCCTGGGTTGTAGATCTCCTTGGAGCTCTGTAATAAAGCTGGACTTTGCCCCCAGCTGGAGTCCCCTCTCCTTCTCCTACCAGCGTGGCTTCGGTGTCTCGTCCGCAGCAGGCGAAAGCCTCAGCCGCTCTCGCGGCCTCCCGAGGAGCGGGAGAGTGTCCCCGCCGCTCGCTGTGCCAGGGCAAGCTGGGGACTGCGAGCGCCCCTCGGAGGGGCACAGCCACAGCTGCTGCTCCAGCTGGGCTTTCTGTGCAGATACTCGATAACCACTCAGTCCAGGAACATTCAAAAGCTTCACTGCCCGCTCAAAACATTCTTTAGTAGTGTCAGTAGCAATTAACAAACCATCTGCATGCTGTAGGAGTGTTCCTTCCCCAGGCAGTGATTGCCATAGCTCTAATTCTTCAGCCGACTGACTCCCAAAAACTGGGAATGTTTTTGTACCCCTGAGGTAATCCTGCCCAGCTAAGTTGGTTTTTCCTGCCTGTGCTAGGTTCTCCCATTCGAAAGCAAATATATTTTCACTTCTGCAAGTGGCAGGCAGAAGAAAGCATCTTTCACATCTATCACTGGAAACCAAATTAAATCATCTCAAAGCTTAGCTAGTAAGGTAGTCGGGCATAAATCATTAATTGCCTGTAAATCTGGCACTAGTTTCTAAGTTCCATTAGGTTTCTTTATTGCCAATCTAGGCATATTAAATTTGGACTCCCATTCTTCCAATAATCCTAATGTCAGGAATTTAGTGATTGTTGCCTGTATTCCTTTCCTATCTTCTAATCTTTAAGGCTATTGCTTTCTGACTGCTGGCCTAACTCTTGTCTGTAGCTCGATTTTTACAGGGTCTGCTCATTTTGATTTTCCTGGCCTATCGGTATCCCCTACTCTTGGGTACACCTGATTCAATACTTGCTCTAAAGAGTTATTATTGTTTGTTGGTCTTGTGTCAATTGTCTGTCCTAATGCTAAAACCAATTTGTCTTCAGGTACCTTAAATTTCATTTTTCTTTTTCTAAAGTGAAGTGTCGCTTCTAAATTTTCCAGCAAATCCCTGCCTAGGACAGATTTGGGTGAGTTTGGTGAATCAGGAAACTGATGTATTCCCATTTTCTTCTCAATTTTACATTTAAGCAGTTTAAGAAGAATGCATTGTTCTGGCTGGCCAGTGGCTCCTCTTGCTTGAAGACAGTTTTCACTTTTGGGTATCAATGCTTGATTCAAGAGTGAAAATGTGTCTCCAGTATTTACTAAAAATTCAACTTCCTTATCATTCTTCAGCTGTATTTTAACCAGTGGGCCTGCTAGGGTAAGATCTGCCAGTCTTGGTCATTTCTTATCATCTAGAGTGGCTACAAGAGTTTTGTGCACTGTGTCTGCTAACTCTGGGCACTGGCATTTCCAGTGTCCTTTCTTACAAGATGCACATTGATTTGGCCCCAGCTTGGCCTGTGGCTGGTTTGAACCTCCTCTGCCTCTGGAATTTTGGCCCCTGCCTCTGCTTCATCCCCGCCCACGTACTCTCCCTGGAGCTGATCCAGAGCAGCCACTGTGGTTGCAGGGAGTTCTTTTTCTTTTTTTCTGTCTTTATTATCATACACCTTCTATGCTTTTTCATTAATGCCTTTAAGTCTCTCTTTACAGGCTCTTTCAGCTTCTGCAGTTCCTGCCTGGCATCTGGGCTAGATTGCCCAAACATCAGGGAAAGGAACTGCTGCTTTCCCATATCCGACCAGGGATCCAGGGCTGTGCGTTTCCGTGCAGCTGCTCAGAGCCTGTTCACAAAGTCAGTGGGTGACTCCTGCTGTCCCTGTGTAACATTATATATTACTGACCAATTTATTGCTTCTGGAATGGCATTTTTAATTCAAATTTGACTAGTTCCTGGTATCTGGCTACCATTGCACAGCTGCCTGCATCATTTGGGTCCCACAAAGGGTTTACAGTAGGAAACAGCTGGTCCACTGTACCTTGTCAGGCTCCACTAGCAATTTGTCCCTGCACATGGGCTCTGGCTACCTTTATCACCAACTCTTTTGCTGGTTTTCTTAGCTCTGTCAGCATGAAATCAGTATCACCTCAGTCTGGGTCTCGATTCTTGACTATGAACTCAAATCTTTTTGCTACTTTGCTGGGGTTTTCTCTAGAAATTTTAACTTTTTCCTGCCAACTCTTCAGATCACTAGTAGAAAAGCAGAAGTTCACCCACATGGCTTCTCCTTGGGGACCCACTACTTGCCTTAAAGGGGTGACTAAAGGCAAAGCTGTCCTGGTTTTATTCCTTCTGTTGGTTGTCACTGGGGTCTCTGAAATTGTCCCCTCCCCAGGATTATTCATCTCATCCTCACTGCCATTTGGGTTTCATTCAGGGTGCAGAGTGGTTGGGTGAGGGGGAGTGTACCCAAGCTGGCCTGGGGTAACTCGGCTGTAACTCTTGGACACCTAGAACACAATCTTCTCATGCTTTTTAGCCAATTTCAAACATCTCTGCCCTATGCTACATGCTGAACAGCATCTCTTTATTTTCTGCCTATTACTTCTTTCCAAGGTTAGGACTAAAGGGTCCTGTGGGGCCAAATCAAAGCCACATTCTTTCTGACACTCAGGTTTATTCTCCAGGGTAAAAAACACATCTGCATATATCACATGATCTCATTTTTCTTCTTTTCATAAAAATAACATCAACTGTCACAATGTATGATAATTTAAAGTTCCATTAGGGGGTCACTTTTCACCACTTTCTAACTGATACCAAGGCTACTACCATTGGGTAGACTATTTAATCAGATTACCTTTCTTTGAAAAATTACCCTCTGGGATTCCTCTCAAATCTTTCTCATGTGCTAAAATATATTCTAGTGGACTCTTTTTAATAACATTTTTACTTCTTGTGTTATTCATTCTTAATGCTATCTTAATTTCCAAACATACCACTATGTATTACTACTACTTCTCTTTTCCTTCTCTTTATCCCCTGTATTACTGCACTTAACACACACTGGGTGTCTCTGAGTCACCCAGCACCAATATTCTTTTTTATAGTCCTAACAAGCAATGAAAACAAAAGGATTACACATTCTACACAATCTACAAGGAACTGGGCTATGATTGGACATAAAACAAGTTTCTTAAAACACTGCCTAAAGTAAAACTCAGGAGTATATACTCATGTAAACCTAGAGTTCACAACCCTTGACTTTTGATGTAGTGTCTAAAAGCTTGAGTGACTGCTCGATGTTGTTCAAAGATTTCTCAACCTCAGACGGGCTTGGTCCTGTGCCCATTTCCCTGGGGTGTTGCAGTTTGTGTTTATTTATCAGTTATCTTATAATAGTTTGTTTTCATGTACCCCATGTTTTCCCCAAGTTGGTTTACCCCTAGGTTTTGCCCTCCCTCAAAGCTGTCCCTCATGGCATTCCCCACTCTTTGTTCCAGCTCCTTCCCTGCCTGTCAAGGTAACCCAGCTCTTTATTCCTGAACCTTCCCTGTCAGTTTTGTCTTGGACCAATCCCTGACTGCACCACCCCTTTGGAATTCCCCTATTGCAGGAAACCCCACTGGCCCATGGCACCTACCCTCTCCTCCCATCTGTCCTAATTAGTCCCAAGCAACTGATGTAATCCCCTCGCTCCTGCCTTGCAGATTCCTTCTTGCTCAATGGTTTGTATCCACCCCCTGAGGTTTACCCTTATAGAATGCCGTGCACAGAAGTGCTGGTGGCTCTTTGCTTCTGAATCCTTCCCTTGGGATAAACCTTTGCCTGTGGAACCTCACAATGGAGGAGCCTCCTCCTTCTCTTTTGCCTGCTCCGTGCCGCAGTTATTAGATCCTGAACCACTGAGCAGTGGCTCATCAGGTTCAGCCGCAGGCAGAGCCCACGCCTTGGCCGTTCCCCACTCCTGGCACAGCGCCGGAGTTTTCCCCAGAGCCGGCCCGGGCTCTGCTGGGCTGCGTCAATGGGGAACCTGTGCCAGTGCCCGACCGTGCTCTGGGTGAAAAACCTTTTCCTGTTATGGAAATGAAACTTGCCCTGTCCCAGCTCCCTGCCCTTTTCTCGAGTGCTGTCACTGCTCCCAACAGTGACGAGAGCTGCAGCAGCCCCTCTGATTCCCCTCAGGAGGATGTTGGAGACCACAGTGACGCCCTTTACTCTCCTCCAGGCTGAACAGACTAGAGTGGCCTCAGCTGCACCTAGGGCTGCCCCTCCAGACCACACTCCATCCTTGCAGTCCTCCTTTGCATTCTGGCTAATAGCTTACTATCTTCTTATATTGTGGTGCCCAAAACTGCCCCTGTCTGCTTACAGCACTTCTCCTGGCTGCTGCTTCAGGGTGCGGGCACCGTAATCAGAGACACTGAACAGCTTCTCTTCCCGAAGCTATCCTTATCCTCTGTACTTCCACGTGTCTGCCTTCATGTTCACTGGAGAACCTTGCTATTTGTGGCCACCCATTCCTGTGCTCAGCAGGGACACAGTTTTGTTTGGACATGAGCTGCCACAGCCAGACAGGCAGCAACTGAAGCTGAGAATATCAGAGCCAGGACAGATTCTATTTTCCCAGAATGGAGGAAAGAGAGTGAGAAAAGCACAAGGAAACATCACAGTGTTACTTTGCAATCTAATTGCCCTGGGAAACTCAGAAATGGATGGTGTTGTGGTGCTACTGCGAATGCCTTCCATGAAAAAAATACATTTCAGGAAGGAGCAACATCATCTGACAGAGACCAAGTGTTGCCAGCAGTTGCTCCAGGTGCTCTGCTCATCAGCCCCTGCAGGAAGGAGCATAGCCCCCAATGCAGGTGGGCTTTGGCTCCCTGTGGCACAGAAGCCCCCCGGGGCACAGGTCTCTGGGGCAGGAGACGGGCACCAGTGCTGCCAGGGCTCGGGGGGTGGCAGCTCTGCTTGGGCGGGGACTCTGCCACAGCTGCTGCTGTCAGCGCTGCCCGGGCCCCAGGGCTCAGAGCAGCATTTGTGCCCGGGCCCACACGTTCCCTGTGCGTGTCACACCCGTGGGTTTAGGATGGCCACGGGCCGGGATGTGTCCCAAGGAGGCCGTGCCAGCATCCCTGGAAGGCCCCGGGCCCTTCCCAGCGTGGCTGCGTCGGCAGCCCTGGGGGCTCCTTCTGCTGCCCTGAGCCCGCAGAGCAGGGCAGCGTTTGCTGATGCTCTGAGCCCTTCCTAAAGATCCTGTGGGGCTGCCTTAGACACCTGGGGCCAGGCATTCCTTCCAGCCTGGGCCACTTTGGCTGGGCTGGGGGCGGCCCCAGGGCAGGTGGCAGTGTGTGCAAGGGCCCTGGCTGGCACGCTGCAGCACGGTCACCGTGCCATGGAACGGAACCCGGTGTCCAAGGCCCCTTTGTGACACGTGGGAAATAGAAGCTTGCCCGGGAGCTGGGAGCATGCAACAGGGCACAACGGGACAGTGTGGTGCCGTGAGGAGCCCCCACACAGCACGCTCGTTCCCGTCTGAGCCCGAGCTTTTCCGCAGCCTTGTTCCTGCAGCTGAGCTCGAGGCCAGAGCACAGGACTCGGTGACCCGTGGCCTTGCGAGGCTTCTATTCTGCAGCTGCCCTCAAGGGCAGAGCGTGGGACTTGGTGCCCCGGAGCTTTCCCAGGGCACCTCTCCTGCAAGTCGCTCCAGTCAGAGACATGGAGCAGAGACCCCCGAGAGTGCCCAAGATGGCCTGGCTGGAGGAGGAGGAGGAGGAAGAAGGCCCTGGAGCTGCCCCAGCACACGAGACTGAGGAGGTGGTGCCTTTCCATCCACCCCAGGAGGGTGAGTGGCAGAGCTTGGCTGCACGGCTGGAGCCTGCAGAGAGCTTGACCCCATGTAATGCCATCCCATGCCATCCCATGCCATCCCATCCCACCCCATCCCATGCCATCCCATCCCTTGGGGAAATGCCCACAGACAGGACGGAAGAGGGCCCGGGCAGACACCCCGCAGTGGCCGTGCTCCATCCCCTGGGGCATCCCGGGGTTCTCCCAGCCTGGGGGGCGCAGGGCTGGGCTGTTTTCTCCGGCCTCTCCCGCAGCCCCTCAGCTCTGGCTGCGCTCGCTCTTTGCCAGCTGCAGCCCTGGAGCGCACACAAGAGCAGGAATCCAGCCGTGGCCTCTTCCGCAGAACAGCGCAGGTACCTGCAGCCACCCCCAGCTGGGCTGGGCCTGCTGTCCCTGCTCAGCCCAGCACCGTGTGTGCAGCACTCCATGCAACATCCCCGGCTTCCTGCCCTTCTCCTACAGTTTGTTTGCGACTTCATCCGGAGCATTCAGCAGGAAGAGACCAGCACCATGGGCACTGGGCCCAGAGCTCACTCAGAGCTCCTCCATCATGAGACCAGTGCCGCCCTGCTGGATTTGCTCCTGGAGAAGGGTGTTGCCAGGCCAGAACAAGTAAGCAGCCTGGGGCCAGGCTTCCATTCCCCCATGAGTCACGTGGCTTTCCCAGCCACGCCTGCTGCTCCCTGGGAGCCTTTGAGACGATGGCAGTGTGCTGGGAAGGGAAGCACTTCTCTGGGGACCCTGGGGACATTGCTCCCTCTGGCAGCTTTCCAAGTCTCCCCGTGCCTTCTCCAGGTGCCCGCCATGGTGAGGTTCATCCACCAGTGGCTCCTGGCCAATGATTCTGCCGAGCACAGGCTGGACAAGGCCCTGCTGAAACTCACCAAAGCACACCCGGGTGACACAGTCGTGACGCTCCTGCGTGTGGCCCCGTCCTGTGACAGGTATGGGGCCCACCTGCCCAGAGGGCTCAGGCCTCCCCAGCCCATCACCCTGTACAGCCTGCCCCAGCTGTCTGAGCAACAGAGACTTCCAGGGCCCTCTGGCTGCTGCCTTTCCCAGCCCTGGCACGTCGGCCCCTGAGCCTGCTGCCATGCTCCCTCCCTGCCCCTCAGGCCTCTGTCCCCACAGGCCTGGGCTGCCTCGCTGCTGCTGGCCAGGGCCAGTGGGCAGAGGCAGAACTGGCAGCCAGCTCAGCTCCCCCCGGTGCTGTGTCTGAGACCCCACCTGAGACAGAGCTCTGACCCCGCAGAGCTGCCATGGCCATGTGGAAGACCATCATGTTCTCGTCCAGGACTGCAGAGCCAGTGCAGCTGATCCTCCTGGATGTGCTGGGGAGCTGGCCAGAGCACAGCACGTGCACCTCCGATGGGGACCAAACGGCTGTCTTTGGCCTGGCTGTGAGTTTCTGCAAGTGGCCTTTGCTGGCCCCAAGGCCGCCTCTCCAGAGCTCTCCATCCTCCTTCCCCCACTGCATCTGCCTGCCTGACGCAGAGGCCTGAAACCTGGCCCAGGGGCAGCTTCAGGCCCAGCAGGCCCCGTGCTCCCCCTGCCTCTCTCCGGGCCTCTCCCTGCCACGCTTGGGCCCTGCCACACGGACGCCTGGGCACTGAGCGCTGTCCCGGGGGGGCTTTGTCCTTTGCAGGCAACCATGGTGATGTGGAAGATCCTCCAGGAGCCCCGTGTCCCACGTGTGATGAGGCCGTATTTCCCCCGCCTATTTGTGCATCTGCTCTTCCAAGTGTTCTTCAGCACGGAGGAGATGCCAGAGGAGGTGCAAACCTTCTGGAAGGAATGCTTGGAAGAGCACGGCCTTGCCATCAGCCCCAACAGGTGCTCCATCCTACTCCTCCTGTCCCTGCCACGTGGCCTGCCAAGGAGCCAGTGCTGCCAGTGTGACCTGGCCTTTGCTGTGCACACAGGTTTGCAGTGCAGACCCTGAAGTGCCTGCTCTGCCAAAAGCAGTACAAGGATGTGGTAGTGTCAGTGGAACGCAAACGTGGCTGGGACACGCTGCTCTGTGCTGACACCCGCCACTATGCCGTGGGTCTGCTGGCCAGGTGAGACTCCCCTTCTCCCCATTGCTCCCGGCATTTGTGCTTTGTGCCCAAGCTGTCCCACACATACCCCGAGGCCCTGGGACACACTGAGGGACGGCTAAGGACACACTGAGGGACGGCCAAGCAGACTGGAAAAGGTTTGGAGGGGAGAGAGCGCAGCGGGAGACACCTCCTTAAGGGCCCAGGGCCCCTTGCAGGATGGTGGTGAAAGACCACCAGGCTCTGTGAGCCTGTTCTTGGAGAGATTTCCTCAGCTTCCTGGTCCCTTTTTCGCCCTCCTAGGGAGATGCGCCATGCTTGTCTTCGGTTGTGTTCCAGTATTGCACTCCACCTCCTCTGGCTGCTCAGCACACAGGAGCCACACTGGGATCTGCCCGCCCTGGCGTTCCTTGTGGAGGTGAGCCGGCTGTCCAGCGCTACCTGGCTGAGCTGCCTCCCAGCTCTCTGCCCTCTGGGAGCCGCAGCCGCCTGGGACGGTGCCCGCGCCCTGTGCTGCTGCTGCTGCTGCTGCTGCTGCCTGGGCCCAGCCCTGTGCGGCTCCGGGCTCCTGCCGGCAGGCTCCCTGTCACTGCCCTGTGCCTTTCAGGTCCTCGAGTGCCTGGACCCGAGTGAATGTGGTGACAGTGTTGTGAAGGTCTCTTCACGGTACCTGCAGAGCGAGTGCAGGGAGAGGCGTCGCCTGGCGCTCAGGGCCCTTCTCGAGCTCATTGATGATCCCTCAATGGTGAGAAGGGGGCGGTGGCTGAAGTTGTGCTGAGAACGCAGTGGCTTGGCCTTGCCTGGGCTTGGGGCGCTGGGGCAGCTGCTCCCAGCTCTCCTGCCTCCCACTTCAGCTGCCCCAGTGCTTCGGGACAGGCCTTTGGCCTCTGGGCCCTGCAGCAGCAGGCTGGCCTTTCACAGACTTGTGTTCCGCACAGGCCGAAAGAATGTGGAGCTTGACCGAAAGCCTCATGGACCTACTGGGGGACAATGATGCAGAGATAGCTGGGATGACACTCATCACACTCAGCTTTATACTCCTGCACAAACACATTCTGATGGCAACCCCCATTGCCCTGCAGCTGGCTGAGGCGCTCCTGCCACTCTTTGACCACGTAAGGCTCTGTGCCCCCAGCTACAGCCACTGGCTGCTGCCTGGAAACTGTGTGCCCTGTGCATTTCCAGCCCTGTGCCCAGGGGGCCCTGGAGGAGCCAATGCTGAGGTATTTTTTCCTTTTTTTTCATACAGGATAATAGCCAGGTACAGCTGCTCTCCATCAAACTCTTCCGAGACATGATGGAGTATTTGGAAGAGAGAGAAAAACCTTTGGAAAGCCCTGTGCAACAGAGCCTGCTTCCACTCTTCTTCCACTGCAATGATGAGAATCAGCGTGTGGCAGAGGTGAAGACTGGTGGGCTGCTGCTGTCCCCCTGGCAGGGGGCTGGGCTGCCTCCTGCCCTGCGCCTGCTGGACCGCAGCCTCCTGCAGGCCATGGCACGGGGAGGTGGGTCCCGTGCCCTGGGCTGTGGGGCCATCTCCACGTCTCTGCTGCTCTCCAGGCTTCTCGGGAAACACTGCTTTATGCGGTCAAGTTCATGAAGAGGAGGGATCTCAAAAAGCTGCTGAAGGAGCAGAAACTGTGGAAGTTCAGCAAGTGCCTGGTAAGGACGGCCTGGAAGCCACAGGCTCAGCCTGGAGAAGGCCCCTGAGGGCGGTGCTCAGTGTGCGGGGCCGAGCAGCTGTGCCCCTGCCCGCTGCTGCGGCCAGAGGCCGCGCGGGCTCTTCTCCAGGCTTCCGTGGGCCCCAGCTGGGTGCCCATGGAGCCCCGGCCCGGCGGGGCTGCGGGCCGGCACCGCGGCTCCCCGGGCAGCAGCCGGCCCTCTGCCCCCTGCCCTCGGGAGCCCTTGGCCAGCGGCTGCAGGCCGCGCCTCAGGGCTGTGCGGCCAGGGGAGGCCGGGGCCGGGCGCAGGCAGCGCCCGGCCCAGGGGCGGAGCCCGTGCCAACCCTTCCCTCCTGCCGCTCTCTGCAGCTGGCAGAGGACAGGAGCCGAGCGGCCGAGCACCTGCGCCGGGCCCTGCGCTACCTGCGGAGCCCACAGGAGCCCCTGCGAGAGGCGGCCATCAGGTTCATGGGTGAGCCACGAGCCCGGGCTCCCTCCCAGGCCCGGCCCGCTGCAGCTCGGCCCCAGCCCCGCCTGCTGCCCCGGCAGCGCCAGCCGGGCCTGGCGCCGTGGAGCCCCGCCCGGCCTGGGCATTGCTGCTGCCGCCCTCTGGCAGCCGTGCCCTGGGGAGGCAGCGTGCGGCAAGGGCCTGGGCTGAGCCCTGCCGGGCCAGCAGCCCGTGTGGCCACAGCGCCGGCAGCGCCGCCGGCAGGGAGCTGTGCCGCTGGCGCCCTGACAGGCTCTGTGTTCACAGGCATAGCCGGGCGGCACCTGAGGGGGCAGCAGCAAGAGCTGCAGCTGATCTGCACTGGTGAGTGAGGCCAGCGGGCTGACAGCGGGGGCTGCTGGGGACAGCTGCAAACCCTGCCCCGGCTGTGGAGGGCTCTGCTCCTGGGAGAAGAGCACCCTGAGATTTCAGGGCCTCGTGGCCCATTCTTGGCCAGCAGCTTCGGGCTGATCCCCTTGCTCCCTGCTCCCTCCTGGCCATGGCAAAACCCAGCTGCGATGGCCCTGGCAGGCAGCTCTCCTCGGCTCCCCGCAGCTCCAGCTTCTGACCGTGGCTCTGTTCCTCTCTCTTGCAGCCCTTGAAGACAAAACAAATGACATCAGCCTCGCCGTCGGAAGCCTGGCAATTCAAACTCTGTGCATCCTCAAGGCAGGAGAGCAGGCTCCCATCTCCAGCTTCCAGTGGCTCCGAAATCACCTGCGCAGGGCGTGGAAGACACGGCCTCGTCTCTCACAGCTCGGCTGCCTGCCCTGCCGGAGCTCTGAGGAGAGCTGATCCCAGAAGCTCTTTTTGCTGGGGCCACCTGAGTCAGGATGAATTTTCTTTTTCTTCAAGAATGTTCTTTTCCTTTTATCCTTTTCCTTTCCAATGTAAATATAGACTATGTTATAATACACAGACTCCCAAGATCTTTCTTTTGCTGCCCAGGGTCCACAGGGCATAGGGGAGGAGAGGGAAAAGGGTGCTTGTGCTCAGCCAGCTTCCCAGGCATGCAGTGCTGCAGGGAAAATGGCCAGAAGCCCCTTGGCCTTTGGTGGTTCTGCTGAAGCCTTTGTGCTGCCCACAGAGTGGCTGGGCAGGGGCCGGAGCTGCGGGGATCCCTGCCAGAGCGGTGCCTGGAGATGGCCACAAGCCCTGTGCCAGGCAGGAAGCGCCATCCGTCTCCTCCCGCCCGTGTGCTGCTGCCTGCCTTGCTGAGGGCTCCCAGGTGCCTCTGGATGGGGCTGCTCTGGAGCTGCTGTGGGGCTGCGGCGCTGCTGCCGGGCAGCTTGGCCGGGCTGGGGCAGGGCCTGAGGGGCTGGGGTGCTGGCAAGCCCTGATCAATGGGGCTGTCAAAGGCCACAAGCAGCCCCCTGGCAGCCGCCTTCCTCCTGCCAGAGCTGACTTGCAAGACAGATCCCGGGCACTCTGCAACTAACAGCATCAGCGTTGTTGGAAACCTAAATGCAGGGAAATGTCGGACCTTTGGTCTTGTCAGCAAAGCTTAGAATTAAACACAGCATTTGAGCTGAGACCTTGGTGTAATAAGTAGCAATACGTTTGTTCATTAATTTAATCAATAGCTAAATAGTTATACAATATCAAAGCCATAACTAAATAGCTAAAACCGCTTTATTTTAAATGTATAGCCACAGATGGTTCACATATGGTTGCTTGGCTTTCAGGAATCGTATAGTGCTTTGGGAATTCCATGGTAAAGAAAAGTTCACCTAAGAGGTCACAGAGGAGAGCTGTAATAACAATCCCTAAGTCGCAAGAATTGCTTAGGCTTGCAGGAATCGTATAGTGTTCTGAAAATTCCACTGTATAGGTATGCCTTAGAAGGAAAAGTTCACTCAGCGGTTCAAAGAGGAAGACCTGGAGCCTTCATCCCACGACCACCAGAAGGCAGAAAAAGACCCCCTAGGAACTGAATGAGCAAGCGCAAAAGACAGACCACGTCATCCCTGGACCCGGGAGAAAAAGGCAATAAAAGGTGGACTTTGGGGATAGGAACAGTGCGAGCCTAGAAGAGCGGAGACTCCCGGCCGCCCAGCGCTGAACTTTGCTTATTCTTGCTTGCATAATAATAATAATAATAAATTTATAATTGTATGATCCTTGAATCCAGTGAATTCATTTATCACCCTTCCTTCCTTCCTTCCTTCCTTCCTTTCCTTCCTTCCTTCCTTCCTTCCTTCCTTCCTTCCTTCCTTCCTTCCTTCCTTCCTTCCTTCCTTCCTTCCTTCCTTCCTTCCTTCCTTCCTTCCTTCCTTCCTTCCTTCCTTCCTTCCTTCCTTCCTTCCTTCCTTCCTTCCTTCCTTCCTTCCTTCCTTCCTTTCCTTCTTCCTCCA